>NC_053024.1:294171217-294493717 GCF_003073215.2 Triticum urartu | reverse complement strand
GTCTTCTTCATGGACTCGTTCTTCTTCCTTGCGGGATCTTAGGCAAGATGACCATACCCTCGAAATCACTTCTATCTTTGCTTGCTAGTTGCTCGCTCTTTTGCTATGCCTATGCTGCGATACCTACCACTTGCTTATCATGCCTTCCATATTGTTAAACCAAGCCTCTAACCCACCTTGTCCTAGCAAACCGTTGTTTGGCTATGTTACCGCTTTGCTCAGCCCCTCTTATAGCGTTGTTAGTTGCAGGTGAAGATTGAAGTTTGTTCCTTGTTGGAACATGGAGATGTTGTTCCTTGTTGGAACCTATTTACTTGTTGGGATATCACAATATCTCTTATTTAATTAATGCATCTATATACTTGGTAAGGGTGGAAGGCTCGGCCTTATGCCTGGTGTTTTGTTCCACTCTTGCCGCCCTAGTTTCCGTCATATCGGTGTTATGTTCCCGGATTTTGTGTTCCTTACGCGGTTGGGTAATAATGGGAACCCCTTGATAGTTCGCCTTGAATAAAACTCTTCCAGCAATGCCCAACATTGGTTTTACCATTTGCCACCTAGCCTTTTTTTCCCTTGGGTTCCGCGGACTCAAGGGTCATCTTTATTTAAACCCCCCTCCGGGCCAGTGCTCCTCTGAGTGTTGGTCCAAACTAGAGTCCTGTGCAGCGCCCCCTCGGGGAAACTCGAGGTTTGGTTTTAGTTGTATGGAGAGCTCATCTGAGTGTGCCCTGAGAACGAGATATGTGCAGCCCCTATCGGGATTTGTCGGCACATTCGGGCGGTGTTGCTGGATTTGTTTTAACTTGTCGAAGTGTCTTGTAGAACCGGGATACCAAGTCTGATCGGAATGTCTCGGGAGGAGGTCTATTCCTTCATTGACCGTGAGAGCTTGTCATGGGCTAAGTTGGGACTCCCCTGCAGGGATTTGAACTTTCGAAAGCCACGCCCGCGGTTGGGACTCCCTTGCAGATGGGAATTTGTTAACGTCCAGTTGTAGAAAACCTGAAGTTGACCTTAATTAAAATACATCAACCGCGTGTGTTACCGTGATGGTCTGTTTCCGGCGGAGTCCGGGAAGTGAACACGGTGTTGGAGTTATGCTTGACGTAGGTTGTTCTAGGATCACTTCTTGATCATACATTTATCGACCATGCTTTGCCTTCTCTTCTCGCTCTCATTTGCGTATGTTAGCCACCATTTATGCTAGTCGCTTGCTGCATCTCCACCTCATACCTTTACCTTACCCATAAGCATAAATTGTCTTGATCGCGAGGGTGCAAGATTGCTGAGTCCCTGTGGCTCACAGATACTTCCAAAACCAGTTTGCAGGTGCCGATGTTACAGAGCAGGTGACTCAACCAAGCTCGAGGAGGAGCTCGATGAAGATCTTGTCCTTTGTGTTGTCCCGTTTCCAGTTGATCAGAAGTGGAGCCCAGTTGGGGTCGATCGGGGACCTTGTCGCATTTGGGGTTCTTCTTTTATTTTGGTTCCGTAGTCGGACCTTGATTGTATCTAGTTTATGTAATGCTTTATTCATGTAATTGTGTGAAGTGGCGATTGTAAGCCAACTATGTATCTTTTCCCTTATGTATTACATGGGTTGTTTGCAAAGATTACCTCACTTGCGACATTGCTTTCAATGCGGTTATGCCTCTAAGTCGTGCTTCGACACGTGGGAGATATAGCCGCATCGAGGGCGTTACAAGTTGGTATCAGAGCCTTCCCCGACCTTAGGAGCCCCATTGCTTGATCGTTTTAGCAGCCGAGTTGTGTCTAGAAAAATGTTTTGAGTCATTTAGGAATTATATATCGGAGAGTTTAGGAATTCTTTTTACTTCCCAGTCTCCTCATCGCTCTGGTAAGGCATCCTGACGTAGAGTTTTGACTCTTCTCTTCTCAAATTTCACTAAAAAAAATTTAGGATCACGCGGGTATCTTGGAATCGTTCCGATGGTTTTGTGACGAGAACATTGTCTTGGTGCCTCCTGTCAGGGGTTTTGTGGCAGTGTCCCGGGGAGTTGAGCTCCGAGGTGTTGTCATCACAATTTTATTGTTGCAGTTCTGGAATACCTGAGTATAGTACGCCGACATCGAAAATCTCTTTTATGCAGTTCGTTGGTGAGATAACCTCGACGCCACCCAGTACTGGGCGGGAGTTCGGGAGTATTGCCATAACTCGTATAACGGATGCTTTTCGAAGGTTGAGGTAGATGATTTCCGAAGGTTTCTTGGTTATGTGTTGAAAGATGGATACAGCTGGATGTAGGATTTGCTAGTTTTGGGTGAGATATTATGCTTCCCCTGTATCCCCAACACCTAATTGCATAACCGGAAAATTTCGGGAGTTTATAAGTGCAAAATCAAGTAGCTCTTAGGATATCTTTCCGATAGATGTATGATATGAAATTGGGGTTCGACGTCTAGTGGTCCGCCTATCCACGGTCGGTTTTAGAGTGGTCTCGTTGTGTCTTAAAGAGTCCTTGACTATGCCGACTCGGGGACGCTTCGTATGTCATGTGCACTGCCTTGTACATGATGGTGCTGTACGATCGAGCCCGTGTAGGCCCCACCACGAAAACTTCGGACGAAATATCTATCATATGTTTGTTCTGGCTTATTATGCGAGCCAATCCATTGTTTTTGTTTTTGAATTGTGGTATTCGAGTTGCTTCGATGTCAAGTGTTGATTCCATACCTTCCCCAAATGGTGTTCTCATACTCCGATGTGGATACCAATCCTTCTTGATCATCAAGATTGTCTTATCAATCCTTTTCACCGGTGTGTTTCTCTTCAAGTGGATCCGAACATTTCAACATCCGCAAGATCCAATCTCAGCTTTCTCAACGGTGTTCGTTCATCCATCCCAAGTTGTCTTTGTTTTCCCACCCTCCCACCCTTGTTTCTCCTAGGACTCGGATTTCTTTATCGAGTGTCCATCTTATTGATGTGAAGTCTCTCCATTCTTCTCCATCAATGTTCTTACCCGGTGATGCTCATGAAGATTTTAACGAAGTTTCTAGTTCACAATTATTCATTCTTTTTCTTCTCTGGTGGAACCAATTCAAGCTTTCGGTGTTGATCATATTCTTTTCCGTATTTCAATGTTTTCTCATGCCGGTGCAATTCTTAATCGTTCACCTCTCGCTATTCTATTGTCCCGGAGTGCTCAAGATATCTCAGAAGGCTCGTTTTTTCGTTCAAGATCAGTTCAATCTATTTCGAGGTTGTTATCTCTTTCAAGTAATTTAATTCAACCGGTGTAATACCTTTCAAGTAATCATTCCAACGATGTTTATTTTGAGTGGGCCCTAACCCACAGGTCTTTTCCTAGGATATTACCTGACTCTTCCAATCTTCCCGGAGCTATCCTCATATTTCTTTTCAAAGTTTGACGTAAGAATGATTTATCATCAGTCAAATGTCTTTCTCCAAGATCTTCCAAATTGTTTCTCATCATTGGTTCAACTTTTCTATTCTTCTTTATTCCGGAGTGTCTCAACAATTCACGGTGGTGTTACTCATCGTCTTTTCCAACTTTTGAAGACCGAAGAAGAGTTTCTCCTCAATCTTATCCGTTCTCTCAAAGATTCATGATGCTAGCCTTATGCCATCCTCTCATAATTGTTTTGATTGTGAGAATTCTTTTCACCCATCCGAAGTAATTCAAGAGTCTTCTCAGTTGGATTATCCGGAGCCCATCATTTCAGAAGACTTGTTCATTCTCAGCTTTTAGCTCTCGTTCCCCAAATCTCACCGGTGCATCATTCAATATTCTTTAATCAGCGTGTGATCTCTTCGTTTCAGTTGTATCTAAATTCTCTCAAGTATCTTCGTTCATTTTCATTTCTTACAGTGGTTCTTCCAGGTTTCTCTTCCTTATCAATTTATTCGTTGTCAATCCTACCGGTGGTTCAAAGAAGACCTTCCCAAGTTGACGCTATATCTCTCTTAATCCTTGCTACGAGAATAAGTAGTGTGCCAAATCCATTGCTTGGCATCAATTTAATTGATGAAGGATACGCATAACATAATTCTTATTCTTGTTCCATCCAAGTGATTAATTCCTTTTTCCGGAGTGGTTCATCATATCATATTCTCAGTTCAAGATGCCTTGTCTTTTCTTTCCCGGAGTTCCAAGCTCTAATTATCACGGAGATCCATCTAAATCATTGCAAGGCTTCAACCTTATTCTTTTATCCTTCATTTTGACTGTTCATTCTTTTCTTATTGGAATTCTTCAACGAGGCTTTACATGACTGGTCATCAAGGATTTAAATCTTTCTCGAAGTGCTCATCAAGATTCTTTTCAGAAGAGCTCAAGTTTTCTTCATCTTGCAATCCGGAGTGCAATTTCTTTCTACCGTATCTTTGGAGGTGGTATTATGTCATTCTTGATAATTTGAGTTCATGATTCATGATTCACATGTTATTAAGAATGAGGTATTTTAAATCCATCAATCTCGTCATTGGAGTTATCTTAGGTTATATTTCACCAAAGCCTTCCCTAAGGATTGTTGCTATTTATGGTGCTTATATATGACCCAAGTTCTTCATCTATCCCCCCGGTGAAATAAGTTCTTGTCTTCTTGTTCATATCAATCCAATATATTGTTTCTGTTAGTGGCAGATTTTCACCTCGTGGTTTTGAGATGTTTTCCATAAGCCCACTTCAAGCCTATCTTTTCGTTGTGGATTGTTCCAACAACTCCGTGTGACCCTTCTCTTTAAGATGCTTGTCAGGTAGAAGATGTTGTTTTCTTGTCCGTTCTTTTTTTCCGTCGATACAACTTCTATTCTTTCATTCTGGAGGCATTGTGTCGTTATTCTCTTCAACCATCTTCTTGTTTTGTCAAGATCATGTTCTTTTCATGATTGTCCATTTAACCGGGGTGCCGTGCCCTCTTTTCAAGTTCCATCACCTTATCAAGTTCTTATTCAATTCCTTTTCTTTTCAATCGGAGTGCTGCCCGAAGTTGTTCTTCCTTGTTCCTCTTTTCTAACGGAGTGTTTTCAACTTTGTTCATCTCCATCGTATTCTTTTCTCGAAATGGCTTAACCTTTGCAAGGTTCTTTGGTTTCACTCATTGGTTAAAGAAGCAACTTAGTTTTACCTCTTCTCTGTCTCTTCCGTTTTCTCTCCGGTGCCATTCTAGATCTCGGGACGAGATCCTCTCGTAGTGGTGGAGTGTTGTAACGCCCCGAGACCGATGTGCCAGGTGTCGTCCAGTTATTCGCTGTTGTTGCCATGTCATTTTCTTGCGTGTTGCATCTTGTCATGTCATCATGTGCATTGCATCATCATGTTTTAAAAACTTGCATCCGTCTGGGTCTTCCGGTTCTCTCCATTGTCCGTTCTGAGCCCAGACACACTTTCACGCGCCCGTGGCACGTCCGAAATATTATTTTATAAGTGGCTGGAAAATGTTCTTGGAATGGGGTGAAAGTTGGCATGTGGTGTTGTTATGTTGTTAGTAGGTTGCCTGCCAAGTTTCATCGCATTCGGAGCTCGTTTGATAGCCCAACCGTTAAACTATAGCGGCAATATAGCCGGTCTAACGTCAGACGTTTTCGGTCACCAGAAACAGTCGCCGGGCCTCCCTCTCTTCTCTTCTCTCAGCTCGAGACCGTCTACACATCTCACTACCTACCGCCAGGTCCAACCTAACCTCTCTCGTCAGCCCGCAGCCCCCCTCGTGCGCGTCCGAAAGTTGTCCCGAACCGACCCGGGGAGTCATCACCGTTGTGTCTGGATCATCCCCAAACATCTACAAAACATCACCGTTTTCTTGTTTGGACTCCCTATCTATTTTTTTCTGGCCGTCTGATTACGATTGGAGGGACGGATTAGCCCCTACCCAAATATCCACTCGCTATATATAGCTAGTCTAACCCTAGACCAGATCCCAAATTTCTAGGGATCCATCCCGCCGCCGCCACTCTCTCCCTTGGTTTCAGCGCCGAGCCAACCACCATCCCTCTCAGATCCTTCCCCCTCAAACCCACGACTTCCGACCACCTCCCGTGTTTTCCGGCCAGTAGCAGGAGCCCCTGCCTCACACCTCCCGCGGGCCTCCTCACCTGCAAGCAGCCGGAGCAGCAGCTCCCAGTCGCCGGAGGAACCGCACCCCTGCCTTTTTATTCCTTCCCCGTCCCTTTTCTTCTCCCCCCAAACCTCACCTTGTTCTCCTCTGTCTCTCTGTGAACAGGGCAACGGCGCCACCACCATCCCCGCGCGCTCGCGGTGCGCCCGTCTCAGACCCTGAGCAGGAGCCCAAGTCTTCGTCTATGCCTTTTCCCGCCCGTACAGCGCCGGAGTTGCTCTGTTCCTTGCCCGAACCCGCAGGAGCACGAGCTCCCTCCTCCTCGTCCCCGTGCCCGCAGCAGCAGAGCAGGATCCGGCCCCGACGCCCCTCCCCGTCCTCCTTGTTCGGTTCCTCGTCGGACCCGGCAGGTCTTCACTGTTGTAGCCGCGCCAAGTCCTCTGCTTCGTCCAGGACAAGTGCGCCTGTCTCCGTCGCCCGAACTAGCAGCAGCTTCAGCCCGTTCCCGGCCAGATCTGCCGTCCCGGAGTCCCGCTCCCATGCCGGACCTCCCCTGCTTCACCTTGGTCCCTACATCGCCTCCCCGCACCCTGGAGTCCACGCCCGCCCGCGCTCTTGCGGCCTCCAAGTACAGTTGCCACCTCTGTTCGAGAGGAGGACGACGCGGTCGACGCTCGTGTTGACTGCGCCTCGCACGCGAGCTACCGCCAGATGCGCCCCAAGGCCCAGTCACTTCCTTCCCAGCCAGCCTCCTTCACCAACGGGTCAAAGCCCATGGTGAGCATTCGCCCAGACCCTATGCACTGTTGGCCCAGTCCGATTCGGCCCGCCTCTGTTTTTTTTTCAGATCTGCAATTTGTCTATTTTTTCAGAGGAGAGCATTTTTGCAGGAAAGCCCTTGTGGATCATGCATATAATAACTCACAATTGGTGCATCGGATTAAAATGAATTATATATGAAACTTGCTTAGAATTTTGTGTAGATTAATAATATGCAACTTTCATCCATGTTTGAAATGCTTAAAATGTTTTTTGTTTAAATTTGCCCCTATGCCATGTTAAAATGATTTAATTCCTAACTAAATAACCGTAACTCAGAATTTAATAAATTTTATATGTAAATGGGGTAGAAAAATGCCTAGTTTAACATGGTGGCCTTACTTTGCATGTTTAACAACTCTAAAATTATGTTTAGGGTAGAACAGTACCAAACCTAATTTATGCACATGAGGAGTTTTCAGATTTGTTGTTCGTTGCTTCCGGCCTCATTTAACCTTGACTAGATGGGTAGTTTTCATTTGCTTCACCCTCTTGCCATGCTAACAACATTTAATCTTGTTGGGTACATAAACGAGATCGAACTAAATAACGTGTTGTGGTGTTTTGTCAATATGCAACTCATTGCATATTGAGCTTCACTTAATTTGTAGTGTTGTTTGTTGCACTTTGCCATGCCATGACATGTATCATTAAACCGAACATGCATCATACTTGTTGTGCATCATGCCATGATCGTGTGATAGTTGTTTACTATGTTGTTTGCTTCTTTTCGGTGTTGCTTCTTCGGGTTGATTCCAATAACGTCGCGTTTGTGAGGACCCGTTCGACTACGCCCGTTTGTCTTCTTCATGGACTCGTTCTTGTTCCTTGCGGGATCTCAGGCAAGATGACCATACCCTCGAAATCACTTCTATCTTTGCTTGCTAGCTGCTCGCTCTTTTGCTATGCCTATGCTGTGATACCTACCACTTGCTTATCATGCCTTCCATATTGTTAAACCAAGCCTCTAACCCACCTTGTCCTAGCAAACCGTTGTTTCGCTATGTTACCGCTTTGCTCAGCCCCTCTTATAGTGTTGTTAGTTGCAGGTGAAGATTGAAGTTTGTTCCTTGTTGGAACATGGAGATGTTGTTCCTTGTTGGAACCTATTTACTTGTTGGGATATCACAATATCTCTTATTTAATTAATGCATCTATATACTTGGTAAGGGTGGAAGGCTCGGCCTTATGCCTGGTGTTTTGTTCCACTCTTGCCGCCCTAGTTTCCGTCATATCGGTGTTATGTTCCCGGATTTTGCGTTCCTTATGCGGTTGGGTAATAATGGGAACCCCTTGATAGTTCGCCTTGAATAAAACTCTTCCAGCAATGCCCAACATTGGTTTTAGCATTTGCCACCTAGCCTTTTTTCCCTTGGGTTCCGCGGACTCAATGGTCATCTTTATTTAAACCCCCCTCTGGGCCAGTGCTCCTCTGAGTGTTGGTCCAAACTAGAGTCCTGTGCAGTGCCCCCTCGGGGAAACTCGAGGTTTGGTTTTAGTTGTATGGAGAGCTCATCTGAGTGTGCCCTGAGAACGAGATATGTGCAGCTCCTATCGGGATTTGTCGGCACATTCTGGCAGTGTTGCTGGATTTGTTTTAACTTGTCGAAGTGTCTTGTAGAACCGGGATACCGAGTCTGATCGGAATGTCTCGGGAGGAGGTCTATTCCTTCGTTGACCGTGAGAGCTTGTCATGGGCTAAGTTGGGACTCCCCTGCAGGGATTTGAACTTTCGAAAGTTGTGCCCGCGGTTGGGACTCCCCTGCAGATGGGAATTTGTTAACGTCCAGTTGTAGAAAACCTGAAGTTGACCTTAATTAAAATACATCAACCGCGTGTGTTACCGTGATGGTCTCTTTCCGGTGGAGTCCGGGAAGTGAACATGGTGTTGGAGTTATGCTTGACGTAGGTTGTTCTAGGATCACTTCTTGATCATACTTTTATCGACAGTGCTTTGCCTTCTCTTCTCGCTCTCATTTGTGTATGTTAGCCACCATTTATGCTAGTCGCTTGCTGCAGCTCCACCTCATACCTTTACCTTACCCATAAGCTTAAATAGTCTTGATCGCGAGGGTGCGAGATTGCTGAGTCCCTGTGGCTCACAGATACTTCCAAAACCAGTTTGCAGGTGCCGATGTTACAGAGCAGGTGACACAACCAAGCTCAAGGAGGAGCTCGAAGAAGATCATGTCCTTTGTGTTGTCCCGTTTCCAGTTGATCAGTAGTGGAGCCCAGTTGGGTTCAATCGGGGACCTTGTCGCATTTGGGGTTCTTCTTTTATTTTGGTTCCGTAGTCGAACCTTGATTGTATCTGGTTGATGTTATGCTTTATTCATGTAATTGTGTGAAGTGGCGATTGTAAGCCAACTATGTATCTTTTCCCTTATGTATTACATGGGTTGTTTGCGAAGATTACCTCACTTGCGACATTGCTTTCAATGCGGTTATGCCTCTAAGTCGTGCTTCGACATGTGGGAGATATAGCCGCATCGAGGGCGTTACACAATCCATGCGACCCCGGAGATGGGCTAGCTCGCCAATAATCATGCAAGTAGCTAGTCCAAGAAGACAACCACTGCATGCACAATGGTTGTGTTTTTAAATACATGATGGAACAACTTTGATGTGGCACCATGATTTTGAACTAGAAATCCCCACACTGAGTAAGGTTTATTTGGTTGACGATGCCTATGTATGTTACACCACACTTCAAGCCGACGACGGGGATTCATGCATGCATGCGTGTGTAGTATATGCGCTCAAACTTAATTAGGTCTGAATCTCACCATGACTTATACTACGATAACACGAACCAAAGGAAGAATCCGCCATGGTAACCAATCTTGTTGTCGATCAAGGAGATCATGGATGCCCACGCGGGCCCCCGAATATATGGGATTGTCACCGATAACCACATGAGGGAGTGTATCCTTCGAAGACAACCACTACATGCATATGTATGAAGGTGATGCGTGCATGCATGTTTGAATACAATTTCACAACATTGTTGTGGCGCATGCGTCGAAAATCATACAGTACCCACACAGAGTGAGATCGGTTCATGACGTGTCGTTGTACTAGCCACTTCGACTCGATGGGAGGGATTCATGCGTACACATGCATGTGTGTGTGCTCAAACTGTATCATGTCATCCCAGAGCATGACCTATATATATACCGTATTACAAGCAAAAAAATCCCTCCTAAGTCAAATTAACCTCTCTCGTTGTCAGGCAAAAAGTAGTGATGGACCAAGCGGTCCCATAGATGGAACGCATCGATATCGCTGATAACCGCTTAAGTGGGTGGGAGAGGACAACCACCATTGGTTTGCATGTCGGCCAAACATATGTTGAATACCCAAAATGCACAACTTTGATGTGCCACATGCCTCAAAAACTGTAAACCCCCCACACGGAGAAAGGTTCATGAAGCGTACTACATATGATGGTCCCCTTCCCCCTCTTCGACGCATACTATATGCCCCTACCGTAATACAACCCAAAAGGAATCCTCCTCGATGGTGAAATGAATTAACCTCTCCCGATGTAGGTCAAAGTGATGCATGCATCGACGATGGCCTCATGGGCCCATAGATGGAAGCGTCACACGTGAGTGTCCTAGATAGGATAACCACCGCCTGCATGCATGTGGGCCAAAGAGGTGTTGTATGATGTTTGAATAGCCAATTTCACAACTTTGATGTGGCACGTGCCTCGGAAGCCGAAAAGTCCCGACACTGAGTGAGGTGTACTTGTTCACGGACGCGTACATATAGTATATTTTCTAGTCCCCTCCCACCTCTTTGATGCATACTATATACCACCATAACACCAACAAAAAATATTCTACCTTGTTGGTCAAATTAACCTCACTGTCGGTTGTTCGTCAAAGTGATGGACGACGACCTCGCGGACCCACAGAAAGCGTCACACGCGAGTATCGAGTGTCGTGTAGGACAACCATCGACTGTATGTGGCCAAAACATGTATGTATGAAAGGGTTGTGTAATGTTTTAAATAACGAATCCACGACTCTGATGTGGCACCTGCCTAACAAAATGGCCAACCCACACGGTGGCTCACAACTCGTAATGTACTACGAGCCACCCGCCACCCCCAGACGCACACACCCGCACACACACTATGAATCCACCGCAACTACCGTGCATGTTAAATTATCCCGCAGTGAACATATGTTACCAAAGGAGGGACGTTTTAATTTCGAAAAAATAGAGATCATTAAGACATTTTAGTACATTAGTTGATCAATTTTCTATGGGTATAATGTGCAAAAATCAAATTTGAGCTACATGCACACGTGATAGTGCACGTAAATGGATTGCAAAAACACATGTGTCTCACTGGGTGCATGTTTTACTACTCGTGCAAGAAATTTCAAACATTGAGAATCTTGATTTTTTAATTCTAGTACATCCAAAACTTATTTGAAGTTCATGAAACTTATGATGTTGTCATATGAACACCAATACAAAGTGGCATTGTACTTTATTTTTGTCAAATTTGAGACTAGTTTTGATGTAATTTTATCTGATTACAAACGGGAGATTATTCATAATTGGGAACCAATATCCCAAAAGGATTATTTAATTGAACCGTGAGCGTTAGACCAACCATGGATACACGCCATGCTTCGGTTAAGCAATAAAGTGGCGTCATTAATCATCCAAATGGAAAAACAATATACGCGCCACAACGCGACCCGTGTGCCATGCGAGCAGGCGTGAGTTGATGGGATGCATGTGAGCAGTCCACCGTGCAGGCAGACCGGGAGGCGTGCGTGCAGGTGTGTGAATTGACGGAGGCGTGCTCGCTGCGCAGTGTCATCGGGAGGCATGCGAGTAGCTATGTGAAACGACCATAGGCATGCCAGTAGTCCGGTGCGCAGGCTCCCCGAGAGGTGAGCCCGCGGTTTGACCACCACCCACCTCTCTCCCACTACTCCATATTAATATTAACGGTGCGCCCGAGCGGCCGCCCCCCATCCTCGCCGCACACACAATCCTCTCTCCCCACTTGCATCCTCGATGTCGCTCTTAGTCCTCAAAGCTGTCAGTGCATGAGGATGCTGCCGAAATGCCCCATCGGAGGGAGTGGCAATGCCGGGGCTGCTGAAGCACTGGAGCACGACGTGGAGATGGAGACAGAGGTTGTTGTCACCGACGATGAGTTATTGCTGCACCCTAACGTCGTCGACGACGTCGAGCTTCCATAGCCAGAGGCGGAGTTCCACACCGACTCTGGTGATGACTCGGGCGACTACCACTCCGGCGACAAATCGACGATGACGGACAACTGGTTAGTCATCTATACCCATTTATGTATCAAATAGATCCTAGGGTTTCTCTGGTTACTCCTGCCTCCCCATTTTTGGAATAGAAATCCTATGCTTATGTTCTCCCAATCCATGAAATCTGAGTAAGTTTCGTTAGAACCGTGTAGTGTATTGATTGTTTGAATGGTACAAGTGATAAGTGATTAGTTGTTTCATCTGTGCAAATGATTTCTGCTAGTAATCCGACTAGGGTTAGTGTTTGTGCTAATAATTCCTAGCCAGGACTTGATAATTGATTTTGAATGACCAACATATGTTTGTGCCATTATTTTCTTCAAGATTGGTATGTACATAGATGACTGTGCTTACAAATCGAACCATATTATTTGGATATGTATAAGTAAATAGCCATAAATTCGTATTCCTACTTCACGGCATGTAAACATTGATTTCATGCCAAATTTGTTTTACTATTTGTATAGGTGTTGCCTGACAATATGGACAACGAGGATGAAGATGGCCAGAGGAGGTACATGCTGAAATATGGGATGGGCTTTAGGCCCATCTAGCAATTTCTGAAAATCTCTAAGGGCCTATGTGGGTTTATTGGCACTAGGTGTAGTGGGAAGTTTAGTCCCACCCCTCTAGTGGAGAAGAAGTTGGACCTCTTTATAAGGGATTGTCTTCCACATGCTATTGGAGCTTGAGAATAGAAGAGGCCCTGACGCACTCCTCCTCTACCGCCAGCCTCGCCACGCCACGCCTCATCACGATGCGCCGCGGGTTGCGGGAATGAGCCAAGCCGAGCTCACACCTACGCGCTTATTTTTGCTAGTCACTAACAGAGAGTTTATGACAACTGGGCCATGATCTGAGACGTCGGATCATGGGCTGTCACGAACTCGGACGTGGGTCGAGCCCACGTCTCTTCACACGGCTGTGTCTACATAAGTGTGTGGTGTCTCCTAACTCTAGCCACCACGAACAGATCACATCTGCTCCACGCGAACCGCCCACCGTCGTTCCTTTGCTGCTGCTGCCGCCGGTGACTCCATCCCGTCCATCGCGTACATGGTCGACGGGGGAGCAGGTCTCCGATAAGAAGGCCGTTGAGGATGCCGCTGCTGCCACTGCCGCCGCGGCTTCTGCCTGGCCTACTGGAGGGTATAACACGTTTATCCCGCTCTTGTTTATATTCATATTAGCAGTACTAGCAGTATGTGTAGATGTGTCTATTTTTTGCTTAGTGTTGGGGATACGACTATTGGGTATGAAGCGCCCAGGAGGGGCCGGGTCATATCACCGGCGGTTTACCAATGAAGATGGCAGATCATATGAGCCCATTGACGGTCCAAAGCCCAGAAGAGACTTAAGGCCTGGGAGGATGAACCGCCATGTATGTATGACTTATATTGTAAGGTATGCGTAGTTAGTCACCGAGCCGGACACGTTATGTATGAGCCGACTGGAACTCTGTGAACCACCGGGCGTCAACATGTGTATATAAAGGGACGACTCGGCGGCATCTTAGGGAAAGAAACAAGAGATCGAGAACTAGGCCAAGCGTATTCTCTCCCTGGTAATCGAAACCCTAGCAATACAATCCCAAACTGGAGTAAGCCTTTACCTTCATCGCAAGGGGTCGAACCAGTATAAAATCTTTGTGTCCTTCGTCCCATTTAACCCCTTTAAGCTAACCTAGCTGCGATGGCCCTGTAACTAAGTCCTTCTGCTAGGACATCTGCCGTGACAATTCGACGATAGTTGGCGCCCACCGTGGGGCCACTGCACGGTGGTTTCGAGTTCTTGAAGGGAAACTTCGAAGGGATCAAGGGATACGCTGTGGGCCGGATGACCAAGAGTCGTCGCGGCAGGCTCTACATCGATGACGTAGGCTGGGGCCCCGAGGCCGTTCAATCAAGTACGGGTACCAGGTCCCCTTCGGCGGAATCCACGTCTTCATCGGCAAGATCGACGAACCGGACCCTGAGCCGGACATCTGCACCGACATCATCGAGACGGGCTCAGCATGCACGACCCACCCAGGTTCAATCCACCAAGAAGCGTGCCTTTGTTGGTTTCATCCATGGGACGGAAGTTGAAGAAGGATCCATGTCTAGCGATGATACGGCCATCTACTCTGATGGTGAGTCGTCCACCGGCGAGACTAATTCATTGTATCAACTGCAAGACAGCCCGCTTGGGGGCTGTTCCGATGGAGACAGTATTCCGGACCCCTACGAGCCGGTGAATAGGGTCGCGATCTTCATGGCCGGTACACAACCGGCGCTTGGTTCAACAACCGCCGCGGCTATGACCTCTAGTTGAATGGCTACGGCGGCGGATGGTGCTGGCGGTTCTGCACGCCTGCCGGCTCAAATTCTCACAGAGTTCTTGGAGGCTCTGGCGAGTCTGATGGGGGAAGAGGTAACGCCAGCCAACCAGGAACAGCACAAGGTGGATCTGGCGAAGTTGCGAGATGAGATATCTCAAGCCAAGGGAGAGCTGGCGGCTGAGAATGCTAGGATGGCTGCAGAGCGGGTTGTTTTGGATGCCCAAGCACAGCGGATCCAAGCGGATTCTTTCCGTCTTAGGTTAGATCAGAACGCTTCAATTGAGGTCATGAGGAGGAGGCACCGGAGTCATGTACCCCAGGTTTCTGAGCCGAGGAACCTCTTCAACACGCCTGGAGCAGGGAGCAGTGACCCGTCGGTGGTGAACTGGGTGGTCGAAGCACCTGGGACCAGAGCGCCGGTTCAGCCACGACCAATGGACCCACGCTTGAGTAATACTCTGCCTCAGCATATTCTAACTCCTCCAGGTCATTATTCTAACCCGTTGGACAATAAGATTGCTGCGACAATGCGATTGGTGGCCCTACCGGTTGAAGGCGAGTCTCGGATGGTGATAGAGACACGGAGGGCCAGATAATTTCTTCAGATAGTTGTGGCTCAGCAGGCGGCTTATTCTTACAGTCACGGGCGGATTCACTCAACCCCTGGTCCAAGCCAGAGTTACAGTAGGCACATTGACTCACCGGCGGTTTCAAGCAGTGAACAGCGCCGCAACCAACCTCGTGGACATGACCCGACGTGCGGTGGTGCCAATGCTCAGACTCTGGTGGATCAGGGCAGAGCGCGTCGGCAGGCCGAGCTGGCGGCTCAGCAAGCGGCTCATCAACACTCTCCGGCTTATCCGTCAGCTTCGGTGGAAGGAAGCATGACCTCTAGAACCTTGGGTGTGCCATGTTTAGTGCCGGCTCTGCGTAACGAGCGTTTACTCAAGGATTTCAAGGGTCCTCGCAAGGTGCCTAATTACATAGCAAATCAACCCCCTGAAGCTTGGATTGAAAGTTATGAGATGGCCATGGAGATGCTGGATGATAGCGATGTCGCATGTGCTAAGTATTTCACCATGATGTTGGATGGGTCGGCTCGCACTTGGTTGAAAGGGCTGCCCGCCAACTCCATTGGGTCATGGGCGGAGCTAAAGGCCCGTTTTATCCAAAATTTCAAAGGCACATGCAAGCAGCCTATGTCAATCCTAGATTTGGATTCTTGTGTCCAAGGTGAAGGCGGGTCAACAACCCACTGGGTGCACCGGATCTCAACTATTATACACTCGTCAGACAGCATCAACGTCGGCTCAGCGGTTTTGATGTTGGAGAAAAATTGTCGTTTCTTTCCTCTCAAGCAGAAGCTTGGACGGCTTAAGCGCCACTGCTATGACCTGGGGGAGCTCATGGCAGCTCTTGTCAAGTATTCCGACTCTGATAGTACCAAGGACCCCGAGTCTGATGATGAAAAGCCCAGAAGGGAAAGAAGAGAGCCAACACGAAAGGGCAACAGTATAACCCAGCAAGCCAAGGTGGTAATGGTAAGCGTAAGGCCGATGACAATTTAGACTTTGTGTCTAACACTAGTGCGCGGAATAATAATCAGCGTCGCAAGGGAAGGCCGTCCCAGCCCGAAGGATCAAAATTTAACCTCGAAGCGGTGATGAATCATCCTTGTCCGAGGCACGATACATGCGAGTAGCCAGCCACTCATCTGTGGAAGGATTGCTTTATCATGAAGGAGTTCAAGGCTTCCAATCTTTTTCAAAACAACCATGGCCCGAACGGCGGTTCAGGATCCGGCTCTCAGGAACCGGGCTTTGGTGGTGGTGGTTCAAACTCTGGATTCCAGGGCCAAGGCAATCAAGGTGGCTTTAATCAGTAGTATGGTCAAGGGAATCAGCAGCAGTTTGGTTATCAGAGTAATCCAAAGCAGTTGAATGGTGGACAGTACCATGTTTTCACCACAAGTTTATGCAAGCGGGATCAGAAGGTCCATAAAAGGGCAGTGAACGCGGTTGAGCCGGCAATTCCCCGTTACTTGCCATGGTCTGAACACCCTATTCTCTGGAGTCATGAGGATCACCCGCCCCAGGTTGATAATCTGGGCATTTGGCGCTGGTGGTGGCACCTTAGGTCGGAGGGTACAAATTCACTAAGGTACTCATGGATGGGGGCAGTAGCATCAATATTATGTATTATGAAACTTTTCATCGTATGAGCTTGACTGACAAAGATCTTAAGCCGTCAAGCATTGTTTTTCATGGCGTGGTGCCTGGTAAGTCGACGTATCCAGTTGGAAAAATATCTTTGGAAGTTTCCTTTGGAGATGATCATGATTCCAGATCTGAGACATTGACTTTTGAGGTGGTTAAACTCAAAAGCCCTTATCATGCTCTGTTTGGGCGGCCGGCTTATGATAAGTTCATGGCCAGGCCTTGTTATGTTTATTTGCAGCTTAAGATGTCGGGTCACAAGGGCACCATCACAATGCATGGAAGCCGGAAGATAGCCTTCGAGTGTGAGGAAGGCGATGTCGCTTATGCTGAGTCTGTCTGTGCAACAAAAGAATCGAAATTTTACAAGGATAATGTTGACCCGACGGACATGACATCTTTGAAGAAGCCAACCACAGAGCATGACCCCCTATTGAAGTTTAAGTCGGCATATGACACTAAGCTAGTTGATTTCGTTCCTGGCGATTCATCCAAGAAGTTCAGTATCGATGCTAATCTGGATCCAAAATAGGAAAGCGCGCTCATCGAGTTCATCCGTGAGAATCGGGACATCTTTGCATGGAAACCTTCAGACATGTCAGGTGTACCAAGGGAACTCGCTGAGCACACTCTCAATATTGATCCTAATTTCAAACCGGTCAAGCAATTCCTTCGCCGTTTCAATGAAGAGAGGCGCAAGGCCATTTGTGAAGAAGTAGCCCGACTTTTGGCGGATGGGTTTATTGTTGAAGTTTTTCATCCGGAGTGGTTGGCTAACCCGGTGCTAGTACTTAAGAAAAACGGTACTTGGTGTATGTGTGTGGATTACATGGACTTAAACAAGGCTTGTCTGGCTGATCCCTTTGCTCTCCCCCGTATTGATCAGATCATTGATGCTACATCGGGTTGTGAGCGTTTGAGTTTTTTGGATGCTTATTCTGGTTATCATCAGATCAAGACGGCGGTTAAGGACCAAGAGAGGACAACCTTTATCACTCCCTTTGGAGCCTTTTGTTATGTCTCTATGCCTTTTGGGCTCAAGAGTGCCCAGACGACTTACCAGCGGTGTGTGCGAAATTGCCTTCATGATCAGATTGGGTGTAATGTTCATGCTTATGTGGATGATATTGTTGTGAAATCCAGGAAGAAGGAAACATTGATAGATGACTTGAAAGAGACCTTTGATAATCTCCAGGTCTACAAGATGATGCTTAACCAAGCCAAGTGTGTCTTTGGCGTACCAGCAAGGAAGCTCTTAGGCTTTCTGGTTTCTGAACGGGGTATCGAAGCTAACCCAGAAAAGATAAAGGCCATCACCTCGCTGGCTAAACCGGCATGTATTAATGATGTTCAGCGTCTGGCGGGTCGTATTGCGGCCTTAAGCAGGTTCATAAGCCGGCTGGGTGAAAAGGCTATTCCACTTTACCAGATGATGAAGAAGGCAAATCACTTGGTTGGAGTGATGCTGCTGATCAGGCATTTGAGGCCTTGAAGAAACAGTTGGCTGAGCCGCAGGTTCTCGCTGCTCCCATTGATAAAGAGCCTTTGTTGTTATATGTGCCTGCCAACAGCCAAGCCGTCAGCGTGGCAATTGTGGTGGAAAGGAAAGAGTCGGGCAAGGAATATCTGGTTCAGAGGCTGGTTTACTACATCAGTGAGGTGCTCGTTGAGTCGAAGCAGAGGTATCCACATTGGCAGAAGCTTGTATATGGGGTGTTCATGTCTAGTCGAAAGATCAAGCAATATTTTCTGGGTCATCCCATCACTATGGTTAGTTCTGCTCCTTTAGTGGATATTATTCAAAATAGAGAAGTCGCAGGTTGGGTAGCCAAGTGGGCCATTGAGCTTGGACCCCATGGTTGGAAGTATATGCCTCGCACAGCCATCAAGTCTCAAGCACTTGTGGATTTCATCAATGATTGGACAGAGTTGCAGATGCTTGAGGAGAAGCCGGATAGCACATATTGGACTATTCACTTCGATGGATCCAGGCAGTTGGAAGGCTTGGGGGCTGGAGTTATCTTGACTTCCCCATGACGTGCTAAATTTTGTTATGTTTTAAGGTTGATGTTCCCTTCTACTAACAATGCAGCTGAGTATGATGCCTTGCTCCACGGTCTTCGGATGGCTAAGGAGATGAACTTAAGCCGGGTAAGGTGTTTTGGTGACTCATATTTGGTAGCCCAGCAAGTTTCTGGCACTTGGGATTCTAAAGGCCCACTCATGGTGGCTTATTGCCGAGAGTTTGATGCTATTGCTGGTCATTTCAAGGTTTATCAAGTAGAGCATGTTGATTGAAGGAAAACGAGGCAGCTGATGCTTTGAGCCGGTTGGGATCCCAGCGTAAGCCAGTGCCACCCAATTTGTTTCTTCATATTTTGCATAATCCTTCAGTCAAATTGCCTACAGAAGAAGATCTTGCTATTCCTGACCCGGAGGCGCAGCTGGTGGCAGCTCTTTATGCTATTCCTGATTGGACAGTTCCATATTTGGCATATATGACCCGGGGCGAGTTACCTGAAGATGAAACTTTGGCCAGGCAGATAACCCGGCGGTCTAAGTCAATAACTATTGTCAATGGAGAGGTGCATCATCGCAGTGTTACGGGGGCGTTTCAACATTGTGTTTCCCCTAAGGAAGGCTGTGAGATCTTACGAGAGATTTATGAAGGAGATTGTGGTCATCATGCCGGCTCTAAGTCTCTTGTAGCCAAGGCTTTCCGTCGTGGATTTTATTGTCTGACGGCTCATGCTGATGCAGCGGATTTGGTCAGTAAATGTGATGGTTGTCAGAAATTCTAACGATGAGCTCATGTGCTGGTTCAATAATTGAGGATGATTCCAATTGCTTGGACATTTGCACTCTGGGGGCTTGATATGGTTGGACCTTTCAAAAGGTCAAAGGATAGGAAGACCCACCTTTTGGTGGCGGTTGACAAATTTACGAAGTGGGTTGAAGCAGAGCCGGTTAGTAAGTGTGATGCGGCGATGATGGTTCAATTCATCAAAAAAGTGATTTTCTATTTTGGCTTTCCCCACAACATTATAACTGATAATGGCACTAATCTATCCAAAGGTGCTATGAAAGAGTTTTGTCAACAAGAGCATATTCGACTTGATGTATCATTAGTGGCTCAACCCCCAGTCCAATGGTCAAGCTGAGAGAGCCAATCAAGAAATTTTGAGGGGCATCAAGCCCTGGCTTATGGTCCCTTTGCAGAGGACGTCGGGCTGTTGGGTGGAGGAGTTACCCTCAGTATTATGGAGTATCAATACTACCCCAATAGATCAATGGGTTACACACCTTTCTTTATGGTTTAGGGAGCAGAGGCGGTCCTCCCTAGTAACATCCGTCGCGACTCGCCCCGAGTGGCGGCTTATGTTGAAGCTGATAATGAAAAAGCACTTCGGGAGGCACTTGACCTATTGGATGAGGAGCATGACCTTGCGACGGCTCGTTCGGCGATTTACCAGCAAGATTTGCGTCGTTACCACAGCCGTCGAGTTAATTCCAGGACCTCTCAAGAAGGCGATTTGGTGCTATGACTTATCCAGGATCAAACTGATAAGCACAAGCTATCCCCACATTGGGAAGGACCCTTTGTGGTCAGCAAGAATCTAAACAACTGGTCATACTACCTTATCGATGTTTGAGACCACAAGGACTCACGCACGTCGGAGGAGACCCATCGGCCGTGGAATATTGCTCATCTTTGGCCTTATTACACTTGAGCCATTGGCACTTGTGATGTACATATTTATATCAGTGTATATATTATGATGAATATAATAAAGCCAACATCCCTGATAATTCAGGGCCTCTGTCGTTTCATTTCTAAGAAATGTGAGTCTTTATTGTCAATTCATATGATCACTTGGTGGTTTGACGACCGGTTTAAAGGGACCAAAGAGAGTTTGCTGCACAGCACAACTCAAACATAGGTACCCGGCGAGCACAACTCAAAAATATATCACTTGGGGGATCCTTGTTCACAGAACGTAGCTTTGATAACCCCTTCTTGGCTTGAAACACTAGGTGTATAACACCAAAGAATTTCAGTTGATCCTACCTTGTACATCTGCCACTCCGCCCAGGTAATCCTAGAATGACCCGCCGAACTTTTGACAGTCAATCTTATTAAAGACCCTGAACTTGTCAAGGTTACAACGGCAGTTGATCATGTGAGGTCCGACTTACAAGGTTTAAAGGATTAGCTCATGGCTGTGCAAGCCCATGAAAAGCACTTGGGTTTTAGGCCTGGCCACCTATGAAAGCTTTGTTTTCAGATTTTTTGAAGATTATTTTCTGAGGTTTTTCTCTTATGACATGTTGATATATGATTGGAAACTGATGACGACTATCATGCCTTATGGTTCATATTTGAGCCTCGCTGGGGTTTTTATTTCACACAGCCTGGTTTTTGGACTATAAGTCACCATGATATGCTTGGAGTGTTATGCTCTAGGCTATGGAATAATGTCCTTTGCTGCATGCAGCGTTACAAGCCGGCGGTATAAATCAATTGAATAGGGCATTGTGCTCTCAATTTTTGGGTTGTAACCCTTACTACATAGGTATGATAAGCCGGCAGTGAAATCAAATATCACAGGTATGATATTTTGTTATAATTATATAAGGTTTTGATTAAACCGGCCCTGGTTATGGACAGAGTTAGTCACAAGTGGTTTTTTATACGGGGTATTATGATCCGCCCTACGGTAAGCCGCCGGGGCACTTGTGATCTGTTTATGTGCAGGAAAAATAATAAAACTGATCGGCATACTTGATGATATCATGAGCATATGTGGCAGATCTTTAGTTGACGGATCAGCAGTGTTATGCAAACAAAAATGTGCATGATGGCACAACATATCAAAGTTTAACTAGCCTATTACAAGCCATACAATGGCCCAAAGAGGATAATTGTTTTTGAGATGCAAGTATAAAAAATGTGCATGATGGCACATGAGTGTTATGCAAAGTTTAACTAGCCTATTACAAGCCATATAATGGCCCAAAGAGGATAAGTGTTTTTGAGACGCAAGTATCAAAGTGTTATGGTTAATAAGCCGGTTCATGACTCCTGATAGGTTGAAGCCTCCGGGTCATCTTGCGCTTCTTCTTCTTCTTCAGCTCCTTTATTATCCATCAGCTGGAAATGAGGCATAGCCCAGTTGATACCGGTCAACGCTCTAAGCATAGCTTCATCATCAATAAGGTTGGATGGATCAATGTCAGGAGTGAAGGTGTGCTTATAGATCGGCGGGATGAGATCCGTCTCCTGATGAACCGGAGCCTTTACCTTCTTGTTATCAGCGTTATAAGCCACCTGGTATTGAGATAAATTGGTTTCTTCAGCCAGGTGGGTTGCTAATGGACGCATTAATCTTGCTATATCTGCAAAGTTATCAGCACTAAAGCGTGACCCATCCTCTTTTACACTTGGGCAACCATTGGCCAAGTCCTCCTGATCAAGATCTGCTTGAACGCCTTGACCCTGCTTAAAGCAGTTAAAACGCCGGCTCTGGCAGAGGCTCGCTTTAATTCTTCAATCCTCTTGGGTACCACTAACAACCTATCCAATGTATCCTTGATAAGAGTGGGCGGCTGTTTTTTGTGCAGAGCAGCAGCAATGGTCTGTTGAGCGCCAGTGTATAATTTCTCTACAAGGGTGTATATGGCCTTCAACCTGATGCGCATGTCTGATCCCAACTTGACACTCTGAGATCCTGCATTAGTTAATTTGTTGATAAGACGGTCGGTGTTTATAATGGATTTATTAGGATGAAAGGAGTCATGACTACTACTTACCGAAGATGGCCAATGTCATATTATTGATTTGCTGCTTTAAACTGGACAGTTCATCAGTCACCTGGTTAAGCACGGCTTTAGCTTCTTCTACTCTCTTCAATAGAGCCGTTTTTTCGGTCTCCCAGCCGTTTTTGTCAGTGTTGAAGTTTTGCTTAAGCTTCTCAATGTTCTCTAAAGCAGTCTTCAGTTCTGATTTGGCCTTGGATGTCTCAGATTGTTCAGTTTTAATGTTGGCCTTCAGATCATTGAGTTGTGAGTCCTTCTCAGTCAGTTCAGCCTATGATATAAGCAAACATGGAAAGATATTATGAGTATGATTATTGTTGAAGTCCCAAGCACAATAGAAGTATTTTCCTTGGCACTTGGGGGCTAATGTCTATTGCTCTTAAGATCTTTTTTGAAGTCCCAAGCACAATACAAATATTTTCCTTGGCACTTGGGGGCTAATGCCTATTGTTCTTTTCAAAGACGAATGTATATGATGACTCGGGTATAATGATATGATCCGGCTTAACTCCATGATTTAAGCTGGCCCTTGGGGGCTACTAATGTGAATTTCATTACTACTTAAACTCATGACTTAACTCTATGATTTAAGCCGGCCCTTTGGGGCTACGGATGTAAAGTTCATTACTACTTAAAGTCCCGGCTTAACTATATGTTTTAAGCCGGCCCTTGGGGACTACTAATGATGATGTTTAGTTTCTTTATGGCAATTGGAAAGTCTACAACATATTCAATCCTATCATATCCTATAGACTAGGCGGCTGATAGATATATGATTATGAAGAGAATGGTGATTACCTTATAGTGTTCCTTCATCAAATTGATTAAGCCGGCTTCAAAATCAAGGCTGGTGTATAGACAGCTCAAGTAACCAAAGTGGATGTCTTGGGCACTAAACTAGGCGTAGCTCTCTAAGTCGACCTTCCACTTGCCTTTATCATCAGCGGAAATTTCTTCCTTGGCGTTGTGCTTGGATAAGACATTGGGGTTACCTAGTGCTGTGTAACCAAACCCAGTGACGGTGACGTCGTCAGTCTTCTCTTCACTGGCGTAACGGGGCTTGGTGGTTTAGAAATGGCCGACTCAACATAAATATGGTCTATGGTGATTTCATGGTCTTCTGGTGGCGGGTCATCAATTGTGGCTTCAACAATTGGGTTAGAAGATTCGGGCTATTGTTTTTCCGGCTCGGATGGATTAGAGTCATCAGTCGGCTTGTTCAGTTTCGCCTTTTTACTAGGTTTAGCTTGGCCACTAAGAATAAGAAATACATAGATGTCAGTATATCAATCAAGTATGGAGTTTGACAGATTAAATATACCCTTACCCAGGCACAGTCTTGAAGGCTGGGATGTGAGTTCCTGTTGAGTCGCCGGAGGAGGAAAGAGACATTCCCTGATAATTTGAATCAGATGGATTAAGAGGTTGACGGAAATGACCTGCCTTGGGATAATCTAAGTCAGAAATGTTTGAAACCTCCGGTCGATGTTTGCGAGGTGCTGGGGTGTTGGGTAAGCCAGAGGATAACACTCCGCCGCCACTATTCTGGGTTGTGCGGCGAGCTTCATGTTTTGCTTCTTCAAAAGAAAGTTGGGATCCAAGTGAGCTAAAGGGTGAGAAAATCTTACTTTCTGGCTTCCTTGTTGAGTTTTCTGTGTTGGTAGAGGTTCTGAGCCGGAGGAAAGAATAATTACCTTAGCATCACCTGCATGGCTGGCCTCCGCCTCATCCTGATAATAGTCATTGTCAATAAGATGTACAAAAACAAGCCAAGGGAATCAAGTTCTACATCCGACTCATCATCATCTTTGTTATCCAAATTGAGTAATTCAGCAGTGTTGGACTTCTTCTTAGCAGGCCTTTTGGTGGCCTTAGTCTTTGTCTAGGTTTTCTTTGGCTTTTAGGGCAATTTTTTGTCCCAGAAGGGTGAGTTGGCCTGTAAACAAATGAATAAGTACGAGCTAGCAGCAGAAATGAAGATATGAGTTAAGTAAAGGCTTGATTAAAAACTTAAACTTGGCGGCTTATTCAGAATACAGAAAAGACTCAGTCCGAATTGACTGCAATCTTCCAAGCTCTCATTCAATAGAGTCTCGGTCATATTGTTGATATGTTCCTCAGTTATGTCAGTCTGACAATGGCGCTGAGAATATGTTAGCTCGCCAGTATATTCACACATTAAGCCGGGCCGGATGGTTAGAGGCAATATTGTCCAGGCGACCCAACAACGAACTAGATCGATCCCGGTCAAGCCATTGGCCATCAGAGCTCGAATCTTTTCAAAAGTTGGCACATATTTCTTCCGTTCTACTATGCTAATACGACCCTGAAGAGGGTGTCTGCTACTAAGCCGGCTGGCGCAGTAACCCAGTAGGGGATTTTCCCCTTCTGGCGAGGTATCTTGGCAGTAAAACCAAGTCTGGTTCCAGTCCTTGGGATGACTGGGCGGGTTAGCAGCAGGGAAGATGGCCTCTTTTCGATGTTGTATGGATATGCTGCCTAGTTCATGGCTAGGTTCATCCGTGAGTTCATTCTACCGGTTCAAACAATAGAACTCTCTGAATAGTTCTACGGTGGGCTCCTGTTGAAGATACACCTCGCTAAACGCTTGGGAATTGCAGGTATTTGAAATGGAGTTTGGTCCGGTATCTTGTGGATGGAGCTTGAAGAAATGCAGCACTTCACGGAAGAATCTTGAGCCGGGAGGACTAAAGCTCCGGTCCATATGATCCATAAAAACCACCACTTCACCATCTTTGGGCTCAGGGCGAGTTTCGTTACCTGGAACCCTCCAGTGGACGGCTTCTTTCTTGGCTAAAACGCCAGTCTGAACGTATGTGTTCAAGTCTTCTCCCGTAACCCGGGAAATAACCCAGTTGCACGCGGTGACAGTCTTGACCATCTTCAAAAACAAGGTGCTAAATGAAGAAAACATTACCGGTTTAAGGACATGCTATTAAATTGGATCATTGATTCAAAGGTAAGGTGCTATGAACAATTGACAGATTAAGCCGGGTGATGAATATTGAAGTATTGGCGGCTTAAAAGGGGACTAATGGTACATACTGGATTAAGGATTTTGTTGTTAAGCCGGACATCGTCTAACAGTCAATCTATATGTTGTAGAATTAAGATCATAAGAAAGCATGGTTAAACCGAAGTTATATTGCCGGGTCAGGCAAAGTTCTAAAGCGTATGGTGGCGGTTTAACAAGATTTAGTGCCTTATGATGGATCATGGTTTGCGGTATAAGCCGCCATAGCAGTTATGGTACTTAAGATTTGGCTAAGCGTACGGTGGCAATTTTGGATCTACCATGGTTCTGAAAAGGAAGTAAAATTCTAAACCTAAGGTGGCAACAGTGGAAAGCGTGGACGTTTCAATGAGATCTTCTACGGGGAGATGTTCTTCTAGTGATAAAAATGAATGCTAAAACTACTTCCGTGCAAGGTTTGTAGTCTATCCAGATTAAAAACCGCTAAAGTTGAAGGGAACCGCGAAGAACAGCAAGAACACCGACGAACAAGCCCGAACCCTAATGCACATCTGAAGTGGTGGAAGAGAAGCGCTTACAGTTGCAGATGGACCGCAGTGGCTCGCCGGAGCTCTCTAGTCCGATTAGGTTGATGCAGTGGCCTGCGTTGTTGCAGTGATCGGTGGTCGCAGCAGCGGAGTTCGAGCACTGGAGCGGCCACGTGAAGGAGTAAGATGAAGGGGAAAATGTTAAAGACCCCCTGCCCCTATTTATAAAGGGGTGGCTACAAGGCGTGCGCGGGAATCGAAGAGGCCAAAATCACCATATGGCTATACGGACGCCTTGATTCGTGGGACGTTTATTAAGATAAGAATCAATTAAAGATGTTTTGGGCCACGTATGAAGTTAATGTGAAGTGACGTCATGGCAGCTTAAGAAAATTCCGTGAGCTGATGTCATGGCGGTTTATAGCAAGGTTTATCAAATAAAGGCGATGCAAGATTTTGACAGGTCAGATATTGAAGATTGACATGAACAGGTTCAAATCAACTTGGGGCCTAATGTTGGGGATATGACTATTGGGTATGAAACGTCCAGGAGGGGCCGGGTCATACCACCGTCGGTTTACCAATCAAGATGGCGGATCATATGAGCCCATTGACGGTCCAAGGTGCAGAAGAGACTTAAGGCCCGGGAGGATGAACCGCCATGTACGTATGACTGATGTTGTAAGGTATGCGTAGTTAGTCACCGAGCCGGACACGTTATGTATGAGCCGGCCGGGACTCTATGAACCACCGGGCGTCAACCTGTGTATATGAAGGGACAACCCGGCGGCGGCTTAGGGCAAGAAACAAGAGATTGAGAATCTAGGCCAAGCATATTCACTCCCTGGTAATCAAAACCCTAGCAATACAATCCCAAACTAGAGTAGGCCTTTACCTTCATCGTAAGGGGCCGAACCAGTATAAACTCTCTGTGTCCTTCGTCCCGTTTAACCCCTTTAAGCTAACCTAGCTGCAATGGCCCTGCGACTAAGTCCTTCTGCTAGGACATCTGTTGTGACAATTCGACGACACTTAGTACGTGCATGTTTTGATCAGAATCAGTATGTCGTTAATTCAGTCAAAGCCATGCTAGTGATTTATCTATGGATTAAATTAGTCGAAAAAATGCCTATTTACTCAACAATCCAAAAACCTATTATGTGGAGGATTTTTTCGGCAAGTGGCCTTGCCGCTGCACTGAAACCGGATAAGTTTACCAGCACATACTTTAAGTGTTGGAAGACTAAAACAACTTTATGGCTCAAGGCTATGAACATATTCTGGGTCGCCGGTGTGCCCAAGGGAACGATTACTCCTGAACAGGAGAAGGCATTTAGGGAGGCCACCGTCGTATTTCTCGGAGCAGTTCTTAGCATGATCGGAGATAAACTGGTCGACGCATATTTACATGTGCATGTCACCAAGGACTTGTGGGAGGCACTCAAATCTAAGTTCGGGGCCACCGACGCTGGGAGCTAAATGTATGTTATAGAGCAGTTCCACGATTACAAGATGGTTAAAAACTGTCCTGTACTAGAGCAGGCTCATGAGATAATATGCATCGTTAAGGAGCTTCAGCTTTTGAAGTGTAATTTACCGGGCAAGTTTGTCGCGGGATTTATAATCTCTAAGCTCCCTAATTCGTGGAGAAGCTTTGCTACCAATTTGAAACATCAGAGGCGTGAGTTCTCAGTAGAGGACGTCATCGGCCATCTGAGTGTTGAGTAGAATTCATGGGCAAAGGACTCACACGGAAAAGGGGCCGAAGGAACTTCTGTCGCCAACATGGTGAACCAGAGGAACCATAACTCCCACAAGCCCAAGGGAAAGAATGTTGTCCAATAGAATACCGATTTTAAGAAGGGTAAGAAGACCTTCAAGAAGAATAAGAAGGATGAGGGCTGCTTTACTTGTGGTTCAGTTGAACATTGGGCCAACGAGTGCCCAAACAAGTTTAAGAAGTCAGGACAGGACTCCAAGTCTGTCAACATGATTATGGTCAACAATAAGAATGGTGCATCTGGGTACGGTAATTTATTTACTGGTTTTTCAGTGATTTAGCCCACCGATTGGTGGGTGGACACAGGTGCAGGCATTCATGTGTGTGTGCTGATATTTCATTGTTCACTTCTTACCAGGTCATAAGCCACGTGTCCATATTGATGGGGAATGTCGCGAGTGCTTCTCTTCATGGTGTAGGCATGGTCGATCTAAAGTTTACTTCGGGAAGGATCATGCAGCTGAAGAACGTGCAGTATGCCCCCGCCATCTAGAAGAACCTCATTAGTGGCTCCCTCCTATGTAGATAAGGGTTTAAGTTGGTTTTCGAGTCTAATAAATTAGTTGTTACTAAATATGGACTATTTGCTGGAAAAGTTTATGAGAGTAGAGGGATGTTCCGCCTTTCCCTTGCAGATTTTTATAATAAAGTCGTGAACCATATTCATTCGGGTGTTAATGAATCTGAAGTTTGGCATTCACGTCTTTGTCACATTAGTTTCAGTGTGATGAAGCGGCTAGCTAAGTTGGATTTAATCCCGAGTTTTACTTTAGCCAAAGGTCTAAGTGCCTTTCATGTGTGCAAGCTAAGAAACCTCGCAGGCCTTACAAGGCTGCGGAGCAGAGACACTTGCACCATTAGAACTCATACATTCTGATCTTTGTGAGATGAATGGTGTGTTGACTAAAGGTGGAAAGAAGTACTTCATGAGTGAGGCTCTACACCACTTTAAAATCTATAAGGCAGAAGTTGAGAATCAACCTGAAAAGAAAATTAAACGAGTCTGATCAGATTGTGGTGGAGAGTACTTCTCGAGTGAGTCTGATTATTTTTGTGCGAAACACGGAAATTATTCATGAGAGGACGCCTCCCTATTCACCCCAGTCAAACGGGGTTGCCGAGCGAAAAAACCGTACTCTAACTGATTTGGTTAATGCCATGTTAGATACATTGGGGTTATTCAAGGCATGGTGGGGGGGGGCTATATTGACGGCATGTCATGTCCCGAATAAAGTTCTGACAAAGGATAATGAGATCACTCCCTATGAGAAATGGGCGAAGAGAAGGACAACACTCTCCTACGTGCGTACTTGGGGCTGTTTGGTGAAAGTCAATGTGCTGATCCCCAAAAAGCGTAAGCTTGGACCAAAAACTGTGGATTGCATTAATTTGGGCTATGCTAAGAACAATGTTGGCTATAGATTTCTAGTAGTGAAATCTGAGGTACCTGACCAGAAGGTCGGTACAATTGTGGAGTCTAAGGATGCTACATTCTTCGAGGATATTTTTCCTATGAGATATACGCAAAGCATTTCTAGACAAGAATCTGAGGAGACTCTTGAGCCTGCCATTCCTATGGAATATTATGAACAAACACATGATGAAAATCCCGAGGAGGATGATGAGGAAACCCTTGGTAAGGGCAAGAGACAAAGGACTACAAAGACCTTTGGTGATGATTTATTCGTGTACCTCGTGGATGATACTCGCACTTCTATTTTAGAAGCGTGTGACTCTCCAGAAGCTGACTACTGGAAGGATGCGGTCCATAGCGAGATGGATTCCATCATGGCTAATGGGACATGGGAGATCACTGACCGTCCCTATGGTTGCAAACCATTGGGATGTAAGTGGGTGTTCAAGAAGAAGCTTACGCCCGATGGTACAATTTAAAAGTACAAGGCTAGGCTTGTGGCCAAGGGCTATGACCAGGAAGAAGAGGAATATTTCTGCAATACTTATTCACATGTGGCTAGACCGACCACCATTTGAGTATTACTCTCTTTGGCAGCCTCGTATGGTCTTCTCGTCCACTAGATGGATGTTAAAACGGCTTTTCTAAATGGAGAGCTAAACGAGGAAATCTACATGCAACAACCATATGGCTTTGTGATAGATTGTCAGGAAAGAAAGGTGTGTAGGCTGCTGAATTCTTCATATGGCCTGAAGCAAGCACCTAAGCAATGGCATGATAAGTTTAATACAACTCTGACATCTGTTGATTTCGTTGTTAATGAAGCTGACAAATGTGTATACTATCACCATGGTGGGGGCGAAGGAGTTATAATGTGCTTGTATGTTGATGACATACTCATATTCGGAACAAACCTCAAAGTCATTGAGGAGGTCAAGTCGTTTCTATCTCAGAACTTTGAGATGAAGGACCTTGGACTGGCTGATGTTATCTTGAACATCAAGCTACTGAGAGATAATGAGGGTGGGATTACACTTCTGCAATCCCATTATGTCGAGAAGGTGTTGAGCTGTTTTGGATATTCGGACTGCAAACAATCTCAAACACCATATGATCCTAGTGTGTTGGTTCGAAAGTTCGAAGGCACAACTAAGGATCAACTGAGATACTCTCAAATAATTGGTTCACTCATGTACCTAGCGGGCACAATGAGGCCAGACATCGCGTTTGTTGTGAGCAAACTGAGCCAGCTTGCTGTGAGAAGGGTTTACCCCCTTGTCCATGGCTTCCATGGCGGCGGAGGGGGGAGAGCCCCTCCGAGATTGGATCTGTCTCTCTGTCTCTCTTTGTTTCTGCGTTCCAGATTCTGGCCTTTCACCATTTCTTATATTCCCGGAGATCCGTAACTCCAATTGGGCTGGAATTTTAACACGATTTCTAACTAGATATTGGCTTTCTTGCGGGCAAAGAAGGGCACCAACCGCCTTACGGGGTGATTAGGAGGGCCTGGGGGCGCCCCCTGCCTCGTGGCCCCCTCGGGCATCGTCTCGTGTTGATTCTTCTTTCCAAAAATCACATATATTCCAAAAAAAATCTCCGTCAGTTTTTATCCCGTTTGGACTCCGTTTGATATGGATTTTCTGCGAAACAAAAAACATGCAGCAAGCAGGAACTGGCACTGGGCACTGGATCAATATGTCAGTCCTAAAAATAGTATAAAAAGTTGCCAAAAGTATACGAAAGTTGTATAATGTTGGCATGGAACAATAAAAAATTATAAATATGACGAAGACGTATTAGCATCCCCAAGCTTAATTCCTGCTCTTCCTCGAGTGGGTAAATGATAAAAAAGATAATTTTTGATGTGGAATGCTACCTAGCATAATCTTGATCATGTAATTTAATCATGGCATGAATATTAAGACACGACTGATTCAAAGCAATAGTCTATCATTTGACATTAAGACAATAATACTTCAAGCATACTAACCAAGCAATTATGTCCTCTCCAAATAACATAGCCAAAGAAAGCTCATCCCTACAAAATCATATAGTTTGGCCATGCTTCATTTTCGTCACACAAAATGCTCTCATCATGCACAACCCCAATGACAAGCCAAGCAATTGTTTCATACTTTACTATTTTCAAAAAAATTCATGAAATATATGAGCGCGAGCCATGGACATAGCACTATAGTTGGAATAGAATATGATGATGGAGGTTGTGTGGAGAAGACAAAAAAAGAGAAAGTCTCACATCGACGCGGCTAATCAACGGGCTATGGGATGCCCATCAATTGATGTCAATGCGAGGAGTCGGGATTGCCACGCAATGGATGCCCTAAGAGCTATAAGTGTATGAAAGCTCAAACTGGAAAATAAGTGGGTGTGCATCAAACTTGCTTGCTCATGAAGACCTCGGGCATTTGAGGAAGCCCATCATCGGAATATACAAGCCAAGTTCTATAATGAAAATTCCCACTAGTATATGAAAGTGATACCTCAAGAGACTCTCTATATGAAGAACAAGGTGCTACTCTGAAGCACAAGTGTGGTAAAAGGATAGTAACATTGCCCCTTCTCTCTTTTTCTCTCATTTTTTTGTTTTTTTGTTTTTTTTTGTTTTGTTGGGCTTCTTTGGCCTCTTTTTTTAAGTCCGGAGTCTCATCCCGACTTGCGGGGGAATCATAGTCTCCATCATCCTTTCCTCACTGGGGCAATGCTCTAATAATGATGATCATCACACTTTTATTTACTTACAACTCAATGTTACAACTCGATGTCTTGAACAAAGTATGACTCTATATGAATGCCTCCGGTGGTGTACCGGGATGTGCAATGATCTAGCGTATCAATGGCATCAAAAAACGGACAAAAAATGAAAACATCATGCTAGCTATCTTACGATCATGCAAAGCAATATGACAATGAATGCTCATGTCATGTTTATGATGATGATGGAAGTTGCATGGAAATATATATTGGAATGGCTAAGGAAATGCCATAATAGGTAGGTATGGTGGCTCTATTGAGAAAGATATAAGGAGGCTTATGTGTGATAGAGTGTATCATATCACGGGGTTTGGATGCACCGGCGAAGTTTGCACCGACTCTCGAGGTGAGAAAGGGCAATGCACGGTACCGAAGAGGCTAGCAATGATGGAAGGGTGAGAGTGCGTATAATCCATGGACTCAACATTAGTCATAAAGAACTCACATACTTATTGCAAAAATCTATTAGTTATTGAAACAAAGTACTACTTATGACCCACAAGTATAGGGGATCTATCGTAGTCCTTTCGATAAATAAGAGTGTCGAACCCAACGAGGACCAGAAGGAAATGATAAGTGGTTTCCAGCAAGGTATTATCTGCAAGTACTGAAATAAGTGGTAACAGATAGTTTCATTATAGGATAATTTGTAACGAGCAACAAGTAACAAAAGTAAATAAAGTGCAGAAAGGTGGCCCAATCCTTTTTGTAGCAAAGGACAAGCCTGGACAAACTCTTATATAGAGAAAAGCGCTCCCGAGGACACATGGGAATATCGTCAAGCTAGTTTTCATCACGCTCATATGATTCGCGTTTGGTACTTTGATAATCTGATATGTGGGTGGACCGGTGCTTGGGTACTGTCCTTACTTGGACAAGCATCCCACTTATGATTAACCTCTATTGCAAGCATCCACAACTACAACAAAAGTATTAAGGTAAACCTAACCATAGCATGAAACATATGGATCCAAATCAGCCCCTTACGAAGCAACACATAAACTAGGGTATAATCTTTTGTCACTCTAGCAACCCATCATATACTTATTACTCCCCAATGCCTTCCTCTAGGCCCAAACAATGGCGAAGTGTCATGTAGTCGACGTTCACATGACACCACTAGAGGGATGACAACATACATCTCATCAAAATATCGAACGAAGACCAAATTCACATGACTACTAATAGCAAGACTTCTCCCATGTCCTCAGGAACAAACGTAACTACTCACAAAGCATATTCATGTTCATAATCAGAGGGGTATTAATATGCATATATGATTTGAACATATTATCTTCAACCAAATAAACCAACTAGCATCAACTACAAGGAGTAATTAACACTACTAGCAACCCACAGGTACCAATCCCGGACTTGGAGACAAGAATTGGATAAAAGAGATGAACTAGGGTTTTGAGAGGAGATGGTGTTGGTGAAGATGTTGATGGAGATTGCCCTCTCCCAATGAGAGGAGTGTTGGTGATGACGATGTCGATGATCTCCCCCTCCCGGAGGGAAGTTTCCCCGGCAGAACAACTCCGCCAGAGCCCTAGATTGGTTCCGCCAAGGTTCCGCCCCGTGGCGGTGGAGTTTCGTCCGAGAAGATGGCTTATGATTTTTTCCTCATCGAAAGACCTCATATAGCAGAAGATGGTCATCAGAGGGCCACCAGGGGGCCCACGAGGTAGGGGGGGTGCGCCCCCCACCCTCGTGGGCAGGGTGTGGCCCCCCTGGTGAACTTCTTCCGCTAAGTATTTTTTATATATTCTGAAAACGTCTTCCGTGAAGTTTCAGGACTTTTGGAGCTGTGCAGAATAGGTCTCTAATATTTGCTCCTTTTCCAGCCCAGAATCCCAACTGCCGGCATTCTCCCTCTTTATGTAAACCTTGTAAAATAAGAGAGAATAGGCGTAAGTATTGTGACATAATGTGTAATAACAGCCCATAATGCAATAAATATCGATATAAAAGCATGATGCAAAATGGACATATCAACTCCCCCAAGCTTAGACCTCGCTTGTCCTCAAGCGAAAGCCGTAATCGAAAAATATGTCCACATGTTTAGAGATAGAGGCGTCGATAAAAATAAAATACGGACATGAGGGCATCATGATCACTCTTAGAACAACAACTTACATAATTCTGGTCATATAATTTCTTATGCTAGAGTAATAATTCAATCACAATTTCAAGTATGAATAGTAAACTTCATTGAAAACTAACAAACTATATTCTCATTCATTGGAGCAATTTCAATTTATCATAACATAGGAAAGAGTCAATATATAAGAGCTTTTCAGCAAGTCCACATACTCAACTATCATATAGTCTTTCACAATTGCTGACACTCACGCAATACTTATGGGTATGGAGTTCTAATCGGACACAGAGAAAGATAGGGGCTTATAGCTTTGCCACCCAACGTTTTACCTCAAGGGTAATGTAAACAATAATAGTTCATGAAAACTCACATCCAATTAGCTATATATACTAGGATCTTTCAAACATGCTGTTCTTGCCAAAGGATAAAATGTAAAAAGTAAGGGTGAAGATCACCATGACTCTTATGCAAGGTAGGAGATAAAAGTAAAAGATAGGCCCTTCGTAGAGGGAAGCAGAGGTTGTCATGCGCTTTTATAGTTGGATGCACAAAATCTTAATGCGAAAGAACGTCACTTTATATTGCCACTTGTGATATGGACCTTTCTTATGCAGTCTGTTGCTTTTATTTCTTCCATATCACACGATCGTATAAAGTTTATTTTCTCCCACACTAATAAGTCATACATATTTAGAGAGCAATTTTTATTGCTTTGCATTGATGACAACTTAATTGAAGGATCTTATTCAATCCATAGGTAGATATGGTGGACTCTCATGGCAAAACTGGTTTAAGGGTATTTGGAAGCACAAGTAGTATCTCTACTTGGTGCGATGAATTTGGATAGCATGAGAGGGAAAGGCAAGCTCAACCATGTTGGATGATCCATGACAATATAATTTATCTCAGATGTAAGAAAACATAACCCATTACGTTGTCTTACTTGTCCAACGTAAACTCTTTAGCATGTCATATTTTAATGAGTGCTCACAATCATAAAAGATGTCCAAGATAGTATATCTATATGTGAAGACCTCTCTTTCTTTATTACTTCCTATTAATTGCAACGATGACCAAAACTATGTTTGTCAACTCTGAACAACTTTTATTCATCATACTCTTTCTATGTGAGCTCATTACTCTCCATGAGATCCATATGATCCCTTTGTTTCTTTTTATTTCTTTCTCTTTTTTATATTCCCTTAGGATCATGGCAAAAGAATCAAACCCTTGACTCAACACTAATCTTTATTATATAGCTCACGGAATCGATTACATAGAGGGAGTATAAAGCAAAACTCACAACTAGATCATGCCATAAACTTTATTCTACTAGATCGAGATATTACCAAAAGGATCAAACTAAGAAAAATGATAAAGATAAAAGTGATGGTGATACGATACCGGGGCACTCCCCCAAGCTTGGCAGTTGCCAAGGGGAGTGCCCATACCCGATGCTCAGTTCTTCTTTGTTGGTGAAGAAGGTGGGGTTGTTGATGATGGATAGTCACACATTAAGCGTAGGAGGTCTTCTAACTTGCGGATAATGCCTTTGAGTGCGATGATATGCTCCTTCAACAAAATATTTTCACGTGTGAGATACTTATTTTGGATACGAGCTAATTCAATCATCTTGAAAGCTTCGATCTCAGTTGGGGTAAGGAGATTGTAATCAAGTTGAAGGATGTCTTCTGTTGCCGGAACTTGGTCCTCCGTGGCCTTCTTGATCCCTTCCTCCTTATTGATCTCCATGGGTTCTCATCTCTTCAGCTCTATCTTCATCAGCCAAACATCGTTGCCCTCATGGTTGGAGGAGGAGGGAGACGACATCGTGCCTGGCCTTGACAACCCTGACAGAAAACAGCTCGAAACAAAGACAAGAGATATTCGCGTGATACGGAGGTCAAAACCTCTAGGAGATTATATAATGAATTTTTACCGACCAAAATACGTGTCGTGTAAGAAAACTGAGTCCGGAAAGCGCACGAGGTGCCCACGAGGTAGGGTGGCGCGCCCAGGGGGTAGGGCGTGCCCTCCACCTTCGTGGATCCCTCGTGTCCTTCCCGGACTGCTACTTATTTTTCTATTTTTAAAATATTCCAAAACAGAGAAATATTGCCTTAAAAATTGTTTTGGAGTCGGTTTACTTACCGTACCACATACCTATTCCTTTTCAGAGTATGAAACGTTCCAGAAAGTGTCCCTTATGCATTCCTCCAGGGTTATGGTTTCAATAACACTAGTTTCAACATTTATGGGATTACCTGAGATATAATGTTTGATTCTTTGACCGTTCACCACCTTCGGATTTGTGCCTTTGAAGTTGTTGATTTTTATGGCACCGGAACGATAGACCTCCTCAATAACGTAAGGACCTTCCCATTTAGAGAGGAGTTTTCCTGCAAAAAAATCTTAAACGAGAGTTGTATAGCAATACATAATCACCTACATTAAACTCACCCTTTTGCATTCTTTTATCATGCCATCTTTTAACTTTTTCTTTAAATAATTTGGCATTCTCATAGGCTTGGGTTCTCCATTCATCGAGTGAGCTAATATCAAATAACCTCTTCTCACCGGCAAGTTTAAAATCATAATTGAGTTCTTTAATAGCCCAATATGCCTTGTGTTCTACTTCAAGAGGTAAGTGATATGCTTTTCCATAAACCATTTTATACGGAGACATACCCATAGGATTTTTATATGTAGTTCTATAGGCCCATAATGCATCATCAAGTTTCTTGGACCAATTATTTCTAGATCTATTAACAGTCTTTTGCAAAATTAATTTGAGTTCTCTGTTACTCAATTCTACTTGACCACTAGACTGAGGGTGATAAGGAGATGCAATTCTATGATTAACATCATATTTAGCAACCATTTAACGGAAAGCACCATGAATAAAATGTGAACCACCATCAGTCATTAAATATCTAGGGACTCCAAACCTCAGAAAAATAACTTCTTTAAGCATTTTAATAGAAGTGTTATGATCAGCACTACTAGTTGGAATAGCTTCTACCCACTTAGTAACGTAATCAACAGCAACTAAAATCGGTGTATACCGATTAGAGGAAGGAAAAGGTCCCATATAATCAAAGCCCCAAACATCAAATGGTTCAATAACAAGTGAATAATTCATAGGCATTTCTTGACGTCTACTAATATTACCAATTCTTTGACATTAATCACAAGATAAGACAAACTTATGGGCATCTTTGAAGAGAGTAGGCCAATAAAAACCAGATTGCAATACCTTATGTGCAGTTCTATCTCCAGCATGGTGTCCTCCATAAGCTTCGGAGTGACACTTGCATAGGATCTGTTCCTGTTCATGCTCAGGTACACAACGTCTAATAACACCACCTACTCCTTCTTTTTAAATATGTGGGTCATCCCAAAAGTAATGCCTCAAATCATAGAAGAACTTTTTCTTTTGCTGGTATGTGAAACTAGGTGGTATAAACTTAGCAACAATGTAATTAGCATAATCAGCATACCATGGAGTAGTATGAGAAGTATTTATGACATTTAATTGCTCAGCAGGAAATCTATCATTAATAGGTAGTGGGTCATCAAGAACATTTTCTAACCTAGACAAGTTGTCTGCAACAGGGTTCTCAGCTCCCTTTCTATCAACAATATGTAAGTCAAATTCTTGTAGCAAGAGAACCCATCTAATAAGTCTAGGTTTAGAATCTTTCTTTTCCATAAGGTATTTAATAGCAGCATGATCAGTGTGAATAGTTACTTTAGAATCAATAGTATAAGGTCTGAACTTATCACAAGCAAATACAACTGCTAAGAATTCTTTTTCAGTAGTAGCATAATTTCTTTGAGCATTGTCTAAGGTTTTACTAGCATATTGAATAACATTTAATTTCTTATCAACTCTTTCCCTAGAACAGCACCTACAACATAATCACTAGCATCACACATAATTTCAAAGGGTAAATTCCAATCGGGTGTCTGAACAATAGGTGCAGAGATCAATGCTTTCTTAATTATTTCAAATGCTTCTACACAATCATCATCAAAGACAAATGGTTTATATTTTTGTAATAAATTAGTCAGAGGCCGAGAGATTTTTGAGAAGTCCTTAATGAACCTCCTATAAAATCCGGCGTGACCAAGGAAACTTCTTATACCTTTGATGTCCTTGGGGCACGACATCTTTTCAATAGCATCAACCTTGGCTTTATCAACTTCAATACCTCTTTCAGAAACTTTATGCCCCAAGACAATACCTTCATTAACCATAAAGTGGCACTTTTCCCAATTCAAGACAAGATTAGTTTCTTCACATCTCTACAAAACTCGATCAAGGTTGCTCAAGCGATCATCAAAAGAAGATCCATAGACGGAGAAATCGTCCATAAAAACCTCGCAAATCTTTTCACAAAAGTCAAAGAATATAGCCATCATGCATCTTTGAAAGGTAGCAGGTGCATTACATAAACCAAAAGGCATATGTCTATAAGCAAAAGTACCAAAAGGGCAAGTAAATGTAGTCTTTGATTGATCCTTGGCTGACACATGTATTTGAGAGAAACCAGAATAACCATCTAGAAAGCAAAAATGTGTATGTTTGGATAATCTTTCTAGAATTTGATCAATAAAAGGTAAGGGGTAATGATCCTTTTTAGTAGCCTTATTTAATTTGCGGAAATCAGTTACCATCCTATAACCTGTAATAATTCTTTGAGGAATCAATTCATCTTTATCATTAGGAACGACAGTAATACCTCCCTTCTTAGGTACACAATGGACTAGACTTACCCACTGACTATCAGCAACGGGATAGATTATACCTGCCTCTAGGAGCTTTAGTATTTCTTTTCTTACCACTTCTTTCATTTTAGGATTCAGCCGTCGTTGATGATCATGAACTGGTTTAGCATCTTCTTCCAAATTTATTTTATGTTGACATAGAGTGCGACTAATGCCCTTAAGATTATCAAGAGTATACCCAATAGCAGCATGGTGCTTCTTCAGAGTTTTCAATAATCTCTCTTCCTCATGCTCTGAAAGGTTAGCACTAATATTAACGGGATATATCTTTTTCTCATCAAGATAAGCATATTTAAGAGTGTCAGGCAATGGTTTAAGCTCAAAGACGGGATCACCCTTGGGTGGAGGAGGATCCCCAAGTTTTTCAACAGGTAAATTGTTTTTCAGAATAGGTTCCTGTTTAAAGAATACTTCATCTATTTCCCTTCTTTCATTCATAAACATATCATTTTCATGGTCTAGCAAATATTGTTCTAAAGGATCACTAGGAGGTACGACAATAGAAGCAAGACCAATAATTTCATCCTTACTAGGTAATTCTTCTTCACGGTGTTGTCTACTAAATTTAGAGAAATTAAATTCATGAGACATATCATCTAAACCGATAGTAACAACATCCTTTTTGCAATCTATCTTAGCATTAACAGTGTTTAAGAAGGGTCTACCAAATATAATGGGACAAAAGCTATCTTGTGGGGAACCAAGAACAAGAAAATCAGCAGGATATTTAGTTTTCCCACACAAGACTTCAACATCTCTAACAGTTCCCATTGGTGAAATAGTATCTCTATTGGCAAGTTTAATTGTGACATCAATATCTTCTATCTCAGCAGGTGCAATATCATGCATAATTTCTTTGTATAAGCTATAAGGTATTGCACTAGCACTAGCACCCATATCACATAAGCCATGATAACAATGATCTCCTATTTTAACAGAAATAACAGGCATGCCTACCACATGTCTATTTTTATCTTTAGCACAAGGTTTAGCAATTCTAGCAGTCTCATCAAGGAAATGAATAACATGCCCATCAATATTATCAGACAAGAGATCTTTAACAATAGCAATATCAGGTTCAACTTTAATTTGCTTAGGAGGTGTATACATTTTAATATTGCTTTTACGAACCACAGTTGAAGCTTTCGCATGATCCTTTATCCTAACAGGGAAAGGTGGTTTCTCAACATAGGAAGTAGGAACAACAGGATCATTATAAGTAATAATCTTTTCTTCAACTTTAATAGGTGCAGCTACTTTTACTTCTATGGGAGGATGATATTTAAACCACTTCTCCTTGGGGAGATCAACATAAGTAGCAAAAGATTCACAGAAAGAAGCTACTATCTCAGAGTCAAGTCCATATTTAGTGCTAAATTTACGGAAAACATCGGTATCCATAAAAGATTTAACACAATCAAACTTAGGTGTCATACTTGACTCCTTACCTTCGTCGAGGTCCCAATCTTTAGAGTTGCGTTTAATCCTTTCCAATAAGTCCCATTTGAATTCAATAGTCTTCATCATAAAAGAGCCAGCACAAGAAGTATCAAGCATGGTGCGATTGCTATCAGAAAGAGGAGCATAAATTTTTTGAATAATCATTTCTCTTGAGAGCCTATGATTGGGGCATGAATATAACATTGATTTAAGCCTCCCCCAAGCTTGAGCGATGCTTTCTCCTTCATGAGGCCAAAAATTATATATATAATTGCGATCACGATGAACAAGATGCATAGGATAAAACTTCTGATGAAATTCCAATTTCAATCGTTTGTAGTTCCATGACCCCATATCATGACATAGCCTATACCATGTCAATACATCTCCCTTCAAAGATAAAGGGAAGACCTTCTTCTTAACAACATATCCGGGTACACCTGCAAGCTTAAATAATCCACAAACTTCATCCACATATATTAGATGCTCATCAGGATGCTTTGTTCCATCTCCTACGAAAGGATTAGCTAGCAGTTTTTCTATCATACCTGAAGGAATTTCAAAGCAGACATTTTCATTTTCAGTAGGTTCAGTAGGTTGAGGAGCAACTCTTTGCTCTACTGGTCGGGGTGAAGATACCCCGAACAAGCCCCTCAGAGGATTACTTTCCATAGTAACAAGTGACAGTAAATTTCATCACACTATATAAATTTTTCCTTACCAAATTCCACCTACCAAAGGAGCTTCACTCCCCGGCAACGGCGCCAGAAAATAGTCTTGATGACCCACAAGTATAGGGGATCTATCATAGTCCTTTCGATAAGTAAGAGTGTCGAACCCAACGAGGAGCAGAAGGAAATGATAAGCGGTTTCTAGCAAGGTATTCTCTGCAAGTACTGAAATAAGTGGTAACAGATAGTTTTGTGATAGGATAATTTGTAACGAGCAACAAGTAACAAAAGTAAATAAAGTGCAGCAAGGTGGCCCAATCATTTTTGTAGCAAAGGATAAGCCTGGACAAACTCTTATATAGAGAAAAGCGCTCCCGGGAACACATGGGAATATCGTCAAGCTAGTTTTCATCACGCTCATATGATTCGCATTCGGTACTTTGATAATCTGATATGTGGGTGGACCGGTGCTTGGGTACTGTCCTTATTTGGACAAGCATCCCACTTATGATTAACCTCTATTGCAAGCATCCGCAACTACAAAAAAAGTATTAAGGTAAACCTAACCATAGCATGAAACATATGGATCCAAATCAGCCCCTTACAAAGCAACGCATAAACTAGGGTTTAAGATTCTGTCACTCTAGCAACCCATCATCTACTTATTACTCCCCAATGCCTTCCTCTAGGCCCAAATAATGGTGAAGTGTCATGTAGTCGACGTTCATAGGACACCTCTAGAGGGATGACAACATACATCTCATCAAAATATCGAACGAAGACCAAGTTCACATGACTACTAATAGCAAGACTTCTCCCATGTCCTTAGGAACAAAAGTAACTAATCACAAAGCATATCCATGTTCATAGTCAGAGGGGTATTAATATGCATATAGGATCTGAACATATGATCTTCAACCAAATAAACCAACTAGCATCAACTACAAGGAGTAATTAACACTACTAGCAACCCACAGGTACCAATCCCGGACTAAGAGACAAGAATTGGATACAAGATATGAACTAGGGTTTTGAGAGGAGATGGTGCTGGTGAAGATGTTGATGGAGATCGCCCTCTCCTGATGAGAGGAGCGTTGGTGATGACAATGGCGATGATTTCCCCCTCCCGGGGGGAAGTTTCCCCGGCAGAACAGCTCCGCTAGAGCCCTAGATTGGTTCCGCCAAGGTTCCGCCTCGTGGCGACGGATTTTCGTCCGAGAAGATGGCTTATGATTTTTCCTCATCGAAAGACCTCATATATTAGAAGATGGTCATCAGAGGGCCACCAGGGGGCCCACGAGGTAGGGGGCACGCCCCCCACCCTCGTGGGCAGGGTGTGGCCCCCCTAGTGAACTTCTTTCGCTGAGTATTTTTTATATATTCTAACAATGTGTTCTGTGAAGTTTCAGGACTTTTGGAGCTATGCAGAATAGGTCTCTAATATTTGCTCCTTTTCCAGCCCGGAATCCCAGCTGTCGGCATTCTCCCTCTTTATGTAAACCTTGTAAAATAAGAGAGAATAGGCGTAAGTATTGTGACATAATGTGTAATAACAGCCCATAATGCAATAAATATCGATATAAAAGCATAATGCAAAATGGACGTATCAACTACGTGCATGCTCCTAGGGGGATAGATTGGTAGGAAAAGAACATCGCTCATCCCCGACTGCCACTCATAAGGAAGACAATCAATAAATACCTCATGCTCCAACTTCGTTACATAACGGTTCACCATACGTGCTTGCTACGGGAATCACAAACTTCAACACAAGTATATCTACAATCCACAACTACCCACTAGCATGACTCTAATATCACCATCTTTATATCGCAAAACTATTGCAAGGAATCAAACATATCATATTAAGTGATCTACAAGTTTGATGTAGGATTTAATGACTAACCATGTGAATGACCAATTCATGTCATCTCTCTAAATAGATATAAGTGAAGCAAGAGAGTTTAATTCTTTCTACAAAAGACATTCCCATGCTCTAAAAAATATAAGTGAAGCAAAAGAGCATTCTACAAATGGCGGTTTTCTATGTCTAGGGAAACAGGCAATCCAAACTTCAAATGATATAAGCGAAGCACATGAAGCATTCTATAAAGCCATACTCAAAAGATATACGTGAAATGCAATGAGCATTCTATAAATAAAAAATTGGAATATCTCATGCCATCATGGTGCATCAAAGAAAAGTGAAAACTAAATGCAAAAGACGCTCCAAGATTTGCACATATCACATGAACGAAACGACACCGAGAACATACCGATACTTGTTGACGAAAGATGGGATGTCTTCCGGGGCATCCCAAGCTTAGAAGCTGGAGTTGAATATTTACTTGGGGTGCCTTGGGATTCCACAAGCTTGAGCTCTTTCCTCTCCTCCTTGTGCTCACATCGAGAGCTCCTCGATCTTCGAATACTTCATCCACACAAAACTCAACAGAAACCTCGGTAAGATCCGTTAGTATAATAAAGCAAATCACTACTCTAAGTACTGATGCAAACCAATTCATATTTTGTTTTTGAATTGTAGCTACTGTAATATAACTTTTCCATGGCTTAATCCACTGATAGAAATCAATAGTTTCATCAAAACAAGCAAACTATGCATAAAAAACAGAATCTGTCTTAAACAGGACAGTTTGTAGTGATCTGAACATTCACCATACTTCTGTTACTCCAAAAAATCTGAAACAAAATAGGAAAAAATAAACAATTTGTATAGAAATACATTTCAAAATGTTTCAGAACCGTTTGACGTTCCAGTAAAATATGTAAAATTGCGCACTACAGCCAAAGTTTCTGTTTTGCACCGCACAAACCAACAAGCAATGTAAACATCCTAAAGGAAAATCTTGGCAAATTATTTTTGTTTTTAAACTTTATAAAAGCACACAACAGAAATAAATGACTCTCTAAAACTTCCGGGTTGTTTCCCCGGCAGTGTTTTCTTTAAAGTCGTTAAGCTCTTCATATAGTGCTCAAGTAATGGATCCACCCGGATCCCAAGGTATAACAAAGCCAATTTTAATTAACAATGATTTGTGATTTAGTAGTGAGCAAAAAGTAACATATATCATGTAATGACGAAGTTTAACTCTCTTCCTATGCATCTGCATGTCATAAAAGAACAATTCATGCACACATAGTAAAGGCCAATGCATAGTATAAACTATTTCTTGCAATTTTATCATATTGGAAACATGGAGAGGCAGAGATGTAGTTCCTCTCTCATAATAATTGCAAGTAGGAGCAGCAAGTGCATGCATATTATATCTATCAAAATCATCATGTGTAGTAGTAAAACACAACCCATCAATATAATCCTTAATAAGGGCAAACTTCTTCAATATAGTGTAGTCGAGAGAATTCAAAAAGATAATAGGACTATCATGCATGGGTCCTAAGGAACTATAGCAAGTTCATCTCCATAAGCATAATTCATATTGGCATCTTGGCCACAAGCATAGCAAGCATCATTAAAAAGGGATATTTCAAAAGAATCAATGGGATCATAACAATCATCATAGCATTCATCCTTCAGTAAATTCGAAGGGAAATTAAACAATGTATGAGTTAAAGAGTTACTCTCATTAGAAGGTGGGCACGGGTAGCTAATCCGCTCTTCCTCCTTTTGTTTTTCGCTCTCCTCATCATCTTTTTCATCCAATGAGCCCCCAGTTTAATCAATTCCTTCTTCCATAATCTCCTGCAAAATATTAGTCTCTTCTTGGACAACGGAGGAGTCCTCAATGTATGGTTTAACATAGGCATTAGAAGCATAATTATCATAACAATATTTAAGTAGGGCAAAATTTTCAGATTTGTAAAGAGTAGCATCATACTTTCCAATCAAAGAAGCAATTTCATAAGCACCCTTAAAATCAACAAATTCTTCAATTTGTTGAACATCATAGTAATTATAAACACCCTTAACATACAAAGATACGATTCCATTATCACTAAACTCACATTGGTAGGGAAGGTGTTTCTTAGGGTCTTGAGAATAACAAGTAAAATCATATATTTCGCATAAATTCCAAGCATAGCATTGCAAACGATGAATCCGATCCAGTAAAAGTTTCCCTATTTGAGATAAGCGGTGTCGCACATAACAAGCATGATCATCTAAAGATTTTCCTTCAACTAAGCTAGTTGGGGTTTCAGCACGAGCACATAGGGATCGAAGATGATCCAAGTAAAAACCTTCAGGAGTGTGATAGATTTTGAGTGGTTCTTCAACAATTGGTGTAGTAGGTACAACTAATTTTTTTGGTATTTTGCATTTCCTACCCATAACTAAAGATAGAAAACAAGAGCACAAAATAGAAACTACGTAGTGATAAAGCAAACAAGCACACACGAGAATATTCACCCCACGCTATAACTCCCCAGCAACGGCGCCAGAAAAAGGTCTTGATAACCCACAAGTATAGGGGATCAATTGTAGCCTCTTTCGATAAGTAAGAGTGTCGAACCCAACGAGCAGCTAAAGGTAGAACAAATATATTCCCTCAAGTTTTATCGACCACCGATACAACTCTATGCATGCTTGACGTTCACTTTACCTAGAACAAGTATAAAACTAGAAGTACTTTGTAGGTGTAACGGGATAGGTTTGCAAGAATATAAAGAGCACGTAACTAAAAACTAGAGGCTGTTTTAGGTAAAGAACCAATTAAGTTAGTATAGCGAGTGTGGACAAGTGGTGGTAGGAGTTGCGAAATTGTCACTAAGCAATTGACTACTTTACTAGACTGATAGCAAGTTTTATGTGGGAGAGGCCACTGCTAGCATATCATCCCTGACTTGGAATTCTATGCACTTATGATTGGAACTATTAGCAAGCATCCGCAACTACTAACGTTCATTATGGTAAAACCCAACCATAGCTTTAAGATATATTGGTCCCCCTTCAATCCCGTATGCATCAATTTCTATGCTAGGTTGAAGCTTCTGTCACTCTTGCCCTCCAATACATAGTCCCATCAACATACAACTAACCCTATGGTGTGATCCACGCGCGCGCTCATATGATGGGCACCAAAGGAGAGCAACATAACCACAAGCAAATTAAACCAATCATAGCAATTCACCAATTACCTATAGGACAACGAAAATCTACTCAGACATCATAGGATGGCAACACATCATTGGATAATAATATAAAGCATAAAGCACCATGTTCAAGTAGAGTGTACAACGGGTTGCTGGAGAGTGGACCACTATAGATAGATGGGGGAAGGTGATGAAGATGTTGGTGAAGATGACAGAGGTGTTAGTGTAGATCGCCGTCACACGATGATGGCCCCAGCGGTGTTCCGGCGCCACCGGGGGAGAGAGGGAGAGAGCCCCCCTTCTTCTTCCTTGACCTTCTCCCTAGATGGGAGAAGGGTTTACCCCCTGGTCCATGGCTTCCATGGAGGTGGAGGGGCGAGAGCCCCTCCAAGATTGGATCTGTCTCTCTGTCTCTCTCTATTTCTGCGTTCCAGATTCTAGCCTTTCATCGTTTGTTATATTCCCGGAGATCTGTAACTCTGATTGGGCTGAGATTTTAACACAATTTCTATCCGGATATTGGCTTTCTTGCGGCGAAAGAAGGGCACCAACCGCCTTATAGGGTGGCCACAAGGGCCAGAGGCGCGCCCCTGCCTCATGGCCCCCTCGGGCATCGTCTTGCGTTGATTCTTCTTCACAAAAATCACATATATGTAAAAAAATCTCCGTTAGTTTTTATCCCGTTTGGACTCCGTTTGATATGGATTTTCCGTGAAACAAAAAACATGCAATAAACAGGAACTGGCACTGGGCACTTGATCAATATGTTAGTCCCAAAAATAGTATAAAAAGTTGCCAAAAGTATATGAAAGTTGTACAATGTTGGCATGGAACAATAAAAATTATAGATATGACAGAGACGTATCACATATCGCCATCGACTTTCTCGACGCTGCTCGCGGTCGACCCATCTTCGCTCGGTTGGGGAATCTGCCGTACTGAGGGTTCTTTCTCATGGATAAGAAGGTAACTAATTGAGATATTATCTCATCTCTTATCCAAGTTCATCTGTCTCCTTTAATCACTTGCCCGAAATCGCCGTGAATTCATTTTTATTCGAGCTGATTTGAGGGTTTTCTTCCATTCATAGACTGTACAGTGTGCGGACACATTAGGACTTTGCGGCCTCCGCCAGACATTCCATCTCACCGTACCAGATGACTTGAGGATGCGTGTTGTATGTTCAATCTCACCCTAAATCGGTTGGCATGGCCTACTTTGCTGAAGTTATTCTAAATATTGCTACATTTGGATAAAAGGTTCCACATGCACCATATACGTCAAAGGGGATTTTCCCCCTCTTCTTTCTATATTAGGCAAATTAATAATGTATTGTTCTTTCAACTACTCTCATATTTCCATGACATCATGTTTACCCTATCTGTTTAATTATAGATTTTTGTCCTTCGATTTCAACTGCTGTATAGTTCTTCCAATTTGGGCCCATATTTGCATGTTACCATATTTTCTTTAATAATCCTACCATTTTCTCCAGCGCGTCCCTTGCTATGCAACAGAATTTGTAGCGCACAATATTTCCCTTTACATAAATCAAGACTGCAGGGATGTCATACTGAACACAAACCATAGATTTACAATCGTTGCTACTATAAGACTTGATGAACATGGTGACTCCTATTTTGGAACTGGCCTCTGGAAAGAAATTTCTAAGGTTTATGTACTGAAAGCTGGCACTATAATTGCACTGCACATAAAAGGGCCTGGTCATGAGATATATGCTAACTTCCCCGACGATATCATCCGTCCAGACTTTGTTCGAAGTAAGTTTTCCTTTCAAGTATCTACATGTCGACCTACCCAGCAATATCAAATGAATTGTGTAGTATTTAAGAAACCAATTGGTATCCATTTTCTTACTATATTCCTACCTAATAACTTCTAGTTACCAATACACTTTCCTATTGCCCTGTTTTAACTAAATATTCCATGTACTCCCACTTCTATCATAAAGCGTCGCTGACAAGGAGACTCCGGAGGTGGAGAACGGGGCTGGCAACAAGTGGAGGTGGGGCGAGGAAGAACTACAACCGACTCCAGCAGGTCTATACTTCATCGCAACCTCCCCGATGATATGTTGACAGTCATCATCTCCCTCCTCCCAATCAAATGTGGTATACAGACAACCGTCCTTTCCCGGCGGTGGCGCCCCCTATGGAACTCCGCCCCTCTCGACCTCATCGATACCCACGACCTCTGCCATGGCTACCGCAAAAGCTTGGATGCGTTCTCCAAGATCCTTGGCAGTCACCTTGGCCCAACCAGAGGCCTTAGAATGGGCAAGTTCCATTCCAACGGCAAGGACCGAGCTAAGCTTGACGACTAGTTCCGATCCCCCGCCCTAGATCAGCTCGAGGAGCTCACTTTTGATGATGGGCATATGTGCTTGCTGCCAACGTCCGTGCTCCGCCTCGCGCCCACGCTGCGTGTCGCCAAGTTTAGGAACTGCCACCCCCCTTAATGACGCACCCGCTCTTATTCTACCACAACTGAAGCACATCGAGCTCATCGCCGTCTGCCAGTCAAACGGTGACATGTAGCACCTGCTCCGTGCCTGTACTACACTCGAGTACCTTTGTCTTCAGGCGATCAATGGGTTGACACTACTGCAGGATGCTGCTAACACGGCACTACGATCAGAGACCCTTCGATGAAACTGTGTGCAATGCAATAATCGCAAACGGTGGTGTAAAAGAACTGTCAAAAAAGGTTCAAAACGTTTGCGATGGAGGAGCCATCAAACACGGTTCAGATTTTAGTTGCGTGTGTGATGCAGGGCATACAATTCAGTTCAATTAACTGTTTGCGATGAGGCGGAACAAAACAAACGGGCTACCAGATGAAGGCGTGTGCGATATACATCATATGGTTCACTGAGATGAACTATTTGTGATGAGGAGGAACAATAGAAACGGGCAGCTAGATAAAGGTGTGTGCGATTGAGGGCATACACTTCAGAAGGATTAACTATTTTCGATTAGGCAACAGAACAGAAGCGGGTCAGCCAGATCAAAGTGTCTGCGATTGATGGCATACACTTCACACAGATGAACTGTTTGCGATTAGCCACAACAAACCAAAACAGTTAGATAGATCAACGTGTGTGTGCTAGACGGGCACACACATTCTAATTAAAAGAAGTGCACGCAATGGTAATAACGAGCATGCATGATTGTTGGAACAAGACATGTGCTGACATTGCCTATTGCGGTGCACCCTATGGTGCAAACGCCACGTACGCGGCCGAGAAGGCGTGCCCACGTTACGCCTTTCGGGAATAGTGCTGCACTTATAACCATCAATAAATTTTGAGCCTGCGTCCCGTCACAGTCCAAATTGGAAACCTGTTCACACCGCTCAAAACCTAAACGGTTTCCCACTTAGGAGCGTATTAGTACTCTGTTACAAATACTACTACTCCAAGATGACTACACATTCCTCCTCAACTGCTCATCCACAAAAACAAACAAGTCATTCATCATCGTTCCCATGCGTCTGCCATGGCCAGCGTGAGTTTTGGGTCGAGAGATTGCCACCAGGGAGATGCGAGCATGGAAGCGAAAGCACAAGAGATGTCTCGCCTCGCCGCGAATGCAGTCGGCATGTCCTGCCACGCGGCCGTAGTAGCACAGAGGTCCCGTCGCAACGCTGAATCAACACGGAGGTCCCGCCGTGCCGTTGAAGCAGCAGACTGGTCCGGCCGTGCCGCGGAAGAAGAAGAGATGTCCCGCCGCACCGCGAATGCAACAGAGATGTCCTCCCGCGCCGCGGCGGACTGGGAAAATGTCTCGCGGGCAGGCGAGGACTCTTACAGGCGCATGCATGTGATCGCCCATAGCCAGATGGATCAGATCTCCGGCTGGGTGAGGTTGCAGGACAACATGAGAGCCTCTTTTGAACAGGCTACCGGCATCATCCGGCAACTAAATGAGAGCAATGTGAAGCTTCTGGCTGAGCGCGACCTGCTGAGGACGAAGATTGTCGGAAGTGCGAAGCAGCAGGAGGAGACCACTGCCTTGTTGAAGAGGACCGGCTTCACCGTCGAGAAACTTATGGACAAGAATGCCATGTTGCGCATCGAGCGTAGAAGGCTGGTGGAGGAATCCGTGTATGCTCTCAAGAAGCATGTTGAGGACAAGAAAGATCTCATCGCCGCTCGTCGTGGAGACTAGTTCTGGCGGCCTGCAGCAACGCATCAGGAAAGTAGATCAGCGAGCCAGATCGCTGTCTTCCTTCTTATTTGCCCATGTGTATGTGGCTTTTTTTAATTATGCTAATATGTAAGACAATTATTATCCACTGTCATCGTCCTTAATATTCATCATGCTTGCTATAAGTCGCAGTCGATGCTATATAGGTCCGTCGGATCTTACATCAAGATCCGTGCAAATCTTTCTTTTTAGATTTTTATTTTTCTCTCTTAAATCTCAGTCTAGTGAGACATATAGCCACGCCGAAAAATAGGGGCTCGAGCGCCATTAATGGAGACGTTGGGAGGAAGGTGCGCGACGGGTAGAAGTCAAAGGGCTCTCCTCCCAATGAGCACGCGCAGGGGTCTGATTGCATGCCCCTCGTACTCAAATAGCTACCCCACACGACACCTCCTAGCCAATAAAAAAAGGGACTCGTGGCGGCACGTAATTGGTAAGTAGAACACCCACGGTTTCAGTACTACTTGTGTTTCTGATTAGTAACGTGACAACACTTGTTTCAAAATGACTGTTGATTGTTAATGTGTGTGCCTTCGCAAATCAGACAGAAAAATTACCACAACATGTTGGTGCCATGTCATGACACCATGCCAAGTTTCATGATTTTCAGGCTTGTTTTAGATTTATAGGAATTAAAAAACCAAGTTTCTCAATCTTTACGGCCGAGCCACGACGCCCAGATGTTTGAGTTTCATTCCCATTTCTTGCATGGGACCTAGAAATTCACCCAAGGACACACATGTGATTTTTCAACCAACTTTGGTGCACTGGAGCATGTAGTTCAAATTTTAATTATGCACATTAAATGCCCAAAAACTCAATTAATGTATAAAAAAGGCCAAACAAATCCGGAATAATTCCAAAATTTAGCACAATACTTCTATTTGGTCTAATCTGCCAGTTTAAAAAAATTAAGGCATGAGAAGGCAGTGTTCGTATGTCATTTCGCACACAGAGGTGACACGTTCCCTCTTGGAACCATGAGCCCTCTTGAGGGAAGCTCCGGTTTGCAAGAAGCTTGCACCAAAGCTTGTCCTAATCGGCCAAAAAAATTACTGTGGCATGTTGGTTCCATGTCATGACACCATGCCAAGTTTTATGATTTTCGGGCGTGTTTTGGATTTAGAGGAATTAAAAAATCAGGTTTCTCAATCTTTCCGGCCGATCCACGACGCCCAGATGTTTGAATTTCATTCCCATTTCTTGCATGGGACCTAGAAATTCACCCAAGGAAACACATGTGATTTTTCAACCAACTTTGGTGCACTGGAGCATGTGCTTGTAATTCAAATTTGAATTATGCACATTAAATGCCCAGAAACTCAATTAATGTATAAAAAAGGCCAAACGAACCCGGAATAATTCCAAAATTTAGCACAATACTTCTATTTGGTCTAATCTTCCTGTTTAAAAAAATTAAGGCGGGAGAAGTCAGTGTACGTATGTCGTTACGCACATGAAGGTGACACGTTCCCTCTCGGAACCTCGAGCCTTCTTCAGGGAAGCTCCGGTTTGCACGAAGCTTACACCAAAGCTTGTCCCAGTTCAGCCAAAAAAAAATACCACAGCATGTTGGTGCCATGTCATGAAACCATCCCAAGATTTATGATATTCGGGCGTGTTTTGGAATTACAGGAATTAAAAAAACCAAGTTTCTCAATCTTCCCGGCCGAGCCACGACGCCCAGATGTTTGAATTTCATTCCCATTTCTTGCATGAGACCTAGAAATTCACCCAAGCACACACATATCATTTTTCAAGCAACTTTGGTGCACTGGAGCATGTGCTTGTAGTTCAAATTTGAATTATGCACATTAAATGCCCAGAAGCTCAATTAATGTATAAAAAGGCCAAACGAACCCGGAATAATTCCAAAATTTAGCATGATACTTCTATTTGGTCTAATCTGCCTGTGTAAAAAAATTAAGGCGGGAGAAGGCAGTGTACGTATTTCGTTTCGCACACGGAGGTGACACGTTCCCTCTCGGAACCACGAGCCTTCTTGAGGGAAGCTCTGGTTTGCAAGAAGCTTACACCAAAGCTTGTCCCAATTCGGCCAAAAATATTACTACAGCATGTTGGTGCCATGTCATGACACCATGCCAAGTTTTATGATTTTCAGGCATGTTTTGGATTTACAGGAATTAAAAAACCAAGTTTCTCAATCTTCCCGACCAAGCCACGACGCCCAGATGATTGAATTTCATTCCCATTTCTTGCATGGCACCTATAAATTCACCCAAGGACACACATGTGATTTTTCAACAAACTTTGGTGCACTGGAGCATGTGCTTGTAGTTCAAACTTGAATTATGCACATTAAATACCCAGATACTCAATTAATGCATAAAAATGCCAAACGAACTAGTAATAATTCCAAATTTAAACACAACACTCATGTACTAGTTGCATGTTCGCTATACGTAAATGTTCTAGTAATTCAAACATCATCCTTTCCCTCCGTATCACCATTTTGTCTTTCAAAACATAATGAAAAAATCAGGTATACCACAAATAGTTTACCAGAAAGAATCGTGTGGGATGCGATATAAAATATCTTCGCGCACCATGTTGTCTGTCTTACGCAGGAAGCTTCATCATCTACAGTCCACTGCCCCCGCTTGAACCACACTTGCGCTCCAGTTTCTTGTGGCACCGAGCAAATTTTTCTGCCACCGCGGAAATATCTATCCCCCCGCCCCCTCCCTCTCACCAAAAGCTACATTTCCACTGTACCTCCTTGCTTTCCAAGTTCAAACCTTCACTGCTGCTTACTGGCAGCTCGGCCTCCCCGCCGACGACCCTTCTTCTTGCAGCACAGCCTCCTCGCCGGCGACCCTTCTTCTTGCAGCGCCGCCTCCTCGCCGGTGACCCTTCTTCTTGCTACACGGCCTCCTCACTGGCGACCCTTCTTCTTGATGTCGGCCTCGTCGATATGGTCAAGTAATCCACACCCCACCCACACCATCCTCCTCCTGTCCAATCCCACATGCCCCGACCCACAGTGCTACACCTTCCGCCGAAATCACTGTCCCCCTCCTCCAATTAAGCGCCGCCCACAACCATTTTGCACGCAGTATAACGTGGAGCTCAGTAGCATGTGGCCGCACATGCGCACGAGGTCGCTCTGGATGCCATGTGTGCCGACCACCAGATCTTGGAGGAGCACCTTGTCTTCGAGACCACCGTCGACACATCCACGCAGTTGTCTACTTTAAAATACAGTTTGTGTTGTTTTCTCGAGGCCACCGCCAGTGCCTTCTAGCGATTTGTCCTCTGTAATGTTAATATGCAATCTGATGTTCAGTTAACTGTTTGGTCCTCTGAAATGTAATGTTCAGTTAACACTTTGGTCCAATAATTGCTACATTTCATAGTATTGTTCTCAAGCATTCTTTGTTTTGTTAACTGTCTTATCTTCTAGTACATGTTTCTATTCTGCAATGTCATGCTCAGTTAACTATTTTGGTTCATTTGGTCTGCTGTCCATTTAAATGTTTGGTTCAGTTTGGCAATTTGATTTTCATTTGCTATGGGTTCAATTTTGTATTGTTATGCATGTGACACCAATCGAATTTGGCTATACTCAATACATATTCTACTGATAGTATGGCAAAACTCAGTTAACCTGATCAAGATCTTCCTTATGTGTGTTGCAGGGAAACAATGGGAGACATTGCGGTTTACCATCGAGGTTTGCTCAAGCATGGTCCTTTGGCTAATAGCACATTATTGTGTAGTTGTAGGAATCATTCTAATATTTAGGTTCTTACAATTTGGTCTTGCACATGTAGGTCCTGCTGTCGGAGGCTTAGACCCACTGTTCGACCCATTTTGCATATGGGGAAATAAGATGTACATGAATATCAGTCAAGTCAAGAAACCCGGAAAGATTGTTAAGATGAAGAAACTTGTGACGAATAACAACAATATCTTATTTGGACAATGAAGAAGACATCCGTCAATTATAGGATGGTACTAACTCTTTTACCTTGTTTTTACCCCTTGCACCACTTCAAAATTTATAACAGCGAATTATGCATATCTTTGTTTTTAGTACTTTACAAAGCAGTTCACCTATGATTACCTCTCAAACCACATGCATGGTCAAGAGGTGTGGAAGGTATTCATTCAACACCCATGGTACAATATTGAAGTCTTACTGAAGAGGATGAAGGTTGGGCGGGCAATTATGCATAGCCACTGGCCTAAAGTTGCAAGGACATTCAACATCATTGAAGGCTTAATATTTGCCTTCTGCTTCTGCAGTTTCCCAGATGAGATTCATTTGTCTATTTACCGTGTATGATGCTACTTTCCAAATTTTTTTGATGTTGCATGTGAAACTTGGTGCTATTGTGTAATGGCATAACTGAGTGCTGGAGCTATCTGATGTAATTCGATTATGAAATCCTGGTTTCTTTTATACGGATATGAAATATCTGGCGTGTTTTATAAGAATTGTCAATTTGATTAGTACATGTATTATCAATAATAGGCTAATTAACCTGCTTATTGGGGTTTTCTATTGCAGACGGTTACTCAGACAGCACCGTGGGCGATGAACTCAAACAATCCACACAGTTTCTAGAAAGTAGGCATGTTCGATCAACAACAATCACACACGGCTTCTGGCAGCGAACTATTTGCGTTAGGCCACGAAGACATCAAAAGATGTGTACCACGGTATGTCATTGAGGACACACCTGCACTTGAGTGATTACTTGTAGTTGATCAAGAAGGTCCAACAAGAATCAATGGCATTTCTGTGCCGAAATTGACAGTGGTGGGCTACTCGTTTGCTAAATACTTCAAACTTGTTATTGGATCCACACCCGTCAGGTACAACAACTGCCTTCTACCTCTCCTTCTACAAATTAACATTATTTCTAATTTTGAAGATGTTTGTTCATCTGTCATCCAGAAAATGATTCCGACAAGCTTGACCCCGAAACTGCGGACAGTGAAGGTGTTGGCAGTAGAATCTATCGGCCCCAACCTAGAGCAAGTTGTCAGTTTCCTGAGATGTTTTCCGTGCGTGGATAAGCTATATATCGAGGTGATGTTCCTTTCTTGTTAAATGTTAACCATAAGGGAGTTCAATTTGTGACACATTTTTCCAAGTTTACAATGACAATGTACAACAATTTCTGAAGGATTCCTTTGGAGGATTTCAGTACATACATGTCCCCCCCCCATATCGGTTGCTTGATCCATATGGTTAGAATCCATAAGCATTCCTCCTTTGGATTCATCTGTACTAGTTTTCTTAGGGAACTTTTCATTCACTCCAACCTCTTGTGAACAAGGCTACATTTTTCTAGAATGTAATCAAATGCCCATGTTAATCATGTCAGACCGAAGATGGCATGTTAGTGCATTTTACAAATCCTGCAAACCAAATAGGCCTGTAGTAGTGTTCAAAACTGCATGTAGGCACTAACACGTTTTCTTCTTTTGCAGATAAGATTAGGCCCAGTGGTGGATAATGTGATACGATATAACAATCACGTCGAATGCCTAGATCCACATCTCTCGGAAATTACTTTGAACTCCTACCGAGGGACCTTACCGGAGATTATATTCACCAGGTTCTTTGTTTTGAGAGCAAAGGTGCTGAAGGTAATGAGGTTTTCCCTACATTTATTTTGCAAAAATAAATGGTTTGTTGATCAGCGCTGGCGCCTGCAGAAAAATGGAATAGGCTCCAAAAATGCTGAATTTCAATTGGGAACTTCAGATGACAGAGTAATGAAAGTCGTCGTGTCAACCCCATACATGGCTTCTTAGTGGCTGACCCCTTTGCAAAAATTATGAGGTTTTGAAACCAGACATAGAAGTGGTAATATTAGTTTGAACCTCTCTGATATCCATGTTCAGCGGATCAGCGCGAGAGTTTGCAGCTGATGAGATGAATTTCATTTCTAATATCAGTTTGAACCTTGTAATATTTGAATTCGAGCCATATAACTCCGGAATTTGAACCTTGTAATATTTTGAGCTTTTGTGGTACAATCGTTGAAATGGCATCGTATGAGACCCGTATATTGGTAGCACTATTTTGACCTTAATATGCAATGGTCTTAGATTTTATTAACCATTCTCGAATCTGTTTACCTTGTCGGTCTCACAGCACACGATCTGTATAGCTAACTCGACTACGATCTTCGACATTATTGCACACAGTTGGTTTCTTCAACCGTGTGCCTTGTAGAGAGTAGAATTAATTATCGCACTCGAGTGTCCATCATAACCCTTCTGTGTAACTTTGACCTCATCACCCACGGGTAAAATTATGACCGAAGTCATTCCACACACTTTGTTTTTACAAAGCTTTTTGCCAATAAACGCCCACGATTTGTCCATCTTCTAGCCGAGGCGTGGCCAAACTAGCCGGGCGGGAAGCTAGCGCGGCAAACTGCATGGTAGCGTGGGACAAAGCTCACCGATGATACATTTGGTGCCTCTTCGAGCCCACGCATGGTCAAACGAAATGCGTGTGGTGCGGTGTTGTCAAGCGTGCACTGGAATCCTCCGCTATGAACGTTGTGACAAGACGTGATGATTACAGGCCGTCCGGCTCCCATTTATTACAATGGCCATTTAACTCTTCTGTCTCTTCAACCTTTCGATCGTGCCCCCCCATTGCAAGAAGCACACCCACCACGAGAAATTCTTAGAGGGTATCCTGTGTGGCTCCAATGGCGCTCCGAGCGGCTACCGACGACGAGCAGCAGTTCACCATGCATGTCGTGGTGGACACGCACAGAAGGTTCACGGACCTCTCGGTGGTGTACACCAACGACCCGGTCTGGGTGGAGCACTCCATCCACATCATGGAGCTGTTGCTTACCGAGGAGAAGTACAAGGTGGTCGGGTTCGACCTCGAGTACACCCGGGCTCATGTCGGGTCTCGTCCCAAGGTCGTCGTCGCCCAAATGTGCATGCGCCACCACGTCCTCGTCTACCACCACTGTCTGGCCACAAGGACTTGCGAGCGTTTCACCAGGTTTGTCAAGAGCCCCCACTACATGTTCGCTATGGTGGACATCACCAATGATGTAAAGGCGATCAAGAATTCAGGCATCACCTGCCAGAATCTTGTCGACATCCGGGGCCAATACAAGATCTGAGGGAGCAAGGATCATGAGAAGGACTCACTGGTTCACCTCGCCGAGGCCATCATCGACCCCTACCACAGAGGCATGAAGGATTCCTGCAACAAGGACAAGCATGCTTGGCACTCGGCCTGGATGGAGATACTCGACAAAGCTCACGTCGTGTACGCGACCAAGGAGGCATATAGGAGCTACGACATGTACGGCCGGATCGTTGACATGAGGAAATGCCTCCTTCCCCAAAACGGCCAGGGATCCAGCCGGAAACAGAGCAATGGCAAGCGTCGTCGCAACAATATATGGATGATTAGATCCTCATTTCTCCTAGTTTAGTATGCATGTAATTGGTTATTTTGGTGTGTGGAAATGTTATGTGTGTAGTCACTTGTGTAGTTGTATGCTTAATTTGGTTATGCAATGCAATACTATCTTATTAAGTATATATGTTGTGCGGACAAACAAAATCACATCGCACACTGACTAAACAATGGAACCCATCGGTGATGTTTTCATCAATCACTCACAATTGTATACCAGCAATCGTCTGTTCACAACACACACGACTTGTTAACAGGAATCGTCTCTTCCCACACGTTTCCGATTACACACCTATTTGCTGCGTATCACACACATTTTGTTATATTGAACCATTTCTGTTCTCTTGGCTCAAAGCAAACAGTTCATCCGAGTGAACCGCATGTCGTATATCGCACACACCTTGATCTGGCTGACCGTTTCTTTTGTGTTGCCAAATCACAAATAGTTCATCCGAGTGAACCGTATTCTATATATCACACACACCTTCATCTGACTCCTCATTTCTTTTGTTCCTCCTCATCGCAAATAGTTAATTGAACTGAACCGTATGCCCTGCATCGCACACACAACTAAAATCTGAACCGTGTTTGATGCATCCAGCATGGCAAACATTTTGCACCTTTTTGACGGGGTTTTACACCATCATTTGTGATTATTGCATCGCACACAATTTCGCCGAAGGGTCTCTGATCAAAGTGTCGCGTTAGCACCATCCTGCAGTAGTGACCTATGTAATTGGATGTAAAATTTGGTTATGGAATCAAGTCCTGATAAGGTATAAGTACATATATTGTTGTTCTGTATGCAATGACATCGCACACGGACCATACTAGAGAACCCGTCGGTGATGAATTCATCAATCACTGACAATTGTGTACTAGCAAGAGTTTGCCCACAACATGTTGGGAAACGTTGCATGGAAAACAAAAAAAATTCTACGCACATGCAATGATATATCCATGGAGATGCATATCAACGAGGGGGAGAGTGTGTCTACGTACCCTCGTAGACCGTAAGCGGAAGTGTTTAACAATGCAGTTGATGTAGTCGTACTCTTCACGGTCCGATCATGATCCAACTGATCTAGTGCCGAACGGGCGGCACCTCTGAGTTTAGCACATGTGCGGCTCTATGACGTCTCCTCCTTTTTGATCCAGCAAGCGAGATAGGAGAAGTAGATGGGATCACAACCAACACGGCGGCGTGGTGGTGATGGTGGTGGTGGAGTACCGGCAGCGCTTCGCTAAGCGTCGCCGGGACGAGGCAGTGGAACTACGGAGTAACGGGAGAGAGAGGGGCGCCAAGGGCTTGGTGTGTCCTCTTGGGGCGCCCCTCCCCTCTATATATAGGTGGAGGGGCATGGGGAACATCCCCTCCAAGCCTTAGGGCACAATTAAGGGGGAGAGGACTTGGACTCCAAGTCCAATCCTATTCCTACTAGGACTCCTTCCTTTTTTTTGCCTTCCCTGGCCACATTGGCTTTTGAGGACTTGGTGCGCCTAGCCCAATAAGGCCAGGGCACCTCCCCGCAGCCCATGCTAGCCCTTGGGTCGTGGTAGACCCACTTGTGGACTTCCAGACGCCTCTGGAATCCTCCAGAACCTTCTAGAAGCTTCCCAATACAATACCGAAAAACTGCACTTTTTCCGGAACCCAAAATATGACTTCCCATATATAAATCTTTACCTCTCGACCATTCCGAGACTCCTCGTGACATACAGGATCTCATCCGGCACTCTAAAAAACATGTTGTTACCAACCATCAAATATCCCAATACTACTCTAGCGTCAACGAACGTTAAGCGTGTGACCCTGAGAGTTCGGGAATTATGTAGTCATGACCAAGACACCTCTCCGGTCAATAACCAATAGCGGGACCTGGATGCCCATATTGATTCCTACATATTCAACAAGGATCTTTTATCGGTGGAACCTTTATGACAACATACATAATTCCCTTTGTTGTCGGTACGTTACTTGCCCGAGATTCGATCATCGGTATCTTCATACCTAGTTCAATCTCGTTACTGGCAAGTCTCTTTACTCGTTTCGTAATACATCACCTCGTCACTAACTCCTTAGTTGTTTGCTTGCAAGCTTATGATGTGTATTACTGAGAAGGCCCGGAGATACCTCTCCGATACTCAGAGTGACAAATTCTAATCTTGATGTATGCCAACTCAACAAACACCTTCGGAGATACCTGTAGAGCATCCTTATAATCACTCAGTTACATTGTGACGTTTGATAGCACACAAGGCGTTCCTCCGGTATCTAGGAGTTGCATAATCTCATAGTCAAAGGAATATGTATTTGACATGAAGAAAGCAATAGCAATAAAATTGAACGATCACTATGCTAAGATAATGGATGGGTCTTGTCCATCACATCATTCTCTTAATGATGTGATCCCATTATCAAATGACAACTCATGTCCATGGTTAGGAAACCTTAACCATCTTTGATCAACGAGCTAGTCAAGTAGAGGCTCACTAGGGACATATTGTTTGTCTATGTATTCACACATGTATTTAGGTTTCTGAACAATACAATTCTAGCATGAATAATAAACATTTATCATGAATAAGGAAATATAGAATAACAACTTTATTATTGCCTCTAGGGCATATTTCCTTCAGTCTCCCACTTGCACTAGAGTCGATAATCCAATTCACATCACCATATGATTTAACACCCATAGTTCACATCGCCATGTGACCAACACCCAAAGAGTTTACTAGAGTCAATAATCTAGTTGACATCACCATGTGACTAACACCCAAATAGTGCTAAGGTGTGATCATGTTTTGCTTGTTAGAGAAGTTTAGTCAACGGGTCTGTCATATTCAGATCCATATGTATTTTGCAAATTTCTATGTCTACAATGCTCTACAATGCTCTACATGGAGCTACTCTAGCTAATTGCTCCCACTTTCAATATGTATCCAGAATGAGACTCGGAGTCATCCAGATTGGTGTCAAAGCTTGCATCGACGTAAGTCTTTATGACGAACTCTTCATCACCTCCATAACCGAGAAACATTTCTTTAGTCCTCTTTAGATACCTAAGGATAATTTTGACCATTGTCCAGTGACCTACTCCCGGATCACTATTGTACCCCCTTTCCAAACTCATGGCAAGCCATACAACAGGTCTGGTACACAAAATGGCATACTTTATAGAACCTATGACTGAGGCATAGGGAGTGACTTTCATTCTCTCTATATATTCTGCCGCGGTCGGGTTTTGAGTCTTACTCAACTTCATAACTTATAACATAGGCAAGAACCCTTTATTTGACTAATCCATTTTGAACTTCAAAACTTTATTAAGGTACGTGCTTTGTGAAAATCCTATCAAGCGTCTTGATCTATCTTTATAGATCTTGATGCCCAATATATAAGCAGCTTCACCGAGGTGTTTCATTGAAAAATTCATATTCATGTATCCTTTTATGCTATCCAGAAATTCTATATCATTTCCGATCAACGATATGTCATCCACATATAATATAAGAAATGCTACGGAGCTCCCACTCACTTTCTTGTAAATACAAGCTTCACCGTAAGTCTGTATAAAACCATATGCTTTGATCACCTCATCAAAGCGTATATTCCAACTCCAAGATGCTTGCACCAGTCCATAGATGGATCGCTGGAGCTTACACACTTTGTTAGAACCTTTAGGATCGACAAAACCTTCAGGTTGCATCATATACAACTCTTCTTTAAGATATGCATTAAGGAATGCAATTTTGACATCCATTTGCCAGATTTCATAATCATAAAATGTGGCAATGGCTAACATGATTCGGACAGACTTAAGCATCGCTACGGGTGAGAAAGTCTCATCGTAGTCAACCCCTTGAACTTGTCGAAAACCTTTTGTGATTAGTCAAGTTTTGTAGACAGTAACATTACCATCAGTGTCAGTCTTCTTCTTGAAGATCCATTTATTCTCTATGTCTTACCGATCATAGGGCAAGTCCACCAAAGTCCATAATTTGTTCCCATATATGGATCATATCTCAGATTTCATGGCATCAAGCCATCTGTTGGAATCTGGGCTCATCATAGCTTCTTCATAATTTGTAGGTTCGCCATGGACTAATAACATGACTTCCAGGACAGTATTACCGTACTACTCTGGTGCAGAACGTGCTCTGTTCGACCAACTAAGTCCAATAGTTATTTGATCTGAAGTTTCATGATCATGATCATTAGCTTCATCTCTAGTTGGTGTAGGCATCACGGGAACGGATTTATCTGATGTGCTACTCTCCAATTCGAGAGAAGGTACAATTACCTCATCAAGTTCTACTTTCCTCCCACTCACTTCTTTCGAGAGAAACTCCTTCTCTAGAAATGTTCCATTCTTGGAGACAAAGATCTTGCCTTCGGTTGTGTGGTAGAAGGTGTACCCCAATTGTTTCCTTAGGGTATCCTATGAAGATGCACTTCTCTGATTTGGGTTCGAGCTTATCAGGCTGAAGCCTTTTGACATAAGCTTCGCATCCCAAACTTTTAAGGAATGACAGCTTTGGTTTGTTGCCAAACCACAGTTCATACGGTGTCGTCTCAACGGATTTAGACGGTGCCCTATTTAACATGAATGTGGGTGTCTCTAATGCATAACCCCAAAACGATAATGGTAAATCGGTAAGAGACATCATAGATTGCACCATATCCAATAAAGTATGGTTTACGATGTTCAGACACACCATTACGCTGTGGTGTTCCAGGTGGCATGAGTTGTGAAACAATTCCACATTGTTTTAAATGAAGGCCAAACTCATAACTCAAATATTCGCCTCCATGATCAGAACGTAGAAACTTTATTTTCTTATTACGATGATTCTCTACTTCACTCTGAAATTCTTTGAACTTTTCAAATGTTTCAGACTTGTGTTTCATGAAGTAGATATACCCATATATGCTCAAATCATCTGTGAAGGCCAGAAATAACGATACACGCCGCGTGCCTCAACACTCATCGGACCGCATCCATCGGTATGTATTATTTCCAATAAGTCATTGGCTCACTCCATTTTTCCAGAGAACGGAGTTTTAGTCATCTTGCCCATGTGGCACATGGTTCGCAAGTATCAAATGATTCATAATCAAGTGATTCCAAAATCCCATCTGCATGGAGTTTCTTGATGCGCTTTACACCAATATGACCTAAATGGCAGTGCCACAAGTATGTTGCACTATCATTGTCAACTTTGCATCTTTTGGCATCAATATTATGAATATGTGTATTACTACGATCGAGATTCAATAAACCATTCACATTGGGTGTATGACCATAGAAGGTTTTATTCATGTAAACAGAATAACAATTATTCTCTAATTTAAATGAATAACCATATTGCAATAAACATGATCTGATCATATTCATGCTCAACGCAAACACCAAATAACATTTATTTAGGTTCAACACTAATCCCGAAGTAGAGGGAGTGTGCGATGGTGATCATATCAACCTTGGAATCATTTCCAACACACATCGTCACCTCGCTTTTAACTAGTCTCTACAACTCCTATTTCAAGTTACTAATCTTAGCAACTGAACCGGTATCAAATACCTAGGGGTTACTACGAACACTAGTAAAATACACATCAATCACATGTATATCAAATATACCTTTGTTCACTTTGCCATCCTTCTTATCCGCCAAGTTTTTGGGGCAGTTCCACTTCTAGTGACCATTTCCTTCGCAGTAGAAGCACTCAATTTTAGCCTTAGGTCCAGCTTTGGGTTTCTTCATGGGAGTGGAAACTTGCTTGCCATTCTTCTTGAAGTTCCCTTTCTTTCCCTTTCCCTTTTTGCTTGAAACTAGTGGTCTTGTTAACCATCAACACTTGATGCTCTTTCTTGATTTCTACCTTCGCGGATTTCAGCATCGCGAAGAGCTTGGGAATCGTTTTTGTTATCCCTTGCATATTATAGTTCATCACAAAGTTCTAGTAACTTGGCGATAGTGACTAGAGAACTCTGTCAATCACTATCTTATCTGGAAGATTAGCTCCCACTTGATTCCAGCGATTGTACAACCCAGACATTCTGAGCACATGCTCACTGGCTGAGCTATTCTCCTCCATCTTGTAGGCAAAGTACTTGTCAGAGGTCTCATACCTCTCGACACGGGCATGAGTCTAGAATACCAATTTCAGCTCTTAGAACATCTCATATGCCCTGTGGCGTTCATAATGGTTTTGAAGTCCCGATTCTAAGCCGTAAAGCATGGTACACTAAACTATTAAGTAGTCGTCATATCGAGCTTGCCAAACGGTCATAATGTCTGCATCTGCTCCTAGAATAGGTCTGTAACCTAGCGGTTCATCAAGGACATAATTCTTCTGTGTAGCAATGTGGATAATCCTCAGATCACGGACCCAGTCCACATCATTGCTACTATCATCTTTCAACTTATTTTTCTCTAAGAACATATCAAAAATAAGGGAGCTATATCGCGAGCTATTAATCTACAACATAGATTTGCAAATACTATCAGGACTAAGTTCATGAAAAATTAAGTTCAATTAATCAAATTACTAATGAACTCCCACTTAAATCAACATCCCTGAAGTTGTCTAAGTGATACATGATCCATGTCAACTAACCCATGTCCGATCATCACGTCAGATGGGGTAGTCATCAATGGTGAACATCTCTATGTTGATCATATCTACTATATGATTCACGTTCGACCTTTTGGTCCCGAGTGTTCCGAGGCCATGTCGATACATGCTTGGCTCGTCAAGTTTAACCCAAGCATTCCACATGTGCAAAACTGTCTTGCACCCGTTGTATGTGAACGCAGAGTCTATCACACCCGATCATCACGTGGTGTCTCAACACAAGGAACTGGAGCAATGGTGCATACTTAGGGAGAACACTTCTACCTTGAAATTCAGTGAAGGGATCATCTTATAATGCTACCGCTGTACTAAGCAAAATAAGATGCATAAAAATATAAACATCACATGCGATCAAAATATGTGACATGATATGGCCATCATCATCTCGTGCTTTTGATCTCCATCTCCAAAGCATCGTCATGATCTCCATCGTCACCGGCTCGACACATTGACCTCCATCTTTGCGTCATGGTCATCTCGCCAACTATTGCATCTACAACTATCGCTAACGCATAGTGATAAAGTAAAGCAATTACATGGCGTATGCATTTCATACAATAAAGAGACAACCATAAGGCTCCTGTCGGTTGCCAGATATCTTACAAAACATGATCATCTCATACAATAACGTATGTAACATCATGTCTTGACCATATCATATCACAACATACCCTGTAAAAACAAGTTAGACGTCCTCTACTTTGTTGTTGCAAGTTTTACGTGGCTACTACGGGCTTCTAGCAAGAACCGTTCTTACCAACGCATCATACCACCAAGGTGTTTCGTCAAGTTTGTAGTTTTAACCTTCCGTAGTCAAATTCGATTCAACTAAAGTAGGAGAAACAGACACCCGCCAACCACCTTTATGCAAAACTAGTTTGCATGTCTGTCGGTGGAACCGGTCTCATGTGCGTGGACATGTAAGGTTGGTCCAGGCCGCTTCATCCAACAATACCGTCGAACCAAAATAAGACGTTGGTGGTAAGCAGTATGACTATCACCGCCCACCACTCTTTTTTTCTACTCATGCACATCATCTATGCATAGACCTGGCTCATGATGCCACTGTTGGGAAATGTTGCATGGAAAACAAAAAAAATTCTACGCACCTGCAATGATCTATCCATGGAGATGCATAGAAATGAGGGGGAGAGTGTGTCTACGTACCCTTGTAGACCGTAAGCGGAAGCGTTTTAACAGGGCTGTTGATGTAGTCGTACTGTTCGTGATTCGATCACGATCAAACCGATCTAGTGCCAAATGGACGGCACCTCCGAGTTTAGCACACGTGCGGCTCGATGACGTCTCCTCCTTCTTGATCCAGCATGCGAGAGAGGAGAATTAGATGGGATCACAACCAACACGATGGCGTGGTGGTGATGGTGGTGGTGGAGTACCGACAGTGCTTCGCTAAGCGTCGCCGGGACAAGGCGGTGGAACTACGGAGTAATGGGAGAGAGAGGGGTGCCAAGGGCTTGGTGTGTCCTCTTGGGGTGCCCCTCCCCTCTATATATAGGTGGAGGGGCATGGGAAACAGCCCCTCCAAGCCCTAGGGCGCAGCTAAGGGGAGAGGACTTGGACTCCAAGTCCAATCCTATTCCTACTAGGACTCCTTCCTTTTTTTCCTTCCCTGGCCACATGGGCTTTTTAGGACTTGGTGCACCTAGCCCAATAAGGCCAGGGCACCTCCCCGCAGCCCATGCTATCCCTTGGGTCGTGGTGAACCCACCTGTGGACTTCCGGACCCCTCCGGAATCCTTCGGAACCTTCTAGAAGCTTCCCGGTACAATACCAAAACAACTACACTTTTTTTCGGAACCCAAAATATGACTTACCATATATGAATATTTACCTCTCGACCATTCCGAGAATCCTCATGATGTCAGGGGTCTCATCCGGGACTCCTAACAACATTTTTTACCACTCATCAAATATCCCAATACTACTCTAGCGTCAACGAACGCTAAGCGTGCGACCCTACGGGTTCAGAAATTATGTAGTCACGATCGTGACACCTCTCTGGTCAATAACCAATAGCAGGACCTGGATGCCCATATTGATTCCTACATATTCCACGAAGATCTTTTATCAGTTGAATCTTTATGACGACATACATAATTCCCTTTGTCTATCGGTATGTTACTTGCCCGAGATTCGATCATAGGTATCTTCATACCTAGTTCAATCTCGTTACTGGCAAGTCTCTTTACTCGTTCCATAATACATCACCTCGTTACTAACTCCTTAGTCGTTTGCTTGTAAGCTTATGATGTGCATTACTGAGAGGGCCCAGAGATACCTCTCCGATACTCAGAGTGATAAATTTTAATCTCAATCTATGCCAACTCAACAAACACCTTCAGAGATACTTGTAGAGCATATTTATAATCACCCAGTTACATTGTTACATTTGATAGCACACAAGGCATTCCTACGGTATCCGGGAGTTGCATAATCTCATAGTCAGAGGAATATGTATTTGACATGAAGAAAGCAATAGCAATAAAACCGAACGATCATTATGCTAAGCTAACGGATGGGCTTGTCCATCACATCATTATTTTAGTAATGTGATCCCGTTGTCAAATGACAACTCATGTCCATGGTTAGGAAACCTTAACCACCTTGATCAACGAGCTAGTCAAGTAGAGGCTCACTAGGGACATAGTGTTTGTCTATGTATTCACACATGTATTTAGGTTCCCGATGGATACAATTCGAGCATGAATAATAAACATTTATCATGAATAAGGAAACATAAAATAACAACTTTATTATTGCCTCTAGGGCATATTTCCTTCATAACACACATGGCTTATTAGCAGAAATTGTCTGTGCTATTGTGGGTCTTCGCACACATTTCTGATTAGGAACCTGTTTGCTGTATATCACGCACATCTTGTTAAGTTGAACCATTTCTGTTGCGTTCCCTGATATGTCTCCATCGTATCTACTTTTCCAAACTCTTTTGCCCTTGTTTTGGACTCTAACTTGCATGATTTGAATGAAACTAACCCGGACTGACGCTGTTTTCAGCAGAATTGCCATGGTGTTATTTTTGTGCAAAAATAAAAGTTCTCGGATTGACCTGAAAATTTACGGAGAATATTTTTGGAATATATAAAAAATATTGGCTCAAGAATCAACCAGAGAGGGCCACCCAGGGGACACAATCCCTAGGGGCGCTCCCACCCTCCTATGGCGCACCTACCAGGCTTGTGGGCCCTCTGGACCACCTCTAACCCTAATTCCAACTCTATAATTACCTATTCGCGGAGAAAAAAAATCAGAGAGAAGGATTCATCGCGTTTTATGACACGGAGCCGCCGCCGCCTCCTGTTCTTCATCGGGAGGGCTGATCTAGAGTCTGTTGGGTGCTTCGAAGAGGGGGATTCGTCGCCATCATCATCACCAACCTTCCTCCATCACGAATTTCATGATGCTCACCGCCTTGCATGAGTAATTCCATCGTAGGCTTGCTGGAGGTGATGGGTTGGATGAGATTTATCATGTAATCAATTTAGTTTTGTTAGGGTTTGATCCCTAGTATCCACTATGTTCTGAGATTGATGTTGCTATGACTTTGCAATGCATAATACTTGCACTAGTGTCGGATCACGGGTTCCGGCAAAACCCTTAAGGTTCAAAATCTGGGGTGCGCGCGAAGATCTCCCCCTACCGATCCACGTCCTAGCTTCGCTAAGATCTCAAGGACTAACTCGACGAGCTCGCAACACTAGGGACACAAGATTTATACTGGTTCGGGCCACCGTTGTGGTGTAATACCCTACTCCAGTGTGGTGGTGGTGGATTGCCTCTTGGGATGAGGATGAACAGTACAAGGGGGGAGAACAACCTCCTGAGGTGTTCTTGTGCTAGGTGAGTATGTGGATGGGTTGGATCTAGGTCTCTGTCAGCTTGGTCTCTATGGTGGTGGCTAATCCTATTTATAGAGGCCCTGGTCCTCTCCCTAAATAGTGAGTAGGAAGGGAGCCAACAACGGCCAATTCGAAAGGGGATAGCTAGTACAGCTTATCCTGATAAAAGCAATCTTCGCCTGTGAAAGGCTCTGGTGGTGACGCCATCTTGGGATCCACGGTGATCTCCGTCTTGCCGTCCCGCTGGTCTTGGTCTCGTTGCACTGATATGGAAACCTTTGCTTGACGCCTCGGTACTCTGCGTCTGCGCTTGCCTCCTTAGCACCAAAGAGGAAACAATGACACTGTGAGTGCTGGCGCCTGCCTGGCACCCGCCTGGTATCGATCGTCATGGCTCACGTCATTGGAACCTCACGAGGTTTGCCTTGCCTTGAACTCTCCTCCCCTCGCGAGCCAGCCTGGTGAGGCCGCTCCCGAGGAGGTCTTGTGTCGTCCACCTCGCGAGGATTGGCCCCTCGTGAGGGTCTTGAATGCTTGTTGGTGAAGATGGGCCATACGGGCCCGCTCGCAAAGCTACGCCGTGGGCCGCAGGCAGGCAAGTCTAGGAACCCCCATTCCCAGAACGCCGACAGTAGCTCCCGGGCCCAAGGCGTGCTCGGGCTTGGCTTCGAGGCGAAGCCAAGGGTCAAGTGCGGAGCGTCACGAGGACCAATAGCCTGCGGCCTTGGTTGACGTGTGGCGGTTGACTGGACGTGGGCGTCTCCGCTTCCCCATGCAGCCTCGGCAACTGCCCAACTTGGCAAGTCCCTGCGACATGCAAGGAAAACCCATCATTACCTATGATCGTGGGGGCGTTGGTTGGCCTTCTCCTGCTATAAATAGGAGGGGGCGGAGCCCCCGTCGCACATCTCTTGCCATTCAGCTTGCTTCTCCCCCCTCGCACCATTGCCGACACCAATGGCGCCCATCCGAAGGTTTTCTGTGGCAGAGAAAGGAAAGATTCCCCTTGGCGGGATGGTGTCGCTCCCGCCGAAGGAGAGGCCGGCCCACCGCCACGGCGAGGCGGCAATGCAGGTGGTGACGAGGCCTTGGTGCGAGCGGCCTCCTCCCGGGTATCCGTTACCCCTGTACGCCCAACCCGGGGGCTCATGAGGGAGAGGCGACGAGCGTCAGCACGCGTGCCGTGGCCATGGTCGCCGTGCCGCGGTGGCGCGCGTCGCCGCCCCTGGAGTCCACGCCATGGACTCCTCATGTGATCTCGTGCTGTGGGCGGCGATGCCCCCGAGCAGTTGGATCCGCTTCCCTTCCTTCTTCTCAGCGGAGATGCTGCCGAGGGGGCCCCTCGAGCTTTGGCTGCAGCACGCCGACTGTGACACGCCGGCGACTGGAGCGGAGGTTGAGGCTATCTCCTCGGGGAAGATCTTCATGACCCGAAACTGGGGTGAGGTCGCCTGAGTGTGTCGTGCGGAGGGCGCCGTCGCGATCCACTTCGTGTACGATGGCGCCTCCAAGCTGTTGTTCAAGGGCTTCAACACAGAAGGCCGCCGTCTGTAGTGTTGCCCCAGGTGGGGTCATTAGGCTGGCGCCGCGGCTGGGGTGGGGTCTGCTGCCCGCGTCGCCAGCAGTTCCTCTGGAAGCAGCGGCGATACTTGGGAGTCCGGCAATCTCCCGAGCTCTACGAGACCCCGGAGACGAGCGACGACAGGTACGTGCCCCCAAGCTCCCGCCGAGCCTGGAGCAGGGCTGCAGCGTCAGTCCACCGCCGCAGCTGATCTGGATGAGGTTGGAGCCGGCCTCTGGTGGTCCACTGTTGATGATGGCGTCGTCCACAGGGGCGCGTGTAGTTAGGATTCCCTAAGTTCCTGTCTTTTGTTTCCTGCGAGGAATTAAGAAATGCCCCATGGGGGTGTAAAGGTTTTGTAATGTCTCTTGTCAATATTGTCCTTATTATGAACTTGCGCGAGCGCGAGTACTGCTTCAGCTCGGTCTCCCTTTCCAACCTCGCGATGACTTGGCGCTCTATGCTGACAGGTCCCGGTCCCCAGGCAGGCTATAGCCGTCGCTCGTACGCCAGGTCGCGTGCCGTGGTCAAGGCCAGGAGGTGAGCGGCCTGAGGTCCAGTAAGAGTTCCTGAGGCGCGATGCTCAGGAGCTCCCCTTTAGCGCTCAATAAGCTGTTGAGAGGTAGGAAAAGGGGTGACGTTGCTACATTAGGGCTGCGGCTAGTATGGTTCTTAGTCCTTAGCGGTTTAGCCAACCCGGGCTCGGGACTTACCTTGACGGTCCGGGGTCGATTCCGCACGATGCGCTAGATTCGTACATAGGCGTCCGAAGCATAGCTAGGCCAGGCCCATGCGAGCCTCTCCCCTTCTCCATGCTCTCCTTCGTGCTCCGCGTCCTCAGGTCCCGGCCCTCGAGCGAGCTCAGCCGCCACTGGTATGCCAAGTCGCGTGCCATGGTCAAGGCCAGGGGGTGAGGGCTGGAGAGCTGGTAAGAGCCCCTGAGTCGCGATGCTCAGGAGCCCCCATTTTAACGCGCAAGCGGATTGCATGGGAGAAGAGGGAGCTCGCAGTTCCGCCTGCCGTCATCTTCAGGAGATTCTTGCAAGCCAGTACAAGGAGAGACACAGTTTGCCATTATGGTTGCCGGTCCGCCGCTAGTTGCTCCGCGAGGAGATGAAGGCACTAAGGGCCTGGTGAGGGGGCGTGCGCGGGGCATGCCGTGAGGCAAAGCTCGACCGCTCAGGTTTGTCGATGTTGCAGGGACGGACCCGAGCACAAGCATCGTGCCAGCGTGAGTAGCCCCCGTGGAGGGTGAGAATCAAGCAGGTGATAATCATAGATAGATTAAGCATGGAAAGCGAACTAGCTTAGATAAATGCATGAACGATACGAGCCACTCGGTCCAGCCCGAGCGGCTTGGGGATGATGCAGCCCGAGGGGCGGGCCCAGCAAGGTAAGCTAAAGACATAAAAATGGATACATGCCACAGGGACGGACCCACGCGGCATGGGAATGATGCAGCCCTGAGGGCACTCCCAGTTAAATAAACTTGGAAGATGTCACCTGATTCTGTTGATGATGGAGAGATGGGGCAGCTGAAGGTATGCGGCGAAGGGGTCGCTCCTCATGAGCCACTGGGGCCCTGAGCCTCAGGAGGCTCTGGGGGTCCAGGCGGTTCCTTGAGGACCCTCACCATCTCTCCCAGGACTGCGTGGTGCCTGGCCTCCTGACCCACCATGATGCTCTGCAGGTTGCGCTGGAAGGCAGCAGCCACGCTCGGAAGGCCGAACGGCATGCGAACGTAGCTATGAGGTGGACCTTCACAACGCCCAACACGCGAAGGCCAGAAGCGCTCCTGAGATGCGGCTCTGTTGAGCCCTGGTATGTTGATGCAGACGCACAGCTCACCACCCTCGCCTGGGTGGGGAGCAACGCCAGGTGGGCGGCGGTCGCTGCATATTGCTCTTGCTTCCTGAAGCTCCTGAGATACCTTAGTGATGAACTCCTAAGCGCCGGGCGCTCCCTGCCCAGTGTCCTCTTGAGGGAAACGTGCCGCGAAACACACCTCCAAGTGGTGCCCGAGCGCCTGCCTCGTGACCTTGGCGAGGCCTGAGACCCACCAGAAGAGAGCCCCCAAGCCCTGCCCGAGGAGGGCGCCGGGCGCGCCTTCCTATGCGACAGAGGGAGGCGCCCCAAGTGCGGGCGTTGATCCTGACAAGCTACCACTGGCGGCGCTGCCCTCCTGAGGTTCGGCACGGAGTAGCTGCTTCTTCTTATGGGGACGACCTCAGGAGGGTACCGAGCTGCATTGTTACCAGGGTCTTCGATTGACGCCGCTTGGAAGGCGCGCTCAAGGGAGCACATCGCATCTCTTTCTTCGCAGGGGAATGTGATGATTCCGCCGCTTCCTGGCATCTTGAGGACGTTGTAGCCGTGGTACGTCACTGCCATGAACTTGGCCGGGGCTGGATACCCGAGGATAGCATTGTATGGAAGACGAATGTGGGCGACATTGAAGTCGACGAGCTCGGTGTGGTAGTTGTTGCGTTCTCCAAAGGTGACTGGGAGGCGGACCTAACCTATCAGCGTGGTGGAGCCGTCGGCCACTCCTGAGAAAGGCTTGGTAGGCTGAACCTGATCGTATGGCACTTGAAGGTTGTCGAACGTCTCGACAGATAGGATGTTGAGCCCTGCACCATCGTCGATGAGGGTCTTGGTGACTTGCACGTTGCTGATGATGGGTAAACAAAGCATTGGGAGAACGCCGGTGGTGGCCGCGCACTTGAGCTAATCTGCTGAGCTGAAGGTAATGGCACACTTCGACCACCTGAGTGGCCGTGTAGCCTTGAGCTTGGGAAGGACTGCGTTCACCTCGCGACTAAACTGCTTGATGATACGCTGTGAGGCTGGGGCTTGAGCTCTGCCCAAGATGTAGGCGATAGCACGCGGTGCCTGGAAGCCCCCAGCCCCTCGTCTTGGTGGTGGTAGTCGTTCCTTCTTGGTGGAGGCAGTGGAGGAAGCCTAGCATTGCCCTGAGGATGGTCCTCACGAGGCTGATCCCTCCTGGCGCCTTGGTGAGGCTGGTCCTGCCAGCGGTCCTCACGAGGCCGGTCGCGCCACTCCTGGCGTGGGCCCCGGTCGTCCCAGCGTCCACCACCACGTCCTCCTCCTCGGCCGTAGCCCCGGTCGTTGCGCTCGGGGCGTCGACCGAGGCGTCCTTCTTGAATGGCTCTGAGCTCTTGACAGTCGCTGGTGTTGTGGCTATGCAGGTTATCGAAGGCGCAGAACGGTCGGCTGCTCCTGGATGACTCGGGCTGGTCCTTGCCGCGCTTTGTGTCCGGCTCCGCCGCGAGCACGGCTGCTCCCTTGCGCTTCCCGTCTTTGGACTTGGCTTTCTTCTCCTCTGGGTCCGCAGCCGAGAGCTCGAGGAGGGAGAGGCGCCCCTCCTTAGCTCTTGCGCACTTGGTCGCCAGGTTGAACAGCTCTAGAGATGTGCACAGCTCCTCGTGGATGGCGAGCTCCTCCTTCATCTTGACATCACAAACGCCATCAGAGAACACGGAGATGATGGCCTCGTCCGTCACCTTGGGGATCTTGAGGCGAACATTTTTGAAGCGCAGGATGTACTTCTGGAGGGTCTCCCCTGGTTGTTTCTTGACGCGGCGTAGGTCACCCGCAGCCGGTGGGCGGTTGCGAGTGCCCTGGAAGTTGGCAACGAAATGGTCGCACATCTTGTTCCAGGAGGAGATCGAGCCTGGAGGCAAGTTTAGGAGCAGGGAGCGGTCACCGAGACTTTGCGCTGGTGGAGAACTTGTCCTTGATGGGGTCCGTGCACCGCCGCCATAGGCGGGATGCGGTCTTGCCATGGTGGCGCAAGGAGCACGGGGGTTTCTCGTGACCGAGGGACTTTTTGGCAGCTTCTTTCTTCTTGCGTGGGCGCCGGACGCGGCAAGATGCGCCGTGGGGCCGTGCGCCTGGGCGACAAGACTCCGTCTCGGGGCAGAGGTGGTGGAGGCGCTCCATGGGCCACGTCGCCCGCGGCTGGCGGAGGGCGAGGCAGCAAGAGGGACGGCACAGGGGAGCCCCCCGCGGCGCTGACGAGCTCGGCGATGCGGTCGAGGCAGTCCTCGTAGAAGTCATAGACAGGGCGGTAGCGTAGGAGCTCGCACGCCATGCACAGAGCGGCCTGCGCGTCCACGGGAGCGCGACGAGCGTGGGATGACGAACCGGCCGGGGTCAGCGATGGACTAGCGGTGCGGCCGTCCCGCTGCACCGAGGGATGCAGCGAGGATGCTTGGTGCTCGTTCCCCACCAGGCCGGTGGCGGCGTTGGCGGCAGGCGACGGAGAACAACAGGGTGGCCCGCCGACGGGAGCCGTCTGAGCAACGCGGGCAGCGAGGGCAGCCCGGCGCTCGGCGGGAGCGTGGCGAGTGTCCGCCATGGAGATGATGAGGCAACGGGACGCGGAGTGACGAAAGGGAAGCTTCGGGGCACCCCTACCTGGCGCGCCAAATGTCAGATCACGGGTTCCGGCAAAAACCTTAAGGTTCGAACTCTGGCGTGCATGTGAAGATCTCCCCCTACCGATCCACGTCCTAGCTTTGCTAAGATCTCAAGGACTAACTCGACGATCTCACAACACAAGGGACACAAGATTTATACTGGTTCGGTCCATCGTTGTGGTGTAGTACCCTACTCCAGTGTGGTGGTGGTGGTGGATTGCCTCTTGGGCTGAGGATGAACAGTACAAGGGGGAAGAAGAGCCTCTTGAGGTGTTCTTGTGCTAGGTGAGTATGTCGATGGGTTGGATCTAGGTCTCTCTAAAGCTTGGTCTCTATGGTGGTGGCTAATCCAATTTATAGAGGCCCTGATCCTCTCCCCAAATATTGAGTGGGAAGGGAGCCAACAATGGCCAATTCGAAAGGGGACAGCTAGTACAGCTTATCCTGACAAAAGCAGTCTTCGCCGGCCAAAGGCTCTGGTGGTGACGCCGTCTTGGGCTCCACGGTGACCTTCGTCTTGCTGTCCCGCTGGTCTTGGTCTCGTTGCACTGATATGGAAACCTTTGCTTGACGCCTCGGTACTCTGCGTCTGCGCTTGCCTCCTTAGCACCAAAGAGGAAACACAGACACTGTGAGCGCTAGCGCCCGCCTGGTCTCGATCGTCATGGCTCACGTCATGGAACCTCGCGAGTTTTGCCTTGCCTTGAACTCTCCGCCCCTCGCGAGCCAGCCTGGTGAGGCCGCTTCCGAGGAGGTCTTGTGCCGTCTGCCTCGCGAGGCTTGGCCCCTCGCGAGGGTCTTGAATGCTTATTGGTGAAGATGGGCCGTACGGGCCCGCTGGCAGAGCCACGCCGTAGGCTGCAGGCAGGCAAGTCTGGGGACCCCCATTCCCAGAACGCCGACAACTAGGGACCAAGTGCCATGATTTCGGATCTGAACCTATTATGTTTTCATGAATATATTTGTGTTCTTGATCCTATCTTTTAAGTTGTAGACACCTATTACGAATTAGGATCCGCTTACCCCAAGGTGACAATAATTGGGATTCTTTCCGGTGATTCCCGTAGTTTGAGGAGTTCATGTATTCTCTAAGTGCTAATGCTTTGTTCTAGTTCTCTATTAAAAGAAGGCCTTAATATCTCTTAGTTTCCATTAGGACCCCGCTGCCATGGGAGGGTAGGACAAAAGATGGCATGCAAGTTCTTTTCCATAAGCACATATGACTATATACGGAATACATGCCTACATTATATTGATGAATTGGAGCTAGTTTTGTGTCACCCTATGTTATGACTGCTACATGATGAATATCATCCAACACAATTATCATTACAGATCCATTTCCTACGAGCTTTTCATGTATTGATCTTTGCTAAGTTACTTTCGTTGCTACTGCTGTTACAATTACTATAAAACTACTACAGTTACTTTTGCCATCGTTACCATTACTTCCATACTACTTTGCTACTAAATATTTTGCTGCAGATATTAAGTCTTTCAGGTGTGGTTGAATTGACAACTCAGCTGCTAATTGATACATCTCCAACGTATCTATAATTTATGAAGTATTCATGCCATGTTTACAACAATTTTATATGGTTTTGGTATGATTTGCATGGAACTAACCCGGACTGACACTATTTTCAGCAGAACTACCATGGTGTTGTTTTTTGTGCAAAAATGAAAGTTCTCCAAATGAATTGAATCTTTTTGACGTTTTTTTTGGAACAAAAGAGACCCCGAAGCTTCGTGGAAGGGCCAGAAGAGCCGCGAGAGGGCACAACCCACCAGGGCGCGCCTGAGGGGCCCGACTTGCCTCGAGGCCCATCTTTGCATGAAACCGATGCCAAAAATCCTATAAATAGATAAACCATCTAAAATAACCCTAGATCAGAAGTTCCGCCGCTGCAAGCCTCTATAGCCAAGAAAAACCAATCTAGACCCCATTCCGGCACTCCGCTGGAGGGGGAAATCATAATCGGTGGCCATCTTCATCATCCCGGCGACCACCATGATGAGGAGGGAGTAGTCCACCCTCGGGGCTGAGGGTTTGTACCAGTAGCTATGTGTTTAATCTCTCTCTCTCTCTCTCGTGTTCTTGAGATGTCACAATCTTGATGATCACGGGCTTTGTTAATATAATTGGATCATATGGTGTTTTCCCCTCTCTATCTTGTTGTGAATTGAGGTTTCCCTTTGAGATTTCATTCCCATCGGATTGAATACTTTTATGGATTTGAGAACACTTTGTGTATGTCTTGCTATGAATATAAGTGGTGACAATGGGGTATCATATTGATTCACTTGATATATGTTTTGGCACTCAACTCGTAGATCCCCGAGGTGACATTGGGGTAATCTATGCATAGGGGTTGATGCACGTCCTTGTCTTTATTTCTCTGGTAGAAATCTTGGGGCACTCTTTGAGGTTCTTTGTGTTGGATTGAGTATTATGAATCTGAAATTATTTGGTGTTATCTTAGTACAAACTCTTGATAGATCGGCCGGGAAGGATAACTTGGTGTTATTTTAGTATGAACTCTGGATAGATCGATCGGGAAGGATAACTTGGTGTTATTTTACTACGAACACTTGGATAGATCGATCGGAAAGAATAGCTTCGAGGTGGTTTCGTACCCTACCAACAATTTCTTCTTATGTTCTCCGCTAGATAGGAACTTTGGAGTGGTTCTTCATCGCACGTTTAGGGATGGTTATATGATCCGATTATATTAGTATTTTTTAGAGCTTGCACTAGCGAAAGTACGGACCCTAGGCCTCATTTTCAAGCATTGCCATATCGTTTGTGCTCACTTTTGTTACCTGCTACCTTCCTGCTTTTTATTGTTCCTATTACAAAAATCAATATCTACTATCATTATTACACTTGTATCACCATCTCTTCGTCGAACTAGTGCACCTATACAACTTACCATTGTATTTGGTGTGTTGGGGACACAAGAGAATTTGTATTAGTTTGTTGCAGGGTTGTTTGAGAGAGACCATATTCATCCTATGCCTCCCACGGATTGATAAGCCTTAGGTCATCCACTTGAGGGAAATTTGCTACTGTCCTACAAACTCTGTGCTTGGAGGCCCAACACGAGTCTACAAGAACAAGTTGTGTAGTAGACATCACTAATACTCGTGAATATTCATTGGCTCCCCTTGTGTCGAATCAGTAAATTTGGGTTGAATACTCTACCCTCAAAAATTGTTGCGACCCCCTATACTTGTGGGTTATCAAGACCTTTTTCTGGCACCGTTGTCGGGGAGCAAAGCTCTATTCTCCGAGTCACTTGGGGTTTATATCTGTTGATCACTCTGAAGATTTGAAAGATACCAAAACCAAGATTTTTTTCCTCTAGAATGAGGGGAGGTAAGGAACTGCCATCTAGCTCTGCACCTGATTCACCTTCTGTTTTGAGTAAGCTTGCGACACCTACACCTGCTATTGATTCTGATATGTCGCAAGTAATTGATGATGCTACTTCTTCTATGCATGATGCTTATGATGATACCTCTTCTTTGCTTGATAATACATTGCCACTGTGTGACTTGACGAACAACTTGCTAGAGCTAAAGATATTGAGAATGTTGAAACTGATGATATTTCTGAAACCGATGAAATTATTGAAAGTGGAAACTTTGAAACACCTGATAAGACTAGCTCTCCTAGATATGAACTTCCCGTTATACCTGAGGGTTATCTTATGGACGGAAATGTAGATAGGGACTTTCTTGCTTGTAAAGATAGAGAGGATCTTAAGAAACTTCTTGCCAAGTTGAAAGAAAATCTTTGAATGCTAGAATGCAATATGATCCTAAGTTTGCTACTTCACCTGTCTTTGTTACTGATAAGGACTATGAATATTCTGTAGATCCTGAGTTAATTACTTTGGTTGAATCTGATCCTTTCCACGGTTATGAATCCGAAACTATTATGGCACATCTTACTAAACTGAATGATATAGCCACCTTATATGCTCATGAGGAAAAAATTCGCTATCATTATATTCTTAAGTTGTTTCCTTTCTCATTAAAGGGTGATGCTAACATATGATTTAATTCTCTTGCTCCTGGTTGTGTGCGTAGTCCCTAGGATATGATTTATTACTTATCTAAAAAATATTTCCTGGTCATAAGAAACAAGCTGCTTTACAGGAAATATTTAACTTTGTGCAAATTGAAGAAGAGAGTCTCCCACAAGCTCGGGGGAGGCTTCTCCAATTACTTAATTATTTGCCTGATCATCCTCTCAAGAAAAATGAAATACTTGATATCTTTTATAATGGACTAAATGGTGCCTCTAGGGACCACCCAGATAGTTGTCATGGTTGTGTTTTCAGGGAATGAACTGTTGAGCAAGCTGAAGTACTATTGAATAATATATTGAGTAATGATGATTATTGGACTCATCCTGAACCAACTCATAAGCCAACTCCGAAGAAAAGAGGTATTCTATTTCTTAGTCCTGAAGATATGCAAGAAGCAAAGAAGTCTGCCCGACATAGGTAGTAGAGGTAAATTCTCTCTATAGATTTGATGAAGGTGATATTCCTCATAATAAGTCTTCTAGTCAATGCTTGCATGAATTTGATAACTTTATTATTAAACAATAAAACTTCAATGCTTATGTTAGTAGACAATTGAAACGAAATGCTTATATGCTTGAAAGCTTGGGTGATTATATGTGTAGAACTATTAATGATCTCAAATTTGTGACTAAACATGCTTCTATGGTAAAAACTCAAGTAGAACAAGTTCTCAAAGCACAAAAGGACTTGCTCAATGAGGTGAATAATAAAATGAACGGTCATGCTATTAGAGTTATGACTAGTGGTGGTAAAATGACTCGGGAACCTTTGTATCCTGAAGGTCATCCTAAGAGAATTGAGCAAGATTCTCAGAGAGTTAATACTGATGCACATAGTCCTCCTAGTAATAAAAAGAATAAGAAAATGATAGGACTTTGCATGCTTCTAGTGAACCAGTTATAGACACACCTGAGAACCCAAATGATATTTCTATTTTTGATGCTGAAACACAATCTGGTGATGAACATGAACCTAGTAATAATGTTAATGATTATGTTCATGTTGATGCTCAACCTAGTAATGATAATGATGTGGAGATAGAATCTGATGTTGATCTTGATAACTCACAACCTAAGAATAAAATAAATGATAAGAGAGAGTTCATTGCTAGGAAACATGGTAAAGAAAGAGAACCATGGGTTCAGAAACCCATGCCCTTTCCTCCTAAACCATCCAACAAAAAGGATGATGAGGAATTTGAGCGCTTTGTTGACATGCTTAGACCTGTCCTTTTGTGCTTGCGTTTGACTAATATTTTGAAAATGTCTCCTTATGCTAAGTATATGAAAGAAAATGTTACAAATAAAATAAGATACCAGAAGCTGGAATTTCCACCATGCTTGCAAATTATACAGTTAAGGGTGGAATACCAAAGAAACTAGGAGATCCAGGAATACCAACTATACCATGCTCCATTAAAAGAAACTATGTTAAAACTGATTTATGTGATTTGGGAGCCGGTGTTAGTGTTATGCCTTTATCTTTGTATCATAGACTTGATTTGAATAAGTTGACACCTACTGACATCTCTTTGCAAATGGATGATAAATCAATCGCTATACCCATCGATATTTATGAGGATGTACCTGCTGTGGTTGCAAACGTTACTATCTTAACAGACTTTGTTATTCTAGATAACCCCGAGGACGATAGTATGTCGATCATCCATGGTAGACCCTTTTTGAATACTGCAGGGGCTGTTATTGATTGCAACAAGGGGAATGCCACTTTTCATGTTAATAGCAATGAGCATACGATACACTTTCTGAAGAAACAACCTCAAGTTAATAGCATCAATTCTATTGGAAAAAATTCAACAATTGCTATTGGAGGTTTTGAATTCCCTATTCCGATTGTCAAAAAGAAATATTGTTGGGGACATGCATATCCCCATTGAGGTAACCTAGTGTTATACGAAGATTCTCCGGTTTCATGTCATTCAAAAGAAATTTGTTAATAAGACTTGATCAACCTTATTAATGGATTCCTTTTGACGGGCATGAGATGGATGAATTTAGTAAACACAACCTTCTGTACCTACTTTTTACTTTCTGTTATTTAGAATAAATAAAGCAAAAATACTATTATTTTCCTGTTTTCTGAATTGTTCGTGCAATAAAAAATGACCAAAAAATAAAAGTTCTCCAAATGCCCTGAAAAATTAGTTTGATTTTTTCTAGAATATTTAAGAATTTTTGGCACTAAAAACACAGCAGGTGGTGTACCAGTGGGCCTCAAGCCCACAGGGCGCGCCTACAGGGCTTATGGGTCCAACGTGGGTCCCCCTCACATATTCCAGCACCCATTCACTTCGTATTCCTCTAGAGAAAAATCCCCCCATTGCTCAAACCCATGTTCTTGCTCATCTTGCTGCCATTTTCAATCTCCTTGCTCGGAGCTTTGTTTCTGAAACTGTTTTGGGAGATTGTTCATCGGTATGCGACTCCTCCAATGGTCCAATTTGTTTTTGTTCTAGTGCTTTATATATTGCAAAAAAATTTGCTGTGGTGACCTTATTCTTGAGCTTGCATGTCAAATTTATATGGTCCAAAGTAGTTTTGATGCATGATATAGCCTCTAGACACTTGTGGGAGTAGTTGCTATCAATCTTGTTGAGTTTTATTCACTTTTATTTTGAGTCACTAAAGATTTCAAAAAAAATCAGAGAAAACAAAAACCATGAGGAGGTTGTTAAGGGGATCTTCAACCCAGAATTTAGATGGAAATGAGAATGAGGAGAAGAAGAAGCCCAAGTACAACCTTCCTTGCGTTGCAGAGGTTCGGCCATGTGAATGGCCAAGTGATACGTTCTTGAGGGAGGCCGGGATTTATGATGATTTATATTATCTGGTGGAGAATCTCAGCATCACTGCCTTCCTCCAAGTTAAGTGTAACCAATACCTCCTACTCACTAATACCTTCGTGCAAAATTTTCACTTTCACTCTAGGAAGGATCCTCCCATGGTAAAATTTCACTTGTATGATGTGCCTAAGCGAATGACACTATGATTTTTGCGATGTTTGCGAATTACCTTATGAGGGCAGCGTTAGTGAGCCACGTCCTAGAGATGTGGAGGACTTTATTGCTGAAACAACTGTGGGAGAAGAGAGAGGGGTGTCAGAAGCGAGAGGGGCTAGCTTACATTTTCCTATTTTATGCTATTACTCATTATTTGTGGGGAGATGTTTGATTGGTCGTGGGGAGAGTGGAGGCCTCAATTCTCCTGATCTCGCTATTTTGCATCATGCTCTACATACTGATAGAACTTTTAGTTTGGATGCTATTTTTGCTCGACGGTTGAACACAGACCATTCGAAGGGGGCTATCTTTGGGGGTATCTATGCCTCATGCTGTCGTGACAAACCACGACCACCTATGGGACCAAGAGCCCCTTTTGGTTCGGCGGGGGGATGGGCACGTTGCACAAGGAGCGAAGAAGTGTAATGCAGCGCGATAGAGATCACACGGGCAGTGTTACCCAGGTTCGGGCCACCGTGAGGCGTAAAACCCTACTCCTGCTTTGGTGGATTGATGGTGGAAAATGGTGGAGAAGCGCATCGCCCATGAACGGCAAGGTTGCCTCCGGGCGAGAGGAGCTACACGCGTATGAGTGTGAGGGGGTCCGAATCCTTTCTATGGTTGCCATGGGCCTCCTTTTATAGATTAAGGGGTCACCACAGTGGCAAATTAGTCTTTACATACTGATTAGATAGCAAACAGTGCTATCATACCTAACTCTGATGGCTGACAGAGCGCATTAAATGCGCCGCTCAATGTCACATCATGGCTCACCCAGCAGGCCCTGCCGGGCTGTTTTGCCAGCTTCGCACCTGCTTGCTTGACACGTCTCAAGACTGGTGTTGCGTGGATGTATTTCTGTAGGAAGTGGCTGCCATGTGGCAAACAACAGCCACTTAGTCACTTTGCAGCTTGACACTGATACATCTCCAACGTATCTATAATTTTTTTATTGTTCCATGCTATTATATTATCTATCTTTGATGTTTTATATGCATTTATATGCTATTTTATATGATTTTTCGGACTAACCTATTAATCTAGAGCCCAGTGTCAGTTTCTGTTTTTCCTTGTTTTTGAGTTTCGAAGAAAAGGAATATCAAACGGAGTCCAATCGAGTTGAAAATTTACGGTGATTTTTTATGGACCAGAAGAAGCCCCCGAAGAAAAAGAGTTGGGCCATAAGAGCCACGAGGCCTCCACAAGGGGGGAGGGTGCACCCTACCCCCCCCCGGGGGGCGGTGCCCCCCCCCCCCCCCCCCCCCGGGTGCGCCCTCCGACCTTGTGGTTAACTCGTGGACCCCCCTAACTTGTTCTCGACGCCAAAAATTCCTATAAATATAGAAACCCCCAGAAATAAACCTAGATCAGGAGTTCTGCTACCGCAAGCCTCTGTAGCCACCAAAAACCAATCGCGACCCTGTTCCGGCACCCTGCCGGAGGGGCAAATCATCACCGGTGGGCATCTTCATCATCCCAGCACTCTCCATGACGAGGAGGGAGTAGTTGATCCTCGGGGCTGAGGGTATGTACCAATAGCTATGTGTTTGATCTCTCTCTCTCTCTCTTTCTCTCTCTCTTGTGTTCTTGATTTGGCACGATCTTGATGTACTGTGAGCTTTGCTATTATAGTTGAATCTTATGATATTTCTCTCACTCTTCCTTCTTGTAATGGATTGAGTTTTCCCTTTGAAGTTATCTTATCGGATTGTGTCTTTATGGATTTGAGAACACTTGATGTATGTCTTGCATGTGTTTATCTATGGTGACAATGGGATATTCACGTGATCTACTTGATGTATGTTTTGGTGATCAACTTGCGGGTTCTGTGACCTTGTGAACTTATGCATAGGGGTTGGCACACGTTTTCTTCTTGACTCTCCAGTAGAAATGTTGGGGCACTCTTTGAAGTTCTTTGTGTTGGTTTGAATAGATGAATCTGAGATTGTGTGAAGCATATCGTATAATCAAACCCGCGGATACTTGTGGTGACATAGGAGTATCTAGGTGACATTATGGTTTTGGTTGATGTGTGTCTTAAGGTGTTATTTTAGTACGAACTCTAGGGCTGTTTGTGACACTTATAGGAATAGCCCAATACATTGATCAGAAAGAATAACTTTGAGGTGGTTTCGTACCTTATAATAATCTCTTCGTTTGTTCTCCGCTATTAGTGACTTTGGAGTGACTCTTTGTTGCACTCTGAGGGATTTTTATATGATCTAATTATGTTATCATTGTTGAGAGAACTTGCACTAGTGGAAGTATGAACCCTAGGCCTTGTTTTCAAGCATTGCAATACCGGTTTTGCTCAATTTTACCACTTGCTACCTTGTTGTTTTTATATTTTCAGATTACAAAAACCTATATCTACCATCCATATTGCACTTGTATCACCATCTCTTCGCCGAACTAGTGCACCTATACAATTTACCATTGTATTGGGTGTGTTGGGGACACAATACTCTTTGTTATTTGGTTTTTGGGTTGTTTGAGAGAGACCATCTTCATCCTACGCCTCCCACAGATTGATAAACCTTAGGTCATCCACTTGAGGGAAATTTCCTACTGTCCTACAAAACTCTACGCTTGGAGGCCCAACACGAGTCTACAAGAAGAAGGTTGCGTAGTAGACATCAGATACCACACTGATCGATGACTTGCGTCATTCGTGAGATAGAGCGGTGGCGTGGTTTTCCTCCGTAATCCCGGCAGGCCTGCTGGGACGATTTGGGGGCTTGCTTCCGAGGGTAATCCCATCTTCGCCGGGCTCGTCTGCCCGGCAAGGGACGTCCTTCTCGTAGTTGCATTCTTGTCTCTCTGGCTAGTTTTGGTCTCCTCGATCTGCTCATTTATCCTTCAAAGAACTGAGCTCCTGTGCTCTGATCTAACCTTGGTGCTGGAGTCTTGTTCTTGCACCTGTGCACAGTCTGGGCAATGGACCCAGGGTTTGTTGCACCGATAGGAGCCCCCGGGCCTGGCCCGAGTGCGCTGTCGGGCGTCGTCGGGGTAGGCCCTAACCAGTGCACAGGTAGGGGCGTGGAAGTGGCTGGCCCTTTGAGATCTTCTTTGCTTCTTCATTAACTTGAGCCCAGGCCAGTTTTCAGTTATCCCGTGCGCCGTGTTGAGCGTAATGGAAAATCCAGATCGTGGCTCGTGGATCGCCCACCTCCCAGGATCAGGGGGCAGAAACTGGCACCCCACTTGCCTCTCGCCCCGGTTGCATCCGCCACGTGTCCCGCATGCATTGCGTAGGGTAGGTGGTGGATGCGGAGGGCGCGGGGACGGGCGCCATGGCAGAAAACCAGGCGTCATTGGTTGGCGCAGAAGGTCGGCTCTGATTCCCCGAGCCGTTGAAGGCACAAGGAGGCTGTATTGGGTGAGCGGACGGTTGCTTCCTAAATGAGAGGCCAACCCCCTGCCCCGGCCCTCTATAAAAAGGGGGTAAGAGGGGTGTGTTTTCTCACACACTTTCCTCCTCCACTTCCTCAAACTTCCTTCGCTCGCCATGGTGAGAGGACAAGGGCGCGGTGGTGCTCCGGTGGTGGCGATGAGGGCTTCTGCTCAACAGCGTATCCCTCCTTCTCCGGATGACACAGGGGCGGAACCCGCCGCGAGAGGTGGATGGAGGGGGCGGGGTCGCGGTCGTCGTGGCGCCCGAGGGGGAGGAGGACGGGAGGTGCCCTGATTGCGCCCTCGTGGGACACTCCTCCTCCGTTGGAGGGCCATGTTGGAGCCCAGCCTCAGGACTTCTTCATCAGGCTATACAAGCCTCCGCACGGCCATCTCTGCCTCCCTACTCCATTCATAAGGGTGATGGAGCTCGAACAACCGCGAGTGTTGAGGCTGCACATGAGGGGCTATGGGAATGGCATCATACGGGTAGACGTAGACTTCCCCGCCCCTCTTGTCACTCAGGATGGAAGACCTTTTCTCGTGCCCACAGCTTGTCGGAAGGGCACGTCCTCCATTTTAAGTTAACGGAGAATGGTCTCCTTTCCGTCAAAGTTTTTGGGAGCTCAGTTGCTCGCTTAGGGTGCTGCGCAGAGAGCTCAACCGACGACAAAAGCTCCTCCTCGAGCGATAGCGACAAGGAGGACAGTGACGACGACACCGACCAGGAGGGCGACGACTCTGACTCCGGCTGAGCATCAGCTAGACCATCACTGTCAGGCGGTGGCAGCACCATCTGCATCTGCACCTCCTCTCCGGCAAGGTGATTTACCGGGAAGTTAGGAGCAGGGGCGGAGGTGGTGCCTCTGGCTCCTCCAGCAGCCTTCCAGCTGAACCCCGACAGGATTCCTCGCAAGTTGCAGCTTCGCTAGCCCTGCCGCATCCTGCTAGCCCTGGTGGTGGCGGTTGATGAGTCACCTCCACCGGTTTCTTCACCATCGCATTCGTCCACTCCCTCCCGTTTCCGTTGGGCTACCTCTGCTGGAGCCCGACAGGGTCAGGCTGGGCTTCTGCCCATGCGCTCCTTTTGTCCTCTTCACCTCCCGCCGTAGTGCCTAGGAGGAGAGGGACAAGAAAGGGCATCATGGGGCACTTATCTTTTTTCAATCTTAAACTTGTAGGAACTTTCCAAATTTTAGTTCAAATTATGTAATATCTTGAGTCCATGTCTGTGCCATGTAAGGTCTGTACTTGTTTGATCAGCATATTAATGAAAAAGATAAACCTTGTCGGGGACTCATGCATGTATGCATCCATGCAGAGGTGGGATGCCTCTATATTTTTAAATAAACGAGTTTCCCCCAGCAGGCTATCCTGCCAGTACCATCTGTTTGGTTGCCGGGGAGTTAAGCCTACAGGGCACCAACCGCAAAGAGGGACCAGCCCCCCGCCAACCTTTTTTTGTCAAAGGCCACTGCGACCATCCTGACCGAAGCAACATTCAAGTCAAGGGATGGGAGCATCTAAGCTTCAAAAACCGGCGAGGTTTTCTTATGCACAAGTCTTCGCTTACAGAACACGTATGGATAAGAGAAAGAACTTATCTGTTTGGCTTGCCGGAGATCGCAGTGTAGGCTTCATCTTTCCATCTCCTCTTGGAGGCTAAGTCTTCGGCAGGATCCTGCAGTTTATGCAGATGGAAATGATGCCAGATGCGATCTTATCTACATGAAAATGTGATGCTCATGAAATGCTTATGCATGCATGCAACTTGTCGGGGGCCCCTAGCACTTCATTTATTTCTTTGTTGCTCAGGGTCTGCGCCTGGCTTTGTACAAGGGGTTACATGCAACTGAGGCAATGCCTGTACAAAAGGGTGGGTGACGGGCAGCGCCCGACAGCCGCGCCTTATGGGTAGAACTTGTGGAGATGCTCAATATTCCATGAGTTTTGCAATTGAATGTCATCTCTGGTCTCCAAACGGACTGTGCCAGGTCTGGTGACTCGTACAACCCGGTAAGGGCCTTCCCACTTGGGCGACAACTTGTTTGCAGCCTTGGCGGACTGAACGCGCCTAAGGAGAAGGTCGCCTTCCTCAAAACACTGGGCATGAATCCTGCGGCTATGATAGCGACGCAGGGCTTGCTGGTAGCATGCAGCATGCGTAGCAGCCCGAAGACGGTTCTTCTCGAGAAGCATAGTGTCATCACGCCGGTGCCGATCCTGCGCTACTTCATCGTAGGCAAGCACTCGAGGAGACCCGTAAGTGAGTTCCGTGGGGATAACTGCTTCTGACCCATAGAATAGGGAGAAGGGAGTCTTCCCGGTGGCTCGATTTGGTGTCATTCTAAGGGACTAGAGAACCATCGGCACCTCGTCGATCCATTGCCTACCGCACTTTTGCAGTTTATCAAATGTTCTTGTCTTGAGTCCTTGCAACACTTCAGCGTTCTCCCTCTCGGCTTGTCCATTGCTTCTAGGATGTGCAACAGAGGCAAATGAGATCTTGCTCCAAGGACATGAACATATTGCATGAAGGCGCGGCTCGTGAACTAGGTGCCGTTGTCGGTGATGATTCGGGCAGGGACCCCGAAGCGGCACACCAATCCTTTCAAGAACTTGATAGCTGACTGAGCAGTCACCTTTCTCATGGCATCTACTTCCTGCCACTTTGTAAACTTGTCGATGGCAACGAACAAGAATTCAAAGCCCCCGGCAGCTTGGGGGGGGAGGCTGAGGATATTGAGCCCCCAGACCGAAAATGGCCATGACAAAGGGATTGTCTGAAGAGCTTGGGCAAGCAGATGGATGTTCTTGGAATGGAACTGGCAGGCTTCACATTTGGTGACTAGCTCGACCGCATCTTGGAGGGCTGTGGGCCAATAGAATCCTTGCCGGAATGCTTTCTCAACTAACACCCTTGATCCAATGTGGGAGCCGCACATGCCTTTGTGTATCTCTACCAGCAGTTCCCTTCCTTCTTCCCGGCAAATGCACACCGTTGGGTCGTCTTCTGTATAGTGTGTCATCGACAAATTGATACATATTGGCCCTCCGGGCTACACTTTCAGCTTCTTCTTGCTCTTCGGGAAGTTCTCCAGTTTGGAGGAAGTGGACTATGTGCCTTGCCCAAGTTGGAGCCTGGCGCCCAGCAACAAGGACTAACGGCACCTCCTCATTCGCGGGTGTGTGTTCCTCAACTGCGGGGACTAGGTGCCCGGCATGAGGGTGCAGCCTGGCAAGTGATGGGGAGTTGTTTTCGACAGGGTCCCTGCCAGGAGCCCCGGAAGGCTCTATCGGGAGAGGCTTACAGGAGTCCAATTTACTCCTCTTTCGGGCCGTTGTTGCCGGCGATACGGAGGGCTGAGTAAGATGGAGAACAAAGGTTCCTGGTTCCATAGGAAGTTTTTGCCCAACACACTTTGATAGATGATCAGCAATGTTGTTTTCCACATGGGGTACGTGCTCTGTTTGCAATCCGTCAAAGTGCTCCTCCAATCTTCTCACTTCCTCAACATATGCCTCCATCAATGGACTTTTGTAATCCTTGTTCACTGATCTCACCACAAGTTGTGAATATCCTCGAATGATCAGCTTCTTGATCCCCAATTCAGTGGCAATCCTGAGCCCGGCAAGGAGCCCTTCATACTCAGCTGTATTGTTAGTCGCCTTTTCCCGGGGAAAATGCATTTGGACGACGTACTTTAGGTGCTCTCCAGTGGGAGCAATGAAAAGCAGGCCATCCCTACACCTTGTAGGGAGAAGGCACCATCGAAATACATAATCCATTCTTGGGGTGCTTCCTTGCCGGGGATAACTGTCTCTAGCACCTCTTCATCAGGGGTTGGCGTCCATTCTGCAATAAGCTCTGGATTGTTGATGTGCTTTCAAACTTCAGCCAAAGCTGGATAACTGCAATGCCCACTCCACTATTCTTCTAGTAGCCTCAGGATTTTGGAGTATCCTTTGCAAAGGAAAGCCGGTGACAACCGTGATCTCATGGGCTTGGAAGTAGTGGCGTAGTTTCCTTGAGGCCATGATGAGGCAAAAAATCAACTTTTGCACGCCAAAGTACCTAGATCTAGCCCCCTGTAAAAGAGAGCTGACAAAGTACACTGGGTTCTGCACCACTTTCTTCCTTACTATGTCCTTGGGGTTGTCTCCGCTACCGTGCTCTTGTTTGTCCTGATCCATATCTAGCCCTTCCGGGTTGTTCTAACTCTCTGTTTCTTCTACTTCCCACTACACCACTAAGGCTGCACTAACCACTTGATTAGTTGTCGCTAAGTATAGCAACAACGGCTCTTGTGGTTTGGGAGCAACCAAGGTGGGCATAGAGGACAAGTAGGCCTTCAAGATTTGCAGTGTTGTGTCTACTTCCGGTGTCCACTTCATGGGCCCCGCCTTCTTCAAAATTTTCAAGAACGACAAGGCACGCTCGGCAGACTTGGAGATGAACCTGCTAACTGCAGCAACGCATCCCGTCATACGCCTCACATATTTAACTGACCTAGGTGCCTGAATCTGCTCGATAGCCTTGATCTTATTGGGGTTGCCTTCTATCCCACGATGGGACATGAAGAACCCGAGGAGCTTGCCGGAGGGAACACCAAACACACACTTCTTCTGGTATAGCTTCAAGTTGATCTTGCACAGATTAGCAAATGTCTCTTCCAAATCCTGAACGAGGGTTGTTCTGTCCTTAGTCTTGACCACAATATCATCCATGTAAGCCTCAATGTTCCTGCGCAACTGTGATTCAAAACCAATCTGGACTGCTCTTGCAAAAGTGGACCCGACAGTCTTTAACCCGAAAGGCATGCGCATGAAGCAGTATGTGCCACATTGGGTGATGAATGAGGTCTTCTCTTTGTCTTCCTTGGACATAAAGATTTGATGATATCCAAAGTATGCATCCAGAAAAGAGAGAAAATCACAACCTGAAGTGGAGTCCACAATCTGGTCGACGCGCGGCAAGGGAAATGGGTCCTTCGGGCAAGCCTTGTTGAGATATGTGAAATCTATACAAAGCCTCCATTTCCCGTTAGCCTTGTGTACGACCACCGGGTTTGCTAACCATGTTGGATGAAACACTCCTCTGACCATACCAGCTGCCTCAAGTCTCTTGATCTCTTATGCAATGAATTGTTGCCGCTCCAAAGCTTGCTTCCGAACCTTCTTCTTGACGGGACGGGCATGTGGGCAGACATCAAGGTGGTGCTCGATTACCTCCCTAGGAACACCGGGGATGTCAGATGGTTGCCAAGCAAACACAACGACATTCGCCCGCAGGAAGGCAACGAGCGCGCTTTCCTATTTGTCATCAAGGGTGGCACTGATAGTAAAGGTACCATCAGTACCAGCCAGCCCTACCGGGACCTTTTTCACATGAGGTGCAACAGCTTTGGATCTCTTGCTATTGTAACTCTCTAGAAAATCATCAAAAGGCGCAGTACACTCCGAAGAGGTACGCTTCCCGGACTCCTTGCTAGTGTCCCTACTAGCCTTCTTCTTTCCTTTGGTTTCCTTGGTAGGAACTGTGGCTTCCGCAGCCTCTGCCGCGACAGCGTCCCGGTACATCTTATCCACGCAAATAATTGCGTCCTTCTCGTCTGACGGAATGGAAATGACTCCCATCGGCCCTATCATCTTCAAAGTGTTGTAGGCATAGTAGGAGGTTGATACGTCTCCAACGTATCTATAATTTTTTATTGTTCCATGCTATTATATCATCAACCTTGGATGTTTTAAAAGCATTTATATGCTATTTTATATGATTTTTGGGACTAACCTATTAACCTAGAGCCCAGTGCCAGTTTCTGTTTTTCCTTGTTTTAGAGTATCGCAGAAAAGGAAAATCAAACGGAGTCCAATTGACCTGAAACTTCACGGGACTTATTTTTGGACCAGAAAAAGCCCACGAGTATTGGAGTTGGACCAGGAGAGTCCCGGGCTTCCCACGAGGGTGGGGGCGCGCCCCCCTGCCTCGTGGACAGCATGGAGGTCCACCGACATACTTCTTCCTCCCATAGCCAGAAGCCTCCATAGCCAGAAACTTCGGGGAGCACAATAGATCGGGTGTTCCACCGCCAGAAGCCTCCATAGCCACTGAAAACCAATCTAGACCCGTTCTGCCACCCCGCCGGAGGAGGAATCCCTCTCTGGTGGCCATCTTCATCATCCCGGTGCTCTCCATGACGAGGAGGGAGTAGTTCTCCCTCGGGGCTGAGGGTATGTACCAGTAGCTACGTGTTTGATCTCTTTCTCTCGTGTTCTTGAGGTGGTACGATCTTGATGTATCGCGAGCTTTGCTATTATAGTTGGACCTTATGATGTTTCTCCCCCTCTACTCTCTTGTAATGGATTGAGTTTTTCCTTTGAAGTTATCTTAAAGGATAGAGTCTTTAAGGATTTGAGAACACTTGATGTATGTCTTGCCGTGCTTATCTGTGGTGACAATGGGATATCACGTGATCCATTTGATGTATGTTTTGGTGATCTACTTGCGGGTTCCGCCCATGAACCTATGCATGGGGGTTGGCACACGCTTTCATCTTGACTCTCCGGTAGAAACTTTGGGGCATCTTTGAAGTACTTTGTGTTGGTTGAATAGATGAATCTGAGATTGTGTGATGCATATCGTATAATCATACCCATGGATACTTGAGGTGACATTGGAGTATCTAGGTGACATTAGGCTTTTGGTTGATTTGTGTCCTAAGGTGTTATTCTAGTACGAACTCTATGATAGATTGAACGGAAAGAATAGCTTCATGTTATTTTACTACGGACTCTTGAATAGATCGATCAGAAAGGATAACTTTGAGGTGGTTTCGTACCCTACCATAATCTCTTCGTTTTTTCTCCGCTATTAGTGACTTTGGAGTGACTCTTTGTTGCATGTTGAGGGATAGTTATATGATCCAATTATGTTATTATTGTTGCGAGAACTTGCACTAGTGAAAGTATGAACCCAAGGCCTTGTTTCCTAGCATTGCAATACCGTTTGTGCCCACTTTTATCATTAGTTACCTTGCTCTTTTCATATTTTCAGATTACAAAAACCTATATCTACTATCCATATTGCACTTGTATCACCATCTCTTCACCAAACTAGTGCACCTATACAATTTACCATTGTATTGGGTGTGTTGGGGACACAAGAGACTCTTTGTTATTTGGTTGCAGGGTTATTTGAGAGATACCATCTTCATCCTACGCCTCCCACAAATTGATAAACCTTAGGTCATCTACTTGAGTGAAATTTTCTACTGTCCTACAAACCTCAGCACTTGGAGGCCCAACAACGTCTACAAGAAGAAGGTTGTGTAGTAGACATCAAACTCTTTTCTGGCATCGTTGCTGGGGAGGTGAGTGCTTGAAGGTATATCTTTAGATCTTGCAATCAAATCTTTTTGGTCTCTTGTTTTATCACTAGTTTAGTTTATAAAAGAAAACTACAAAAAAAATATGGAATTGAGTTTGCCTCATACGCTTCATCCTTTTAATATCTTTCGTGAGTATGATGGAAAGGAAAATTGTGCCAAAGTGTTAGAAGAAGAATGCATTAAAATAGTTGGCACTAAATATTTGAATGATGAGCATGATTGCAATGTTGTTAGTATGAATTCCTTGAATATCCATGATGCTAATGATATGCAAAGCCACAAGCTTGGGGAAGCTATGTTTGATGAAGATGATATTTTTTGTCCCCCAAGTTTTGATGAGCAAATTTATTATGATGAAATCATGCCTCCTATTTATGATGATTATATTGATGAAAGTGGATTTGGAGAGGTCATGACTTTATTTGGTGATGAATCCACTATTTCGGAAGAGGTTCCATTTGATTATGGGAACAAAGTTGCTATCTATGATGATTATTGTGATGACTTGTATGCTATAAAGAATAATCATATCCATGAAACTTGTCATCGTGATTTTAATTTTCAATTGGATTATGCCTCACATGATAGTTATTTCGTTGAGTTTGCTCCCACTATTATTCATGAGAAGAATTTTGCTTATGTGGATAGTAGTAAATTTTCTATGCTTGTAGATCATGAAAAGAATGCTTTATGTGATGGTTATATTGTTGAATTCATTCATGATGCTACTGAAAATTATTATGAGGGAGGAATATATGCTTGTAGGAATTGCAATAATATCAAGTTTCCTCTCTATGTGCTTAAAGTTTTGAAGTTATACTTGTTTTGCCCTCCTATGCTAGTTGATTATTGTTCCCATAAGTTGTTTTCTCACAAAATCCATATGCATAGGAAGTGGGTTAGACTTAAATTTTCTAGTCATATTCTTCATGATGCTCTCTTTATGTTACAATTCTTATCTTCTATGTGAGCATCATTGAAATCATCATGCCTAGCTAGGGGCGTCAAACGATAGCGCTTGTTTGGAAGCAACCCAATTTTATTTTTGTTCCTTGCTTTTTGATCCTGTTTAGCAATAAATAATTATCTAGTCTCTGTTATTATTGAGTTTTTATGTTTTAATCAGTGTTTATGCCAAGTAGAACCGTTGGGAAGACTTGGGGAAAGTCTTGTTGATCATGCTTTAAAAAAACAGAAACTTTAGCGCTCATGAGATTTGTAGCCATTTTTTATTGGAGAGTGATATTTAGTTAATTATTTTTGCAGATGATTAATAGATAAATTACTCACGTCCATAAATTTATTTTAGAATTTTTGGGGTTCCAGAAGTTTGCGTTAGTTACAGATTACTACTGACTATTCTGTTTTTGACAGATTCTGTTTTTCGTGTGTTGTTTGCTTATTTTAATGAATCTATGGCTAGTAAAAGAGTTTATAAACCATAGAGAAGTTGGAATATACAGTAGGTTTAACACCAATATAAATAAAGAATGAGTTCATTACAGTACCTTGAAGTGGTGTTTTGTTTTCTTTCCCTAACAGAGCTTACGAGTTTTCTGTTAAGTTTTGTGTTGTGAAGTTTTCAAGTTTTGGGTAAAGATTCGATGGACTATGGAATAAGGAGTGGGAAGAGCCTAAGCTTGGGGATGACCAAGGCACCACAAGGCAATATTCAAGGACAACCAAGAGCCTAAGCTTGGGGATGCCCCGGAAGGCATTCCCTCTTTCGTCTTCGTTCATCGGTAACTTTACTTGGAGCTATATTTTTATTCACCACATGATATGTGTTTTTCTTGGAGCGTCATTATATTTTATTTAAGTTTTTCTTGATGTTTGAATAAAATATCAAGATCTGAAATTCTTAAATGTTAGAGAGTCTTCACATAGTTGCATAATTATATTCGACTACTCATTGATCTTCACTTACATCTTTCGGAGTAGTTTGTCATTTGCCCTAGTGTTTAACTTATATCTTTTAGAGCACGGTGGTGGTTTTATTCTATAGAAATAATTGATCTCTCATGCTTCACTTATATTATTTTGAGAGTCCTAAACAGCATGGTAATTTTCTTTGGTTATGAATTTATTCCTAATATGATGGGCATCCAAGAGGGATATAATAAAAACTTTCATATAAAGTGCATTGAATACTATGAGAAGTTTGATACTTGATGAGTGTTTTGAGATATGAGGCTGGTAATATTAGAGTCATGCTAGTTGAGTAGTTGTGAATTTGAGAAATACTTGTGTTGAAGTTTGTGATTCCCATAACATGCACGTATGGTGAACCGTTATGTGACAAAGTCGGAGCATGATTTATTTATTTATTGTCTTCCTTATGAGTGGCGGTCGGGGACGAGCGATGGTCTTTTCCTACCAATCTATCCCCCTAGGAGCATGCACGTAGTACTTTGTTTCGATAACTAATAGATTTTTGCAATAAGTATGTGAGTTCTTTATGACAAATGTTGAGTCCATGGATTATACGCACTCTCACCCTTCCACCATTGCTAGCCTCTCTAGTACCACGCAACTTTCGCCGGTACCATAAACCCACCATATACCTTCCTCAAAACAGCCACCATACCTACCTATTATGGCATTTCCATAGCCATTCCGAGATATATTTCCATGCAACTTTCCACCGTTCCATTTGTTATGACACGCTCCATCATTGTCATATTGCTTTGCATGATCATTTAGTTGACATCGTATTTGTGGCAAAGCCACCGTTCATAATTCTTCCATACATGTCACTCTTGAGTCATTGCACATGCTGGTACACTGCCGGAGGCATTCATATGGAGTCATATTTTGTTCTAAGTATTGAGTTGTAATTGTTGAGTTGTAAGTAAATAAAAGTGTGATGATCATCATTATTAGAGCATTGTCCTGTGTGAGGAAAGGATGATGGAGACTATGATTCCCCCATAAGTCGGGATGAGACTCCGGACTAAAAAAAGGCCAAAAGAAGGAGAAGGCCCAAAAAAATTGATGAGAGAAAAAGAGAGAAGGGGCCATGCTACTATCCCTTTACCACACTTGTGCTTCAAAGTAGCACCATGATCTTCATGATAGAGAGACTCCTATGTTGTCACTTTCATATACTAGTGGGAATATTTCATTATAGAACTTGGCTTGTATATTCCAATGATGGGCTTCCTCAAAATGCCCTAGGTCTTTGTGAGAAAGCGAGTTGGATGCACACCCACTAGTTTCTTTTGTTGAGCTTTCATACATTTATAGCTCTAGTGCATCCGTTGCATGGCAGTCCCTACTCACTCACATTGATATCTATTGATGGGCATCTCCATAGCCTGTTGATATGCCTAGTTGATGTGAGACTATCTTCTCCTTTTTGTCTTCTACACAACCACCCTTCTATTCCACATATAGTGCTATATCCATGGCTCACGCTCATATATTGCGTGAAGATTGAAAAAGTTTGAGAACATCAAAAGTATGAAACAATTGCTTGGCTTGTCATCGGGGTTGTGCATGATTTTTAAATATTTTGTGTGGTGAAGATAGAGCATAGCCAGACTATATGATTTTGTAGGGATATCTTTCTTTGGCCATGTTATTTTGAGAAGACATGATTACTTGGTTAGTCTGTTTGAAGTATTATTATTTTTATGTCAATATTAAACTTTTGTCTTGAATCTTCTGGATCTAAATATTCTTACCATAATAAAGAGAACTACATGGATAAATATGTTAGGTAGCATTCCACATCAAAAATTCTGTTTTTATCATTTACCTACTCGAGGACGAGCAGGAATTAAGCTTGGGGATGATGATACATCTCCAACGTATCTATAATTTTATATTGTTCCATGCTATTATATTATCAACCTTGGATGTTTTATATGCATTTATATGCTATTTTATATGATTTTTGGGACTAACCTATTAACCTAGAGCCCAGTGCCAGTTTCTGTTTTTTCCTTGTTTTAGAGTATCACAGAAAAGGAAAATCAAATGGAGTCCAATTGAACTGAAACTTCATGGAACTTATTTTTGGACCAGAAGAAGACCACGGAGTATCGGAGTTGGACCAGGAGAGTCCCGGGCTGTCCACGAGGGTGGGGGCGCGCCCACCCCCCTGAGCGCGCCCCCTACCTCGTGGACAGCCTGGAGGTCCACCGACGTACTTCTTCCTCCCATATATACCCATATACCCTAAAAACTTCAGGGAGCACAATAGATCGGGAGTTCCGCTGCCAGAAGCCTCCGTAGCCACCGAAAACGAATCTAGACCCGTTCCGGCACCCTGCCGGAGGGGGAACCCCTCTCCGGTGGGCATCCCGGTGTTCTCCATGACAAGGAGGGAGTATTTCTCCCTCGGGGCTGAGGGTATGTACCAGTAGCTATGTGTTTGATCTCTCTGTCTCGTGTTCTTGAGGTGGTACGATCTTGATGTATCGCGAGCTTTGCTATTATAGTTGGACCTTATGATGTTTCTCCCCCTCTACTCTCTTGTAATGGATTGAGTTTTTCCTTTGAAGTTATCTTAACGGATAGAGTCTTTAAGGATTTGAGAACACTTGATGTATGTCTTGCCGTGCTTATCTGTGGTGACAATGGGATATCACATGATCCACTTGATGTATGTTTTGGTGATCTACTTGCGGGTTCCGCCCATGAACCTATGCATGGGGGTTGGCACACGTTTTCGTCTTGACTCTCCGGTAGAAACTTTGGGGCATCTTTGAAGTACTTTGTGTTGGTTGAATAGATGAATCTGAGATTGTGTGATGCATATCGTATAATCATACCCATGGATACTTGAGGTGACATTGGAGTATCTAGGTGACATTAGGATTTTGATTGATTTGTGTCTTATGGTGTTATTCTAGTACGAACTCTATGATAGATTGAACAGAAAGAATAGCTTCATGTTATTTTACTATGGACTCTTGAATAGATCGATCAGAAAGGATAACTTTGAGGTGGTTTCGTACCCTACCATAATCTCTTCATTTGTTCTCCGCTATTAGTGACTTTGGAGTGACTCTTGGTTGCATGTTGAGGGATAGTTATATGATCCAATTATGTTATTATTGTTGAGAGAACTTGCACTAGTGAAAGTATGAACCCTAGGCCTTGTTTCCTAGCATTGCAATACCATTCGTGCCCACTTTTATCATTAGTTACCTTGCTGTTTTTATATTTTCAGATTACAAAAACCTATATCTACTATCCATATTGCACTTGTATCAGCATCTCTTCACCGAACTAGTGCACCTATACAATTTACCATTGTATTGGGTGTGTTGGGGACACAAGAGACTCTTTTATTATTTGGTTGCATGGTTGTTTGAGAGAGATCATCTTCATCCTATGCCTCCCACGGATTGATAAACCTTAGGTCATCCACTTGAGGGAAATTTGCTACTGTCCTACAAACCTCAGCACTTGGAGGCCCAACAACGTCTACAAGAAGAATGTTGTGTAGTAGACATCAGAGGCCGCCATGAACTTTGCCAGACCTGGGCGTCCAAGGATTCCATTGTGCGGTAGGGGGAGGTCGACCACATCAAACACAACCTTCTTAGTCTGGTAGTTCAACTCTCCTCTGAATTTCACTAGCAACGCGATCTTTCCCTTATGATGACTCCTACCGGGGGTTGATTCCTTGAAATGTGCCCGTGACCTTGAGTTCTTCCTCTCCTATCTGAAGCTTGCTGATAACCTTTGGGGAAATCAGATTCAACCCGGTCCCGCCGTCAACCAACATCTTTGTGACTTTAAGGTTGTGAATTGTTGGTGAAACCAACAACAGCTAGCATCCTACCGCGGTTGTGTGGTCAGGATGGTCCTCTTCGTCAAACATGATGGGCGTGCGTGACCATTTGAGCGGCTTCCGAGACTCTGCCACTGGCTCCACGGCATTGACCTCACGCACCCACTGTTTAAGTTGGCGGTGAGAGGAGTGCAGAGGTGCACCCCCGTCAATGCACAGGGCGTTAGTGGCCTTCTGGAACTCCTGCACACTGATTTCCTCATCATCCCCTCAATCACTTTCCTCATTGCAGTCCTCCTTATCTCGGCCCCTGGTGGGTTTTCCTTGGTTCCGAAGAGCCTTGCCGGGGCGATTTGCTTCATCGCCTCGGCCCTTCCTGCCAGCGCCATTATGACCTTTTTCCTTATCACGCTTCTCATATTCAGCCCTCTGCTTCTTGATGAGCTGCTCGACCTAATGACATTCCTAGAGATCGTGGCCCTTGGTCCGATGAATCTTGCAATACGGTCCATCACCTTTCCCAGCTTTCTCGGCAGCCGCAACCTCCTGGCAGTTAGTGCACGCGGCAACTTTCCTTGCCGGGGGCTTCGGCCTTAGCCTTCTTGCCAGTACTAGGCGTGCCCGATCCCTCAACTGTCAGCACTACTTTATCATTGCGCTTCTTGTTCTTCTTCTTCTGACTGATGGACTCGTCGTCATCCTCTGAGTCGATGTCGATACAATCTTCCTCTCCAGGAAGTTTCCTCCCTTCCTCCACCCAAGCACACTTGTCCACCAAGGTGTAAAGCTCCTTCACAGTCTTGGGCAACCGAATATTCATCTTGGAACATATCATGCGGTTGCACACATTGGATTGGAAGGCAGCTGTCACAACTGTCAGGTGGATATCTGGGATATTTCTGTGGACTCGACTGAATCTCTGCAAGTACTTTCATAGAGTCTCTCCTTCTTTCTGTTGGAGAAGTTGCAAATCACTGGGCCGTCCTGGTTCTTGATGGTTGCCCGTGAAGGCACCAATGAACTCATGGCACATGTCAGCCCAGGTCGAAATGGAATTCTCCGACAGGTGCATCAGCCAAGACCTCATGTTTGGCTTGAGTGCCAAAGAGAAGTAGTTGGCAAACACCTTCTCATCTCTTCCCCCGACAGCTTGAAAAGGGATGGTGTATATGCTCAAGAACTCTGCCGGGTTCAGTCTCCCATCATACTTCTCGGGTATCTCTGGCTTGAACGTGCGAGTAGATGGCCAACAGACTTGCTGCAGCTCATGAGTGAAGGCAGGCCACCCAACCTCGAAAGGCAGCCACCCGCCATCATCGAGCGTGGGCTCGTCGACGACGGGGCCATCGCACCCATTGGTCCGGTGATGGTTGTCGTGGCGCCTCCCGACGATGATGTCTACTACACAACCTTCTTCTTATAGACGTTGTTGGGCCTCCAAGTGTAGAGGTTTGTAGGCCAGTAGCAAATTTCCCTCAAGTGGATGACCTAAGGTTTATCAATCCGTGGGAGGCGTAGGATGAAGATGGTCTCTCTCAAACAACCTTGCAACCAAATAACAACGAGTCTCTTGTGTCCCCAACACACCCAATACAATGGTAAATTGTATATGTGCACTAGTTCGGCGAAGAAATGGTGATACAAGTGCAATATGGATAGTATATATAGGTTTTTGTAATCTGAAAATATAAAAACAGCAAGGTAGCAAGTGGTAAAAGTGAGCACAAACGGTATTGCAATGCTAGGAAACAAGGCCTAGAATTCATACTTTCACTAGTGCAAGTTCTCACAACAATAATAACATAATTGGATCATATAACTATCCTCAACATGCAACAAAGAGTCACTCCAAAGTCACTAATAGCGGAGAACAACCGAAGAGATTATGGTAGGGTACGAAACCACCTCAAAGTTATCCTTTCTGATCGATTTATTCAAGAGTCCGTTGTAAAATAACATGAAGATATTCTTTCCGTTCGATCTATCATAGAGTTCATACTATTTCGTACTAGAATAACACCTTAAGAAACAAATCAACCAAAACCCTAATGTCACCTAGATACTCCAATGTCACCTCAAGTATCCGTGGGTATGATTATACGATATGCAGCACACAATCTCAGATTCATCTATTCATCCAACACAAAGAACTTCAAAGAGTGCCCCAAAGTTTCTACTGGAGAGTCAAGACGAAAACGTGTGCCAACCCCTATGCATACGTTCACGAGGTCGCGGAACTCGCAAGTTGATCACCAAAACATACATCAAGTGGATCACATGATATCCCATTGTCATCACAGATAAGCACGTGCAAGACATACATCAAGTGTTCTCAAATCCTTAAAGACTCAATCCGATAAGACAACTTCAAAGGGAAAACTCAATTCATCACAAGAGAGTAGAGGGGGAGAAACATCATAAGATCCAACTATAATAGCAAAGCTCGCGATACATCAAGATCGTACCATCTCAAGAACACGAGAGAGAGAGAGAGATATCAAACACATAATTACTGGTACATACCCTCAGCCCCGAGGGTGGACTACTCCCTCCTCGTCATGGAGAGAGTTGGGATGATGAAGATGGCCACCGGAGAGGGATCCCCCCCCCCTCCGGCAGGGTGGCAGAACGGGTCTAGATTGGTTTTCGGTGGCTGCGTAGGCTTCTGGCGGCGAAACTCCCGATCTATTCTGTTCTCGGATGTTTTTAGGGTATATGGATATATATAGGTGAAAGAAGTCGGTCAGGAGAGCCACGAGGGGCCAACGAGGGTGGGGGCGCGCCCAGGGGGGTAGGGCACGCCTCCCTGCCTCGTGGCTTCCTTGAAGCTTCCCTGACGTCTACTCCAAGTCTCCTGGAGTGCTTCCGTTCCAAAAATAACTCTCCCGAAGGTTTCATTTCGTTTGGACTCCGTTTGATATTCCTTTTCTTCAAAACACCGAAATAGGCAAGAAAACTGCAATTTGGGTTGGGCCTCTGGTTAATAGGTTAGTCCCAAAAATAATATAAAAGTGTATAATAAAGCCCATAAACATCCAAAACAGATAATATAATAGCATGGAACAATCAAAAATTATATATACGTTGGAGACGTATCAAGCATCCCCAAGCTTAATTCCTGCTCGTCCTCGAGTAGGTAAATGATAAAAACAGAGTTTTTGATGTGGAATTCTACCTAACATATTTATCCATGTAATTCTCTTTATTGTGGCACGAATGTTCAGATCCGAAAGACTCAAAAAAAAGTTTAATGTTGACATAAAAACAATAATAGTTCAAGCATACTAACAAAATAATTATATCTTCTCAAAATAACATGGCCAAAGAAAGCTTATCCCTACAAAATGATATAGTCTGGCTATGCATCATCTTCATCACACAAAATATTCAAATCATGCACAACCCCGATGAAAAGCCAAGCAATTGTTTCATACTTTTGATGTTCTCAAACCTTTTCAACTTTCACGCAATACATGAGCATGAGCCATGGACATAGCATTATAGGTGGAATAGACGGTGGTTGGGGAGAAGACAAATAGAAGGAGCTAGTCTCACATCAACTAGGCATATCAACGGGCTATGGAGATGCCCATTAATAGATATCAATGTGAGTGAGCAGGGATTTCCATGCAACTGATGCACTAGAGCTATAAGTTTATGAAAGCTCAAAAAGAAAACTAAGTGGGTGTGCATCCAACTCGATTGCTCATGAAGACCTAGGGCCATTTGAGGAAGCCCATCATTGGAATATACAAGCCAAGTTCTATAATGAAAATTCCCACTAGTATATGAAAGTGATATCATAGGAGACTCTCTATCATGAAGATCATGGTGCTTATTTGAAGCACAAGTGTGGTAAAAGAATAGTAGCATTGCCCCATCTCTCTTTTCTCTCATTGTTTATTTGGGACTTCTCTCATTTTTTGGCCTCTTTTTTCGTCCGAAGTCTCATCCCGACTTGTGGGGTAATCATTGTCTCCATCATCCCTTCCTCACATGGGACAATGCTCTAATAACGAAGATCGTCACACTTCTATTTACTTACAACTCAAAGATTACAACTCGATACTTAGAACAAACTATTACTCTATGTGATTGCCTCCGGCGGTGTACCAGGATGTGCAATGAATCAAGAGTGACATGTAGAAAAAATGATGAACGGTGGCTTTGCCACAAATACGATGTCAACTACATGATCATGTAAAGAAATATGACAATAATGGAGCGTGTCATAATAAACAGAACGGTGGAAAGTTGCATGGCAATATATCTCGGAATGGCTATGGAAATGCCATAATAGGTAGGTATGGTGGCTGTTTTGAGGAAGGATATGTGGTGGGTTTATTGTACCGGCGAAAGTTGCGCGGTACTAGAGAGGCTAGCAATGGCAGAAAGGTGAGAGTGCGTATAATCCATGGACTCAACATTAGTCATAAGGAACTCACATACTTATTGGAAAAATCTATTAGTCATCGAAACAAAGTACTAAGCACATGCTCCTAGGGGGTAGATTGTTAGGAAAAGATCATCGCTCGTCCCCGACCACCACTCATAAGGAAGATAATCAATAAATAAATCATGCTCCGGCTTCATCACATAACGGTTCACCATACGTGCATGCTACAGGACTCACAAACCTTAACACAAGTATTTCTCAAATTCACAACTACTTACTAGCATGACTCTAATATCACCATCTTCATATCTCAAAACAATCATAAGGAATCAAACTTCTCATAGTATCCAATGCACTTTATATGAAAGTTTTTATTATATCCCTCTTGGATGCCTATCATATTAGGACTAATTTTATAACCAAAGCAAATTACCATTCTGTTCTAAAGACTCTCAAAATAATATAAGTGAAGTATGAGAGTTCATCAATTTCTATAAAATAAAACCACCGCCGTGCTCTAAAAAGATATAAGGGAAGCACTAGAGCAAAATTGCCTAGCTCAAAAGATATAAGTGAAGCACATAGAGTATTCAAATAAATCACGATTCATGCGTGTCTCTCCCAAAAGGTGTGTACAGCAAGGATAATTGTGTCAAACTAAAAATCAAAGACTCAAATCATACAAGACGCTCCAAGGAAAACACATATCATGTGGTGAATAAAAATAGAGCCTCAAGTAAAGTTACCGATAGACGAATACGAAAGAGGGGATGCCTTCCTGGGGCATCCCCAAGCTTAGGAATTTTGAAATCCTTGGATATTACCTTGGGGTGCCTTGGGAATCCCCATTCTTAGGGTCTTGCCACTCCTTATTCCATAGTCCACCAAATCCTTACCCAAAACTTGAAAACATCACAACACAAAACTCCAACAGAAAATCTCGTAAGCTCTGTTAGTATAAGAAAATAAATCACCACTTTGGGTACTGTTGTGAACTCATTATTTATTTTTATTGGTGTAATATCTAATGTATTACAACTTTTCCATGGTTCATACCCCCCGATACTAGCCATAGATGCATCAAAATAAGTAAACAACACGTGAAAAACAGAATCTGTCAAAAACAGAACAGTCTGTTGAAATCTGGATATTTCCAATACTTATGTAACTCTAATAATCATGAGAAATTAGTAAATCCTAGACAATTTGTGTATAAATCCTCATCAAAATGAATCAGTATTTTATCGCACTTCTATAAAAAATAAAAACTAATCTCCTTGCGCAAAAGTTTCTGTTTTTCAGTAGGATCAAATCAACTATCACCGTAAGCTATCCCAAAGGTCTTACTTGGCACAAACACTAATTAAAACATAAAACCACATCTAACCAGAGGCTATATGAAATATTTATTGCAAAACAAGACCTAAAAAGCAAGAACAAAAATAAAATTGGGTTGCCTCCCAACAAACGCTATTGATTAACGCCCCTAGCTAGGCATAAAAACACGAATAGATCTAAGTATTGTCGTCTTTGGCATGCAAATCTTTAATAACACACTTATGACTCTTGGGAGATTCTTTGGTTTTATAGATTATCAAACTCCTAGGCAAGAAATCAAGAGATTCATTCGTGGCAATAGGTTCCTTAATAATATTGAGAAAATTGGGGTGAATACTAATTGATTTGAGATCTTCATTATTTTTACTAGAAGATTCACCCTTATTCTTAGGAACATAAGTAAACTTGGAAATCTTGGTATGAGGAAGATTTTGAGTAGTTTTAATGGAGGAAAAAGAAGAACTCAAGTTGGTAATAATATCTTCTAGCTTGCCAATTCTAGTAGAATCTTGATCTATTTTTTCATTAACTATGGGTTCCTTCTCCTTAAGGTTCTTTAGAGTAACTCCTACCTTAGATCCATATTGAGTAATTTGATTATGGATCTTTTTATCCAAATTTTCAATCAACTCTACGGTAGCAATTTTATTTTCAATAATATCCAATCTTTGCATTACATGTTCCAAGGTTAAAATAGTTCCATTAACCAAAAGAGGTGGTGGGCCTAGCAAATATATCATGGCATTGTAAGAGTCGAAAGTATGGCTCCCCAAGAAATTCCCCCCAGTAATGGTATCTAGAACATATCTATTCCAGGGAGTAACGCCTACATAAAACATGTGAAGAAGAATAGTAGTAGATTGCTTTCGAGTAGATCTATTTTGAGCATTGCAAGTTCTATACCAAGCATCTTTCAAATTTTCTCCTTCCCTTTGTTTGAAATTGAGAACTTAATTATCAGGAGTACTCATGATAATGGGAGGACTGGCCATGAGAACTAATCGAACATTTAAACACACGAGCACACATAAAGCAAGCGAAGAAGACGAAACGGAAGAGGGGCAAAGAAAAGGGGAATCTTTTTGAAAATCATTTTAGAAGTGGGGGAGAGGAAAACGAGAGGCGAATGGCGAATAATTTAATGCGAGGGATGAGAGTTTATGATGTGTACTTGGTATGTCTTGGCTTGGCGTAGATCTCCCCGGCAACGGCGCCAAAAATCCTTCTTGCTACCTCTTGAGCTTGCGTTGGTTTTTCCCTTGAAGAGGAAAGGGTGATGCAGCAAAGTAGCGTAAGTATTTCCCTCAGTTTTGAGAACCAAGGTATAAATCCAGTAGGAGACAACGCGACAAGCCATACCTGCACAAACAAACACCAACTTGCAACCAACGTGACAAAGGGGTTGTCAATCCCTTCACGGTTATTCGCAAAGTGAGATCTAATAGAGATGGATAAACGGTAAAGTAATATTTTTGGTTTATGGAATGGAAAGTAAAATATTGCAAAAGAAAGTAAATAGGAAACTAGAATTGTAGATCGAAAGCTTATATGATGGAAAATAGACCCCGGGGCCATAGGTTTCACTAGAGGCTTCTCTCAAGAAAGGAATTATTATGGTGGGTGAACAAATTACTGCCGAGCAATTGATAGAAAAGTGCAAAGTTATGACGATATCTAAGGCAATGATCATGAATATAGGCATCACGTCCGTGTCAAGTAGACCGAAACGATTCTGCATCTACTACTATTACTCCACACATCGGCGGACTCCTGCCTGCATCTAGAATATTAAGTTCATGAAGAACAGAGTAACACATTAAGTAAGATGACATGATGTAGCGGGATTAACTCAAGCAATATGATGAAAACCCCACCTTGTTATCCTCGATGGCAACAATACAGTACGTGTCAGTTCCACTTCTTTCACTAGGATCGACACCGCAAGATTGAACCCAAAGCTAAGCACTTCTCCCATTGCAAGAAAAACCAATCTAGTTGGCCAAACCAAATCGATAGTTTGAAGAGACTTGCAAATATATAGAATCATGCATAAAAGAATTCATAGGAGATTCAAATAATATTCATAGATAAGCTGATCATAAATCCACAATTCATCGGATCTCGGCAAACAGATCGCAAAAGAGTATTACGTCGAATAGATCTCCAAGAACATCGAGGAGAACATGGTATTGAGAGTCAAAGAGAGAGAAAAGGCCATCTAGATACTAGCTATGGACCCGTAGGTTTGTGGTAAACTACTTATGCTTCATCGGAGAGGCAATGTTGTTGATGTAGAAGCCCTCCGTGATCGAATCCCCCTCCGGTAGGATGCCGGAAAAGGCCCGAAGATGGGATGTCACGGGTACAGAAGGTTGCGGCAGTGGAAATGTGGTTTTGTGGCTCCCCTTGAAGTTTTTAGGGTATAAGAGTATATATATAGGAGGAAGATCTAGGTCAGGAGGCCACCGAGGGCCCCACAAGGTTGGGGGGAGCGCCCTACCCCCCTTGGGCGTGCCCGTGGTCGCCTCGTGGATCTTCCGACTTGCACTCCAAGTCTCCTGGGTGTCTTCTGGTCCAAGAAAAATCATCGCAAAAGTTTTATTCCGTTTGGTATTCCTTTTCTGCGAAACTCTAAAACAAGAAAAAAAGAAAACAGAAACTGGCACTGGGCTCTAGGTTAATAGGTTAGTCCCAAAAATCATATAAAATAGCATATTAATGCATATAAAACATCCAAAACAGATAATATAATAGCATGGAACAATAAAAAATCATAGATATGTTGGAGACGTATCACCAATCAGACTCTGAATGGTGGCTCCCCACTCATCCATCTGATCAGCTATCGGCGGAAACCTCAGCAACATCTAGGCCCACACCATGGCCTCCGTAGCGGTGCTCGGCATCGGCAATAATGATGTAGACCGTAGCGTCACCCGGCTCCTGACGGTGCCAGCGGTGGCTGTGTCGGGCTCCCGTCGTCGGGAACCAGTCGCTCGAATGGCAAGGTGATGAGGTGATGGCGCGTGCGGGCCAACAACTCCGTTCGGAGCATTGGTTGGGCCAATTTGCTCCAAGGCGGTGCATGTCCTACGACTGCACCCGCAGCGGGGGCGGCCATAGGGTTGTGATTTTCCTCAGAACAATAGTCATTATCGTGATTATGCCCCTCAGCCATGCTAGGAGGGATAGAAGGAATAATCTCTCTACCCGTCCTCGCAGAGCATGGTCGCCGGGATGTTGTTGATGTTGTCCTTCTCGGTAATTCCCGTTCCTGCTTCTGCTGCCGGGGAGGTGGTGACAACGCCGCCTGCGCCGACCACGTCCCCCACAGCACCCACGTCTCAGGACAGGTGTCGCCTGGAGGTATTTCTGTAGGAAGTGGCTGCCATGTGGCAAACAACAGCCACTTCATCACTTTGCGTCTTGACACCGCATTGATCGATGACTTGCGTCACTCGTGAGGTGGAGTGGTGGCGTGGTTTGCCTCCGTAAGCCCCGGCAGGCCTGCCGGGATGATTTGGGGGATGGCTTCCGGGGGTAATCCCATCTACGCCAGCTCGCCTGCTGTAACGCCCTCGATGTGGCTATATCTCCCACGTGTCGAGGCACGACTTAGAGACATAACCGCATTGAAAGCAATGTCGCAAGTTAGGCAATCTTCACAACATCCCATGTAATATAGATAATAAAGGGGAGATACATAGTTGGCTTACACTCGCCATGTCAATCAAAGTACATAAATAGCATTACAACATTCAAACACTCATGGCCCGACTACGGTGCCAAAATAGAAGAGAACCCAACATGCGACACGGTCCCGATCACCCCAACTGGGCACCACTACTGATCATCAGGGAAAGACATGTAGTATCGTTGAGAGTCCTCATCGAACTCCCACTTGAGCTCAAGCGCGTCATCTAGAGCAGAATCATCAGGCCCTGCATCTGGTTTGGAAGTAATCTGTGAGCCACAGGGACTCAGCAATCTCGCACCCTCGCGATCAAGACTATTTAAGCTTAACAGGTAAGGTAAGGAAAATATGTGGAGCTGCAGCAAGCGACTAGCATATATGGTGGCTATCCTGTTCGCAAAAGAGAGCGAGAAGACGAGGCAAAGAGCGAGTGAGTAACTATAGGGCATCCTGCGGCAAGCATTACTCCAACACCGTGTTCACTTCCCGGACTCCGCCGAGAAGAGACCATCACGGTAACTCACACCGTTGATTCATTTTAATTAAGTTAAGGTTCAGGTTATCTACAACCAGACATTAACAAATTCCCATCTACCCATAACCGCGGGAACGACTTTCGAAATTCAAATCCCAGCAGGGGAGTCCCAACTTAGCCCATGACAAGCTCTCACAGTCAACGAAGGAATAGACCTCCTCCGGAGACGTTCCGATCAGACTCGGTATCTCGGTTCTTCAAGACACTTCGACAAGTTAAAAAAAATCCAGCAACACCGCCCGAATGTGCCGACAAATCCCGATAGGAGCTGCACATATCTCGTTCTCAGGGCACACTCAGATGAACACTACGTACAACTAAAACCAACCCTCGAGTTGCCCCGAGGTGGCGCTGCAAGTGGCTCTGTTTGGACCAACACTTAGAGGAGCACTGGCCCGGGGGGGTTAAATAAGATGACCCTCGGGCTCCGGAAACCCAAGGGAAAAAGAGGCTAGGTGGCAAATGGTAAAACCAAGGTTGGGCATTGCTGGAAAAGCTTTAATCAAGGCGAACTATCAAGGGGTTCCCATTATAACCCAACCGCGTAAGGAACGCAAAATCCGGGAACATAACACCGATATGACGGAAACTAGGGTGGCAAGAGTGGAACAAAACACTAGGCGAGAGGCCGAGCCTTCCACCCTTTACCAAGTATATAGATGCATTAAGATAACATGGCAATATAATCATATCCCAACAAGTAAATAGTGTTCCAACAAGGAACGGTCTCCAATCTTCACCTGCAACTAGCAACGCTATAAGAGGGGCTGAGCAAAGCGGCAACATAGCCAATCAATGGTTTGCTAGGACATGGTGGGTTAGAGATTTTACATGGGAATTTGGGAGGCATGATAAGCAAGTGGTAGGTATCGTAGCATAGGCATAGCAAAAGAGCGAGCATCTAGCAAAGCAAAGATAGTAGTGATTTCGAGGGTATGATCATCTTGCCTGCAAAGTTGTCAGAGTTGACTGGATCCTCGAAAGCAAACTCCACGGCCTCCTCATTAGCGAACTCGTCTCCCGGCTCTACCCAAACAAGACAAACAAGCAACAAGGACACAATCAACCACGTGCAAGCTCAAACAATAAGATGCAAACATGGTATGCTATGCGGGATGCAATACGTGATGCATATGCAAGATTGACAAGGAATGAATGAACCTGGCCTCAACTTGGAAATTCCAAGTGTGCCACTGGAAATATGAGATGAAATCACTTGAAAACGATATAAAGAACGTCGGAATCGGAGTTACGGTTTGGAAATGGCAAGCAATTCAAATATGACACCGGTCTGCGATTTACAGCAAGTAGCCATCTAAATGCTACAAGATGAACATGCTACAGCACCCAAACATGACAACAAAATAGATGGAAGGGATCCACTCATGATGCTTAACAAAAGACTAGCACTGAGCTACGGCCAATTCATCCATTAACAGGTTCAAACAAGCATGGCAAAAAAGCATTTGGTAAACAGATTTCAGATTTAGTGAAATTAACACTTGTCTGGAATTTCAAATCAGGTAGCACACTTTGAAGCATGAAACCTAGATGCTAAAGGAATTTAACATGGCAAAGTAAAGCATGGAACGGAGCTACTCAAAGAGCTTAACAAAAGTCCCTTAGTGACCTTGAGCCAAAAGGGATCGAAAAATACATTTGCAAGCATGTGAACATGGCAAAAACATAATTAGTTCTCAGACTTAGTGAAAACCGGAGCATGCTGAAACAGATATCAAGTAGGCATGTTTACGAGCTCGGTGCACTCACTACAGAGCAAGTCATGACAATCTAAGCATGCACCCATCAAGAATACACAAAATACAAGCTAGACATGGCAAGAACAATAACATAGCATGCACGGATCAACTACAACATCCTTGGCAAAATTGCTAACAAGTAGACAATCTGCCCAGATTCACGAAATGACAAAAGTAGAGCTCGATTGACTCAAGCTAGGTTGCTCCAAAATTGCAAAAAAAGAAATGGCTGGATAGAGCACTACAAGATTAACAAAACATCCTTACTGATCATCCTCAAAAGAGGCACGGATCACTAGGAAACAACATGAACATATGGCCATATGAGATAAACAGTCCAAGGACTTACTGAAAATGCTAAGTCCCTGAAATCAGCATTAACGAATGCCCTACTCTGCAAGCTTGTGCTAGTCACCACACACATCACAAAAATACATGCGTTGCACCTCTGGATAGATGGAAAAACATATAAAAAAACTCATGAAGAGCTCAGGGCATAACATGCACACATTAATCATGGAAAAAATGACAAATATCTAATTGGAGCAGCAGATCTGACAATTATCTCAAATAGCATTCTTCCAACAGCATTTCGGGCATCAAGATGCACTCAAATGAAAATGATGCAATGAGATGGAATGATGTACTCTCTGAGATGAACATTTTGATATGCTATATGCCCAAAACGGAGCTACGGATGCAAAATTACGACATGATGAACATGAGCAAAATATTTAGGGACTTAGGGAAAAAACAACCCCTAGGGTTTCCAGATCCAGATCTGGGGCGCGGGAACCGAGGACCGCCGGGGTCGGCGCCGGAGTTCGGCGGGCAGGCCGCCGGAGTTTGAGCTCGAGGCCGCCAGGGAAGTCCGACCGGGTCTTGGGGAGGCGGAGGCGCCGGAGGGCGTCGCCGGCGTCAGCGCGGCCGGGCGCGGTCGCCGGAGCCGGGAGCTCCTCTCCGTGGCGCGGGCGCCGGTGAGGTCAGCCGCGGCAGAGGTCGGTGTCGAGGGCGGCGGGCGAGCGAAGAGGCGGCGGGGCGCGGATGCGCGGCGAGGAGGTGGCGACGGATGGCGCGCGGGCCTCGGGGGCCGGCGATGGGCCTGCCCGGGCCGGCGGCGCGGAGGCGGTGAGGCGCCACATGGCGGCCTAGGATTGGCACGGAGGCAGCGGCGGACGCGTCCGGCGCCATCCGAACGTGTCCGGTGGCGGCGGAGACAAATTTTTTTTAGGTTTTGGAAGGGAAGATCCGGAATTTGGAGGAGGGGGTCTTTATATAGAGGTAGAGGGAGCTAGGAGAGTCCAAATGAGGTGCGGTTTTCGGCCACGCGATCATGATCGAACGCTCTAGATGATGGAGAGGGTTTTGGTGGGTTTTGGGCCAAAATGGAGGGGTGTTGGGCTGCAACACACACGAGGCCTTTTCGGTCCCTCGGTTAACCGTTGGAGCACCAAACGAAGTCCAAATGGTACAAAACTTGATAGGCGGTCTACCGGTAGTAAACCAAGGCCGCTTGGCAAGTCTCGGTCCAATCCGGAAATGTTTAATCCCCACACACGAAAGAAAGGTAGAAATGACCACCGGAGGAGAACGGAGCGCCGGAATGCAAAACGGACAACGGGGAAAATGCTCGAATGCATGAGATGAACACGTATGCAAATGCAATGCACACGATGACATGATATGAGATGCATGACAACGACAACAACACACGGAGGCAAAGACCCGAACCCAAGAAAATAAAATAACTTAACACCGGAAACGGCAAGAGTTGGATTACATATTGGGTAAGTCATATCCGTGATGTTACAACACTCCACCACTACAAAAGGATCTCGTCCCGAGATCTAGGACTGAAAGAACGCCGGGTACTCAGAACGGAGGTGATCCTCTCATTCCCAGGTAGCTTCACGGTCGGAATGGTGTGACCACTTGACTTTGAGGAATTTGATTGACTTGTTGCGAGTCTTGCGTTCAGTCTCTTCAAGAATAGCAACGGGGTGCTCACGATACGAGAGATCTCCTTGGAGCTCAATGTCCTCAAAGTTGACGGTGTGGTCAGGAGTCTTGAAGCACTTTCGGACCTGAGAGACATGGAACACGTCATGAACATTTGTAAAGTTTGAAGGAAGCTCGAGTTGATAGGTGAGATCGCCTCTCTTGCTGACGATTTTGAAAGGTCCCACGTATCTAGGGGCAAGCTTCCCTTTGATACCGAAGCAGCGAGCACCTTTCATAGGAGAGACGCGGAGGTAAACATGATCTCCGATCTCGAAAGCCAAATCACGGTGCTTACTATCATAGTAGCTCTTCTGGCGGGATTGGGCTTCTTTGAGGTTATCTCGAATGACTTTGCACATTTCCTCTGCCTCTGTGATTAAGTCATTACCCAAAAGCTGACGCTCACCGGTTTCAGACCAGTTGAGAGGGGTACGGCACTTCCTGCCATACAGAATTTCAAATGGGGCCTTGCCCGAACATGCTTGAAAACTGTTGTTGTAGGAGAATTCAGCATAAGGAAGACAATCCTCCCACTTCATGCCGAAGGAGATCACAGAAGCCCGGAGCATATCTTCAAGAATATGGTTGGCACGCTCGACTTGACCGCTAGTTTGAGGATGGAAAGCTGTGCTGAAGCGGATGTTGGTGGCCATGGCCTTCTGAAAAGAATCCCAAAACTTGGAGGTAAAGATGCTTCCACGGTCTGAAGAGATCACCTGTGGAATACCGTGCAGAGAGACAATTCGAGAGGTATAGAGCTCAGCCAATTGATCTGCAGTGATAGACTCTTTGATAGGCAGAAAGTGAGCCACTTTAGTGAGTTTGTCGATGACAACGAATATAGCATCATTGCCACGTTTGGACTTTGGAAACCCAGTCACGAAGTCCATCTCAATATGGGCAAACTTCCATTCTGGAATGGCAAGAGGTTGGAGGAGACCAGCTGGCCTTTGGTGTTCTGCCTTCACTCTTCTGTAGACATCACACTCATTCACGAACTGAGCAATCTCGCGCTTCATTCGAGTCCACCAATAAGCCTGTTTGAGGTCCTGATACATCTTCGTGCTCCCAGGGTGGATGGAGAGGAGTGAATTGTGAGCCTCATTCATGATAACTTTACGAAGATCACCTTTGGGCACAACAATACGATCCTCGAAGATGAGAGTATCCTTGTCATCAAGGCGGTAGCACTTGTACTTGGGTTGACTCTTGGCAATCCCAATCTTCCCCTTCTTCACCATAGCATCAAGAAGTTGAGCTTGGCGAATCTGGTCTTCCAAGGTAGGAGAGACTTGAAGGTTGGCGAGGAAACCTTGAGGAACAACTTGCAGATTAAGTTTGCGGAAAGCTTCACAAAGCTCTGGTTGATAAGGCTTGAGAATAAGACTGTTGCAATAAGCCTTCCTGCTCAATGCGTCAGCAATCACATTGGCCTTGCCTGGAGTATACTCGATACTCGGATTATACTCTTGAATCATTTCGACCCATCGAGTTTGCCTGAGGTTGAGATTAGGCTGAGTGAAGATGTACTTGAGACTCTTGTGATCAGTGAAAATGTCCACTTTTCTTCCCAATAAGAGATGTCTCCAAGTCAAAAGAGCATGCACAACTGCCGCCAACTCGAGATCATGAGTGGGGTAGTTCTTCTCATTGGGCTTCAACTGGCGAGAGGTATAAGCCACAACTTTCTTCTCTTGCATCAACACTGCGCCGAGACCTTGGAGAGAGGCATCGCAAAAGATCTCGTACGGCTTGGATTCATCAGGCGGAGTCAGAACCGGAGCGGTGACCAATTTCTCTTTCAAAGTGTTGAAAGCAATGTCACACTCCGGAGACCAAACGTACTTGTTATGCTTCTGGAGAAGATTTGAGAGAGGCTTCGCGATCTTAGAAAAGTTTTCAACGAATCTTCGGCAGTAGCTTGCGAGACCGAGGAAGCTACGGAGTTGCTTCACGTTCTGAGGTGGTTCTGTAACGCCCCGAGACCGATGTGCCAGGTGTCGTCCAGTTATTCGCTGTTGTTGCCTTGTCATTGGTTGCATGTCATGCATTGCATATCATGTCATCATGTGCATTTCATTTGCATACGTGTTCGTCTCATGCATCCGAGCTTTTTCCCCGTTGTCCATTTTGCATTCCGGCGTTCCGTTCTCCTCCGGTGGTCATTTCTACCTTTCTTTCTTGTGTGGGGATTAAACATTTCCGGATTGGACCGAGACTTGCCAAGCGGCCTTGGTTTACTACCGGTAAACCGCCTGTCAAGTTTCGTACCATTTGGACTTCGTTTGATACTCCAACGGTTAACCGAGGGACCGAAAAGGCCTCGTGTGTGTTGCAGCCCAACACCCTTCCATTTTGGCCCAAAACCCACCTAATTCTGCTCCATCATCTCGGTCGTTCGATCACGATCGCGTGGCCGAAAAACACACCTCATTTGGACTCTCCTAGCTCCCTCTACCTATAAAAGAGCACCCCCTCTCCGAAACTCGCGGTTCATTCTTCCCCTAACCCTAAAAATTCTCAGATCCGCGCCGCCGGACATTTCCTCCCCGCCGACGGACATGTCCGCGCCGCCCGCCGCGACCAACCACGGCGTGCCACGTCAGCGCCGCCGCCTCTCTCCACCGCGCGCGCCTGCGGCGCCCAGAGCCGGCCCGCCCGGGCCAGAACCCCCCGCCGCCCGAGCGCTCGTTCCTCCGCGCGCCTGCCACCGACCGCCATCGCCACCGCCAACGCCGGCAGCCGCCCTCGCTCGCCGCGGCGCGCCCCGGCGCCCGAACGCCTCCCTGCCGCCATCCCGGACTCCTCTGGCCTCGATCCGACCCCGAGGAGGACCGCCACCGCCGCCTGCTTTCAGATCCGGCGCCGCCCGCCGCGGCTCCGGCCATCCCCGTCGCCGGAGTCTCCCAGCGCCACCGCCGCCCTGCCTCGATCCCGATCGGATCGGGAGAGACGACCGGGTCGCTCCGCGCCCGCATGGGTCCCGCCTTCGGCCCAGCTCCAGCCGGCCTCGTTCGGCCTGCCTCCTCCTCCTTCGTGGGCCGGCCCAGCTTCCCGGCTAGCGCAGCGCCAAGCCCAGCTCCAGATCCGCGGCCTGCCTCTCTCCTCCACCGGCCTGCCTTCTCCTCTCCACGTTCGGGCCGAAGCCCACTGGGTGAGGCCACACACTCCCCAGCGCCTCCTGTTCTTTTTTTCCTACTGTTGGGCTTGCCCAGATTCGGCCCGCATCGTTTTTTTTCAGTTCTGGGTGATTTTATCTAATTTCCAGGAGCCTATCAGTTTTGCAGAAAAGTCCCTGTTCTTCGTGCATTTAATAACTCACTAACCGTGCATCGGATTAAAATGTTTTATATATGAAACTTGCTCAGAATTTTGTGTAGATTAATAATATCCAACTTTCATCTATGTTTGAAATGTCTAAAATGATGTTTGTTTAATTTTGCTCCTATGCCATGTTAAAATGATTTAATTCATAACTAAATAACCGTAACTCCGATTTTAATAAACTTTATATGTAAATGGGGTAGAAAAATGCCTAGTTTAACATGGTGCTTTCATCTTGCATGTTTAACAACTCTAAAATTGTGTTTAGGGCAGAACAGTACCAAACCTTAAAATATGCACATGAGGAGTTTCCGGACATGTTGGTTGTTGTTCCGGCCTCATTTAAACTTGCCTAGAGTAGGTAGTTTCGTCATGCTTCACCTCTTGCCATGTTAATCAACATTTAATTTTGTTGGGGTACATAAACGAGAGAGAACTAAATAATTGATGTGGTGTTTTGTCAATATGCATCCCGATGCATATTGAGCTCCACTTAATTTGTAGGATTGTTTGTGCACTTTGCCATGTCATGCTTCATTAAACCGGACATGCATCATACTTGTTTGTGCATCATGCCATGTCTTTGTGGTGGTTGTTTACTATGTCGTTTGCTTCTTTCCAGTGTTGCTTCTTCGGGTTGGTTTCGATAACGTCGTGTTGTGAGGATCCGTTCGACTACGTCCGTTTGTCTTCTTCATGGACTCGTTCTTCTTCCTTGCGGGATCTCAGGCAAGATGATCATACCCTCAAAATCACTACTATCTTTGCTTTGCTAGATGCTCACTCTTTTGCTATGCCAATGCTACGATGCCTACCACTTTCTTGTCAGCCTCCCAAATTGCCATGTCAAACCTCTACCCCACCCTGTCCTAGCAAACCGTTGATTGGCTATGTTACCGCTTTGCTCAGCCCCTCTTATAGCGTTGTTAGTTGCAGGTGAAGATTGAAGTTTGTTCCTTGTTGGAACATGTTTATTTGTTGGGATATCACACTATATCTTATTTAATTAATGCATCTATATACTTGGTAAAGGGTGGAAGGCTCGGCCTTATGCCTGGTGTTTTGTTCCACTCTTGCCGCCCTAGTTTTCGTCATACCGGTGTTATGTTCCCGGATTTTGCGTTCCTTACGCGGTTGGGTTATAATGGGAACCCCTTGACAGTTCGCTTTGAATAAAACTCCTCCAGCAAGGCCCAACCTTGGTTTTACCATTCGCCACCTAGCCTTTCTTTTCCCTTGGGAGTCGCGCATCCCGAGGGTCATCTTATTTTAACCCCCCCGGGCTAGTGCTTGTCTAAGCGTTGGTCCAAACTAGAGCCCCTTGCAGCGCCACCTCGGGGAAACTCGAGGGCTGGTTTTAGTTGTACGGATTGCTTATCCGGTGTTGCCCTGAGAACGAGATATGTGCAGCTCCTATCGGGATGTCGGCGCATCGGGTGGTCTTGCTGGACTTGTTTTACCATTGTCTAGGATGTCTTGAAGAACTGGGATACCGAGTCTGATCGGAATGTCTCGGGAGGAGGTCTATTCCTTCATTGACCGTGAGAGCTTGTCATGGGCTAAGTTGGGACTCCCCTGCAGGGATTTGAACTTTCGAAAGCCGTGCCCGCGGTTATGGGCAGATGGGAATTTGTTAACGTCCGGTTGTAGAAAACCTGAAGTTGACCTTAATTAAAATGAATCAACAGCGTGTGCAACCGTGATGGTCTCTTTCCGGCGGAGTCCGGGAAGTGAACACGGTTGTTGGAGTTATGCTTGACTTAGGTTGTTTTAGGATCACTTCTTGATCATACTTGTATCGACCATGCTTTGCCTTCTCTTCTCGCTCTCTTTTGCGTATGTTAGCCACCATATATGCTAGTCGCTTGCTGCAGCTCCACCTCATATTTTTACCTTTCCCATAATCTTAAATAGTCTTGATCGCGAGGGTGCGAGATTGCTGAGTCCCCGTGGCTCACAGTTACTTCCAAAACCAGCTTGCAGGTATCGTTGAACCGTGCAGATGACGCAACCAAGCTCAAGGAGTAGCTCTATGAAGATCTTGTCCTTTATATTGTTTCGATCTAGTAGTGGAGCCCAGTTTGGGTCGATCGGGGACCTTTGTTGCATTTGGGGTTCTTCTTTTATTTTGGTTCCGTAGTCGGACCTTGATTTTATTTGGATGATGTAATGCTTTATTCATGTATTGTGTGAAGTGGCATTGTAAGCCAACTATGTATCTTTTACCTTATGTATTACATGGTTTGTGTGAAGATTACCTCACTTGCGACATTGCTTTCAATGCGGTTATGCCTCTAAGTCGTGCTTCGACACGTGGGAGATATAGCCGCATCGAGGGCATTACAGGTTCTCAATTCACAATTGCAGACACCTTCTCAGGATTCACTGCAATGCCCTTGGAAGAGATGATATGACCAAGATAAAGAACCTCATCGAGCCAAAATTCGCACTTGGAGAACTTGGCATAGAACTGGTGTTCCCTGAGCTTATCGAGTACCAAACGCAAGTGCTTGGAATGATCTTCCTTGTTCTTCGGAAAGACCAGAATGTCGTCGAGATAGACCAAAACGAAGTCATTAGTGTAGGCGTTGAAGATGAAGTTCATCATGCAAGAGAACGTCGGAGGAGCGTTGACGAGGCCAAAAGACATGACAGTGTATTCATATGAACCATAGCTTGTCCTGAAAGCCGTCTTGGGAATAGCTTGCTCACGGATTCGAATCTGATGATAACCCATACGGAGATCAAGCTTGGAGAATACTTGGGCACCTTTGAGTTGTTCGAACAGCTCGTTGATGTTGGGAAGTGGGTATTTGTTCTTGATGGTCTTCTTGTTCAATGGACGGTAGTCAACACAAAGTCGGTCCGTTCTATCCTTTTTCTTCACAAAAAGAACACCACAACCCCACGGAGAAGAACTAGGTCGGATGAGACCCATACTCTCTTCAATATCGAGTTGCTTCTTCAGCTCTTTCAACTCTTCAGGTCCGAGCTTGTAAGGATGCTTGCACACAGGTTCCGTGCCAGGCTCAAGATCGATGACGAATTCAACTGGCCGGTGCGGAGGCATTCCTGGAAGCTCTGCTGGAAAGACGTCTTGATATTCGCAAACGACTGGAATCTGCGAGATAGCATCCAGTTCACCCCTCTCATTGAGAGAAAACAGATGGATGGTATCATCATGAGCGGCAAAGACAATTACATCCTCAGACGAATGAGTCAATTGAATCTGCCTGGCTGCACAATCAAGATGCGCCTTGTGCTTAGAAAGCCAATCCATTCCGAGAATAAGATCAATATCCGAGTTACCAAGAACCACCGGAGAAGAAAGGAACTTGTAATCGCCCAATGTGATAGAGACATCCGGGACGCAATTGTTAGAAGTCATTTGCTTGTCCGAAGACACAATCTTCAATAGGACAGGAATCCTCTCGGTCACAAAATCATGCTTGGCAACAAATGGTGTTGAAATAAAAGAAAGCGATGCACCAGTGTCAAAAAGAACTTTTGCAGGAACATCGTTAACAGGAAGGTTACCCATGATGACATCTGACGAGTCCTCTGCCTGAGCTGCATTCAGCAAGTTGACCTTGGTGTGCTTGGGGTTATGCTTGACCACAGCTGTACTTGCCGATCTCACAGGAGGAGGAGGAAGACACCTCTGGTTGAAACATTTGTTGGCATAGTGACCCTTCTGTTGGCACTTGTTGCACGTGACCTCTGAAAGCGGACAGTGATACGGAGCACTTGATCTTGGAGCTTGAGACGAAGTCTTGTTCTGAAAACCAGGGTTGGGTGGGTGGGAAGATCCACTGCCACCTTTGCTCATCTGCTGATATGGCTGACGGAACGGAGGAGGAGGAAGCCAATACTTCTGCTGCTTGGCCACTTGAGTGGAGGAAGAAGGAGTAGAATCTCTGACTCGCTTCTTGGAAGCATCACACCTCAGTTGAGCAGCCTCTTGCTTCAATGCCTTGTTGTAGAACTCATCGTACCTCAAGGGCTCAAAGAGAACAAGAGCTAGCTGGATTTCTTCTCTGAGACCACCCCTGAACTGGTATATCATGCTCTTCTCATCAGGGACGTCTTGCTTAGCAAAGCGGGCGAGCGTCTGAAACAACTTGTTGTAGTCATAGATAGACAAAGAGCCTTGCTTCAGGTTGTGGAATTCCTCACGCTTGCTTTCAACCACGCTCTGAAGGAATATGATGAGCTTTGAAGTCTTGACGGAATTCATCCCAGGTAATCACACGTCCTCCTCTGGAATCCTTGTACTGCTGGAACCATTCTGCAGCTTGGTCTTTGAGTTGGAAGGAAGCGAACTTGACAAAGTCCTCAGGCCTGATGTTACTGCACTCGAAATGCTTGCACAGATCCACAAGCCAATCGTCAGCATCAGTTGCCTCAACACAATTGCTGAAAGTCTTTGGCCCGTTAGCAAGGAACTGGTTGAGTGTAGCAAAGTGATTCTGATTATTGCCTTGGTTGCCTTGGTTCGCTTGATTGCGCTCTTGAAGAATTTGCATGATCAACTGCGTGTTTGCATTGGTTGCGGCCATCACAGCTTGCCATGCCTCCGGAGGAGGTGGAGGTGGTGGCGAATCCTTATTCTGATTCTGATTGGTGCTCTTAGCGGGAGCCATCCTGAAGAGGGTGACATCCATTAGCACATTGATAGACAAATATTGAAGCTGAATCCAACGGAATGAAATTTTGCAACATAAAGTCTTCATATCCGAACATAAGAACGAATGCATTCCTCTTGAAATGGTCACATATCCATAAATTGAGAAGCCACTTAGAATTTAGGTAGAGAAATAAATCAACAAGGTACGGATCAAGAACGAATACTCGGTAAGAAATCCCAATCTCAAACCAAATATCCGTGGAAGAAGAACTAGAGCTACAAGAATTCCCAGCTATGAAACTCCCAAACCTTTCCGGTTATGCAATCAGGTGTTGGGGATATAGGGGAAGCATAATATCTCACCCAAAACTAGCAAATCCTACATCCAGCTGTATCCATCCTTCAACACATAACCGAGAAAAACTTCGGAAACCATCTACCTCAACCTTCGAAAAGCATCCGTTATACAAGTTATGGCGACACTCCCGAACTCCCGCCCCAGTACTGGGTGGCGTCGAGGTTATCTCACCAACGAACTGCATAAAAGAGATTTTTAATGTCGGTGTACTAAACTCAGGTATTCCAGAATTGCAGCGATAAAATTGTGACGATAACACCTCGGAGCTCAACTCCCCGGGACACTGCCACAACCCCTAAAGACAGGAGGCACCAAGAACAATGTTCTCGTCACAAAACCATCGAAACAATTCCAAGATACCCGCGTGATCCTAAAAATTTTTTTAGTGAAATTTGAGAAGAGAAGATTCAAAACTCTACGTCGGGATGCCTTACCGGAGCGATGAGGAGACTGGGGAGTAAAAAGAATTCCTAAACTCTCCGATATATAATTCCTAAATTACTCAAAACATTTTTCTAGACTCAACAACGGCTGCTAAAAACGATCAAGCAATGCGGGCTCCTAAGGTCGGGGAAGGCTCTGATTACCAACTTGTAACGCCCTCAATGCGGCTTTGGCTCCCACGTGTCGAGGCACGACTTAGAGACATAACCGCACTGAAAGCAATGTCGCAAGTTAGGCAATCTTCACAACATCCCATGTAATATAGATAATAAAAGGGAGATACATAGTTGGCTTACACTCGCCACGTCAATCAAAGTACATAAATAGCATTACAACATTCAAACACTCATGGCCCGACTACGGCGCCAAAATAAAAGAGAACCCAACATGCGACACGGTCCCGATCACCCCAACTGGGCACCACTACTGATCATCAGGGAAAGACACGTAGTATCGTTGAGAGTCCTCGTCGAACTCACACTTGACCTCAAGCGCGTCATCTGGAGCAGAATCATCAGGCCCTGCATCTGGTTTGGAAGTAATCTGTGAGCCACAGGGACTCAGCAATCTCGCACCCTCGCGATCAAGACTATTTAAGCTTAATAGGTAAGGTAAGGAAAATATCTGGAGCTGCAGCAAGCGACTAGCATATATGGTGGCTATCCTGTTCGCAAAAGAGAGAGAGAGAAGAGGAGGCCAAGCGCGAGCGAGTAACTATAGGGCATCCTGCGGCAAGCATTACTCCAACACCGTGTTCACTTCCCAGACTGCACCGAGAAGAGACCATCACGGTAACTCACACCGTTGATTCATTTTAATTAAGTTAAGGTTCAGGTTATCTACAACCGGACATTAACAAATTCCCATCTGCCCATAACCACGGGCACGGCTTTCGAAAGTTCAAATCCCTGCAGGGGAGTCCCAACTTAGCCCATGACAAGCTCTCACGGTCAACGAAGGAATAGACCTCCTCCCGAGATGTTCCGATCAGACTCGGTATCTCGGTTCTTCAAGACACTTTGACAAGTTAAAACAAATCCAGCAACACCGCCCAAATGTGCCGACAAAACCCGATAGGAGCTGCACATATCTCGTTCTTAGGGCACACTCAGATGAACACTACGTACAACTGAAACCAACCCTCGAGTTGCCCCGAGGTGGCGCTGCAAGTGGCTCTGTTTGGACCAACACTCAGAGGAGCACTGGCCCGGGGCGGGTTAAATAAGATGACCCTCGGGCTCCGGAAACCCAAGGGAAAAAGAGGTTAGGTGGCAAATGGTAAAACCAAGGTTTGGCATCGCCGGAAAAGCTTTAATCAAGGCGAACTATCAAGGGGTTCCTATCGGGGTTATACCCCGCGATGTAAACCGGCCGGAAGTATAACCCGGCCGGACTAGGCGTTTATTGGTAAACCGCCAGAGGATTGGCGGTTTACGTGTCTGGCGGTTTACGTGTCTGGCGGTTCACTGGTATGACGATTCACGAGCCTGGAGACTCATTGGTGACCCGACGCGTGTTCCAGATGGATGACAAGGCCCAAGGCCCAGCATGCCGGTTTATGTTAATGGTGGGCCGGTTTAAGAGGAAAGGCATGAGGAACATCTTCATTTTATCAGTTTTGAGCAAATCAGGAAGATCAATTACATGACCAGGTGTCGACAACAATTATGACCCGGTGCCATCAATATTTATAAACCGGCCAGTTTGGTAATATTAAACCGGCAAGTTTTACAACTTCAAACGAGCTGAATATCAGATAAGTATTTCAAGACCCATATTTCTTAAACCGGCATTTTGGAAGCCGACTCAAGTGGATTATTCTTCACAATGTTTCTCTGTGAGAAACCAATGTCAACAAATTGAGTATGAAGCTGGCTTGTTAACCCGGATTTTCTAGAAGGAGGAAATGACAAGGACTTAAGGATCATCAGGTACCGGTTTACAAGAATTCTTAACCCGGAGCATAACCTGTCGAATTTGTTCTTGTGTTTATTTTGCAGCATAAGTTTACCATGGATAAATCCAAGCTAAACTTGGGGGCTAATGTCGGGGATATACCCTGCGGTGTAAACCGTCCAGAAGTATAACCCGACCGGACTAGGCGTTTATTGGTAAACCGCCAGAGGATTGGCGGTTTATGTGTGTGGCGCTTTACGTGTCTGGCGGTTCACTGGTATGACGATTCACGAGCCTGAAGACTCATTAGTGACCCGGCGCGTGTTCCAGATGGATGACAAGGCCCAAGGCCCAGCATGCCGGTTTATGTTAATGGTGGGCCGGTTTAAGAGGAAAGACATGAGGAACATTTATCTTACAAGAAGCTAAGACCTGGACTTGCATCCGGTTTGTATTAGAGATAGACTAGTCCTAATCGTAATAGGACTCTACATGTAACCCGCCCCTCCAACATATATAAGGAGGGGCAGGGCTCCCCAAAAGGGAGAAGATTCACAAGTTACACAAGTTGGACAAGTTAGGTTTAGATAATAGCTCTCGAGATAGAGCACTCTTGTAACCGTGATCATCATCATCAATATCAATGAAGCAGGATGTAGGCTTTTACCTCCACCGTGAGGGGCCGAACCTGGGTAAAACATCGCATCTCTCGTCCCGCTCAACCCCTCTCAAGCTACCACATAGATGTGTTGGCCTCGCGACTAAGTCCTGACACTAAGGACATTTGCCGTGACAATTCCACGACAGTTCCCATTATAACCCAACCGCGTAAGGAACGCAAATCCGGGAACATAACACCGATATGACGGAAAGTAGGTTGGCAAGAGTGGAACAAAACACTAGGCGAGAGGCCGAGCCTTCCACCCTTTACCAAGTATATAGATGCATTAAGATAACATGGCAATATAATCATATCCCAACAAGTAAATAGTGTTCCAACAAGGAACGGTCTCCAATCTTCACCTGCAACTAGCAACGCTATAAGAGGGGCTGAGCAAAGCGGCAACATAGGCAATCAACGGTTTGCTAGGACATGGTGGGTTAGAGATTTTACATGGGAATTTGGGATGCATGATAAGCAAGTGGTAGGTATCGTAGCATAGGCATAGCAAAAGAGCGAGCATTTAGCAAAGCAAAGATAGTAGTGATTTCGAGGGTATGATCATCTTGCCTGCAAAGTTTTCAGAGTTGACTGGATCCTCGAAAGCAAACTCCACGGGCTCCTCGTTAGCGAACTCGTCTACCAGCTCTACCCAAACAAGACAAACAAGCAACAAGGACACAATCAACCACGTGCAAGCTCAAACAATAAGATGCAAACATGGTATGCTATGCGGGATGCAATATGTGATGCATATGCAAGATTGACAAGGAATGAATGAACCTGGCCTCAACTTGGAAATTCCAAGTGTGCCACTGGAAAGATGAGATGAAATCGCTTGAAAACGATATAAAGAACGCCGGAATCGGAGTTACGGTTTGGAAATGGCAAGCAATTCAAGTATGACACCGGTCTGCGATTTACAGCAAGTAGTCATTTAAATGCAACAAGATGAACATGCTAGAGCACCCAAACATGACAACAAAATACATGGAAGGGATCCACTCATGATTCTTAACAAAAGACTAGCACTGAGCTACGGCCAATTCATCAATTAACATGTTCAAACAAGCATGGCAAAAATGCATTTGGTAAACAGATTTCAGACTTAGTGAAATTAACACTTGTCTGGAATTTCAGATCAGGTAGCACACTTTCGAGCATGAAAACTAGATGCTACAGGAACTTAACATGGCAAAGTAAAGCATGGCATGGAGCTACTCAAAGAGCTTAACAAAAGTCCCTTAGTGACCTTGAGCCAAAATGAATCGGAAAATACATTTGCAAGCATGTGAACATGGCAAAAACATAATCAGTTCTCAGACTTAGTGAAAACTGGAGCATGCTGAAACAGATATCAAGTAGGCATGTTTACGAGCTCGGTGCACTCACTACAGAGCAATTCATGACAATCTAAGCATTCACCCATCAAGAATACACAAAATACAAGCTAGACATGGCAAGAACAATAACATAGCATGCACGGATCAACTACAACATCCTCGGCAAAATTGCTAACAAGTAGACAATCTGCCCAGATTCACGAAATGACAAAAGTAGAGCTCGATTGACTCAAGCTAGGGTGCTCCATAATTGCAAACAAAGACATGGATGGATAGAGCACTACAAGATTAACAAAACATCCTTACTGATCATCCTCAAAAGAGGCACGGATCACTAGGAAACAACATGAACATATGGCCTTTTGAGATAAACAGTCCAAGGACTTAGTGAAAATGCTAAGTCCCTGAAATCAGCATTAACGAATGCCCCACTTTGCAAGCTTGTGCTAGTCACCACACACATCACAAAAATACATGGGTTGCACCTCTGGATATATGGCAAAACATATAACAAAACTCATGAAGAGCTCAGGGGCATAAAATGCACACATTAATCATGGCAAAAATGACAAATATCTAATTGGAGCAGCAGATCTGACAATTATCTCAAATAGCATTCTTCCAACAGCATTTCGGGCATCAAGATGCACTCAAATAAAAATGATGCACTGAGACGGAATGATGTACTCTCTGAGATGAACATGTTGATATGCTATATGCCCAAAACGGAGCTACGGATGCAAAATTACGACATGATGAACATGAGCAAAATATTTAGGGACTTAGGGGAAAAAACAACCCCTAGGGTTTCCAGATCCAGATCTGGGGCGCAGGAACCGAGGACCGCCGGGGTCGGCACCGGAGTTTGATGGGGAGGCCGCCGGAGTTTGAGCTCGAGGCCGCCGGGGAAGGGCCGGCCGGGTCTTGGGGAGGTGGAGGCGGCGGAGGGCGTCGCCGGCGTTAGTGCAGCCGGGCGCGGTTGCCAGAGCCGGGAGCTCCTCTCCCTGGCGCGGGCGCCGGCGAGGTGAGCCACAGCGGCGGTCGGCGTCGAGGGCGGCGGGCGAGTGAAGAGACGGCGGGGCGCGGATGCGCGGCGAGGAGGTGGCGGCGGACCGCCCGCGGGCCTCGGGGGCCGGCGATGGGCCTGCCCGGGCCGGCGGCGCGGAGGCGATGAGGCGCCACGTGGCGGCCTAGGATTGGCGTGGAGGCGGTGGCGGACGCGTCCGGCGCCGTCCGGGTCCGGCGCAGTCCGGATGTGTTCGGTGGCGGCGGAGACGAATTTTTTTAGGTTTTGGAAGGGGAGATCCGGAATTTGGAGGAGGGGGTCTTTATATAGAGGTAGAGGGAGCTAGGAGAGTCCAAATGAGGTGCGGTTTTTGGCCACGCGATCGTGATCGAACGCTCTAGATGTTGGAGAGGGTTTTGGTGGGTTTTGGGCCAAAATGGAGGGGTGTTGGGCTGCAACACACACGAGGCCTTTTCGGTCCCTCGGTTAACCGTTGGAGCACCAAACGAAGTCCAAATGGTACGAAATTTGACAGGCGGTCTACCGGTAGTAAACCAAGGCCGCTTGGAAAGTCTCGGTCCAATCCGGAAATGTTTAATCCCAACACACTAAAGAAAGGTTGAAATGACCACCGGAGGAGAACGGAGCGCCGGAATGCAAAACGGACAACGGGGAAAATGCTCGAATGCATGAGATGAACACGTATGCGAATGCAATGCACATGATGACATGATATGAGATGCATGACAACGATAACAACACACGGAGGCAAAGACCCGAACCCGAGAAAATAAAATAACTTAACGCCGGAAAAGACAAGAGTTGGATTACATATTGGTAAGTCATATCCGGGGTGTTACAACACTCAACCACTACGAAAGGATCTCGTCCCGAGATCTAGGACTGAAAGAACGCCGGGTATTCAGAACGGAGGTGATCCTCTCGTTCCAAGGTAGCTTCACGGTCGGAATGGTGTGACCACTTGACTTTGAGGAATTTGATTGACTTGTTGCGAGTCTTGCATTTAGTCTCTTCAAGAATAGCAACGGGGTGCTCACGATACGAGAGATCTTCTTGGAGCTCAATGTCCTCGAAGTTGACGGTGCGGTCAGGAGTCTTGAAGCACTTTCGGAACTGAGATACATGGAACACATCATGAACATTTGCAAAGTTTGAAGGAAGCTCTGGTTGACACGCTCGACTTGACCGCTAGTTTGAGGATGGAAAGATGTGCTGAAGCGGATGTTGGTGCCCATGGCCTTCTAAAAAGAATCCCAAAACTTGGAGGTAAAGATGCTGCCACGCTCTAAAGAGATCACCTGTGGAATACCGTGCAGAGAGAAAATTCGAGAGGTATAGAGCTCCGCCAATTGAGCTGCAGTGATAGACTCTTTGATAGGCAGAAAGTGAGCCACTTTAGTGAGTTTGTCGATGACAACGAATATAGCATCATTGCCACGTTTGGACTTTGGAAACCCAGTCACGAAGTCCATCTCAATGTGGTCAAACTTCCATTCTGGAATGGCAAGAGGTTGGAGGAGACCGGCTGGCCTTTGGTGTTCTGCCTTCACTCTTCTGTAGACATCACACTCATTTACAAACTGAGCAATCTCGCGCTTCATTCGAGTCCACCAATAAGCCTGTTTGAGGTCCTGATACATCTTCGTGCTCCCAGGGTGGATGGAGAGGAGTGAATTGTGAGCCTCGTTCATGATAACTTTACGAAGATCACCTTTGGGCACAATAATACGATCCTCGAAGAAGAGAGTATCCTTGTCATCAAGGAGGTAGCACTTGTACTTGGGTTGACTCTTGGCAATCCCAATCTTCACCTTCTTCACCATAGCATCAAGAAGTTGAGCTTGGCGAATATGGTCTTCCAAGGTAGGAGAGACTTGAAGGTTGGCGAGGAAACCTTGAGGAACAACTTGCAGATTAAGTTTGCAGAAAGCTTCACAAAGCTCGGGTTGATAAGGCTTGAGAATAAGACTGTTGCAATAAGCCTTCCTGCTCAATGTGTCAGCAATCACATTGGCCTTGCCTGGAGTATACTCGATACTCGGATTATACTCTTGAATCATTTCGACCCATTGAGTCTGCCTGAGGTTGAGATTAGGCTGAGTGAAGATGTACTTGAGACTCTTGTGATCAGTGAAAATGTCCACTTTTCTTCCCAATAAGAGATGTCTCCAAGTCAAAAGAGCATGCACAACTGCCGCCAACTCGAGATCACGAGTGGGGTAGTTCTTCTCATTGGGCTTCAACTGGCGAGAGGTATAAGCCACAACTTTCTTCTCTTGCATCAACACTGCGCCAAGACCTTGGAGAGAGGCATCGCAAAAGACCTCGTACGCCTTGGATTCATCAGGCGGAGTCAGAACTGGAGCGGTGACCAATTTCTCTTTCAAAGTGTTGAAAGCAATGTCACACTCCGGAGACCAATCGTACTTGACGTGCTTCTGGAGAAGATTTGAGAGAGGCTTCACGATCTTAGAAAAGTTTTCAACCAATCTTCGGCAGTAGCTTGCGAGACCGAGGAAGCTACGGAGTTGCTTCACGTTCTGAGGTGGTTCCCAATTCACAATTGCAGACACCTTCTCAGGATTCACCGCAATGCCCTTGGCAGAGATGATATGACCAAGATAAAGAACCTCATCGAGCCAAAATTCGCACTTGGAGAACTTGGCGTAGAACTGGTGTTCCCTAAGCTTATCGAGTACCAAATGCAAGTGCTTGGCATGATCTTCCTTGTTCTTCGAAAAGACCAGAATGTCGTCGAGATAGTCCAAAACGAAGTCATTGGTGTAGGCGTTAAAGATAAAGTTCATCATGCGAGAGAACGTCGGAGGAGCGTTGACGAGGCCAAAAGACATGATAGTGTATTCATACGAACCATAGCTTGTCCTGAAAGACGTCTTGGGAATATCTTGCTCACGGATTCGAATATGATGATAACCCATACGGAGATCAAGCTTGGAGAATACTTGGGCACCTTTGAGTTGTTCGAACAGCTCGTTGATGTTGGGAAGTGGGTATTTGTTCTTGATGGTCTTCTTGTTCAATGGATGGTAGTCAACACAAAGTCGGTCCGTTCCATCCTTCTTCTTCACAAAAAGAACACCACAACCCCACGGAGAAGAACTAGGTCGGATGAGACCCATACGCTCTTGAATATCGAGTTGCTTCTTCAGCTCTTTCAACTCTTCAGGTCCGAGCTTGTAAGGATGCTTGCACACAGGTTCTGTGCCAGGCTCAAGATCGACGACGAATTCAGCTGGCCGGTGCGGAGGCATTCCTGGAAGCTCTTCTGGAAAGACGTCTTGATATTCGCAAACGACTGGAACCTGCGAGATAGCATCCAGTTCACCCCTCTCATTGAGGGAAAACAGACGGATGGTATCATCACGAGCGGCAAAGACAATTACATCCTCAGACGAATGAGTCAATTGAATCTGTCTGGCTGCACAATCAAGATGCGCCTTGTGCTTAGAAAGCCAATCCATTAGGAGAATAAGCTCAATATCCGAGTTACCGAGAACCACCGGAGAAGAAAGGAACTTGTAATCGCCCAACGTGATAGAGACATCCGGGATGCAATTGTTAGAAGTCATTTGCTTGCCCGGAGACACAATCTTTAAAGGGACAGGAATCCTCTCGGTCACAGAATCATGCTTGGCAACAAATGGTGTTGAAATAAAAGAAAGCGATGCACCGGTGTCAAAAATAACTTTTGCAGGAACATCATTAACAGGAAGGTTCCCCATGATGACATCTGGCGAGTCCTTTGCCTGAGCTGCATTCATCAAGTTGACCTTGCCGTGCTTGGGGTTATGCTTGACCACAGCTGTACTTGCCGATCTCACAGGAGGAGGAGGAGGAAGATGCCTCTGGTTGAAACATTTGTTGGCATAGTGACCCTTCTGTTGGCACTAGTTGCACGTGACCTCTGAAAGCGGACGGTTATACGGAGCACTTGATCTTGGAGCTTGAGACGAAGTCTTGTTCTGAAAACCAGGGTTGGGTGGGTGGGAAGATCCACTGCCACCTTTGCTCTTCTGCTAATACGGCTGACGGAACGGAGGAGGAGGAAGCCAATACTTCTGCTGCTTAGCCACTTGAGTGGAGGAAGAAGGAGTAGAATCTCTGACTCGCTTCTTGGAAGCATCACACCTCAGTTGAGTAGCCTCTTGCTTCAATGCCATGTTGTAGAACTCATCGTACCTCAAGGGCTCAAAGAGAACAAGAGCTAGCTGAATTTCTTCTCTGAGACCACCCCTGAACTGGTATATCATGCTCTTCTCATCAGGAACGTCCTGCTTAGCAAAGCGGGCGAGCTTCTGAAACAACTTGTTGTAGTCATAGACAGACAAAGAGCCTTGCTTCAGGTTGCGGAATTCCTCACGCTTGCTTTCAACCACGCTCTGAAGGAATATGATGAGCTTTGAAGTCTTGACGAAATTCATCCTAGGTAATCACACGTCCTCCTCTGGAATCCTTGTACTACTGGAACCATTCTGCAGCTTGGTCTTTGAGTTGGAAGGAAGCGAACTTGACAAAGTCCTCAGGCCTGACGTTACTGCACTCGAAATGCTTGCACAGATCCATGAGCCAATCGTCAGCATCAGTTGCCTCAACACAATTGCTGAAAGTCTTTGGCCCGTTAGCAAGGAACTAGTTGAGTGTAGCAAAGTGATTCTGATTGTGCCTTGGTTGCCTTGGTTCGCTTGATTGCGCTCTTGAAGAATTTGCATGATCAACTGCGTGTTTGCATTGGTTGTGGCCATCACAGCTTGCCATGCCTCCGGAGGAGGTGGAGGTGGTGGCGGATCCTGATTCTGATTCTGATTGGTGCTCTTAGCGGGAGCCATCCTTAAGAGGGTGATATCCATTAGCACATTGATAGACAAATATTGAAGCTGAATCCAACGGAATGAAATTTTGCAACATAAAGTCTTCACATCCGAACATAAGAACGAATGCATTCCTCTTGAAATGGTCACATATCCATAAATTGAGAAGCCACTTAGAATTTAGGTAGAGAAATAAATCAACAAGGTACAGATCAAGAACGAATACTCGGTAAGAAATCCCAATCTCAAACCAAATATCCATGGAAGAAGAACTAGAGCTACAAGAATTCCCACCTATGAAACTCCCGAATCTTTCCGGTTATGCAATCAGGGTTTGGGGATACAGGGGAAGCATAATATCTCACCCAAAACTAGCAAATCCTACATCCAGCTGTATCCATCCTTCAACACATAACCGAGAAAAACTTCGGAAACCATCTACCTCAACCTTCGAAAAGCATCCGTTTTACAAGTTATGGCGATACTCCCGAACTCCTGCCCCAGTACTGCATAAAAGAGATTTTCGATGTCGGCGTACTAAACTCAGGTATTCCAGAATTGCAGCGATAAAATTGTGACGACAACACCTCGGAGCTCAACTCCCCGGGACACTGCCACAACCCCTAAAGACAGGAGGCACCAAGAACAATGTTCTCGTCACAAAACCATCGAAACGATTCCAAGATACCCGCGTGATCCTAAAATTTTTTTAGTGAAATTTGAGAAGAGAAGATTCAAAACTCTACGTCGGGATGCCTTACCAGAACGATGAGGAGACTAGGGAGTAAAAAGAATTCCTAAACTCTCCGATATATAATTCCTAAATGACTCAAAACATTTTTCTAGACTCAACAACGGCTGCTAAAAACGATCAAGCAATGGGGGCTCCTAAGGTCGGGGAAGGCTATGATTACCAACTTGTAACGCCCTCGATGCGGCTATAGCTCCCACGTGTCGAGGCATGACTTAGAGACATAACCACATTGAAAGCAATGTTGCAAGTTAGGCAATCTTCACAATATCCCATGTAATATAGATAATAAAAGGGAGATACATAGTTGGCTTACACTCGCCACGTCAATCAAAGTACATAAATAGCATTACAACATTCAAACACTCATGGCCCGACTATGGCGCCAAAATAAAAGAGAACCCAACATGCGACACGGTCCTGATCACCCCAACTGGGCACCACTACTGATCATCAGGGAAAGACACATAGTATCGTTGAGAGTCCTCGTCGAACTCCCACTTGAGGTCAAGCGCGTCATCTGGAGCGGAATCATCAGGCCCTACATCTGGTTTGGAAGTAATCTGTGAGCCACAGGGACTCAGCAATCTCGCACCCTCACGATCAAGACTATTTAAGCTTAACAGGTAAGGTAAGGAAAAAATGTGGAGCTGCAGCAAGCGACTAGCATATATGGTGGCTATCCTATTCGCAAAAGAGAGCGAGAAGAGGAGGCAAAGCGCGAGCGAGTAACTATAGGGCATCCTGCGGCAAGCATTACTCCAACACCGTGTTCACTTCCCGGACTCCGCCGAGAAGAGACCATCACGGTAACTCACACCGTTGATTCATTTTAATTAAGTTAAGGTTCGGGTTATCTACAACCGGACATTAACAAATTCCCATCTGCCCATAACCGCGGGCTCGGCTTTCGAAAGTTCAAATCCCTATAGGGGAGTCCCAACTTAGCCCATGACAAGCTCTCATGGTCAACGAAGGAATAGACCTCCTCCCGAGACGTTCCGATCAGACTCGGTATCTCGGTTCTTCAAGACACTTCAACAAGTTAAAACAAATCCAGCAACACCGCCCGAATGTGCCGACAAATCCCGATAGGAGCTGCACATATCTCGTTCTCAGGGCACACTCAGATGAACACTACATACAACTAAAACCAACCCTCGAGTTACCCCGAGGTGGCGCTGCAAGTGGCTCTGTTTGGACCAACACTTAGAGGAGAACTGGCCCGGGGGGGATTTAAATAAGATGACCCTCGGGCTCCGTAAACCCAAGGGAAAAAGAGGCTAGGTGGCAAATGGTAAAACCAAGGTTGGGCATTGCTGGAAAAGCTTTAATCAAGGCGAACTATCAAGGGGTTCCCATTATAACCCAACCGTGTAAGGAACGCAAAATCCGGGAACATAACACCGATATGACGGAAACTAGGGTGGCAAGAGTGGAACAAAACACTAGGCGAGAGGCCGAGCCTTCCACCCTTTACCAAGTATATAGATGCATTAAGATAACATGGCAATATAATGATATCCCAACAAGTAAATAGTGTTCCAACAAGGAACGGTCTCCAATCTTCACCTGCAACTAGCAACGCTATAAGAGGGGTTGAGCAAAGCGGCAACATAGCCAATCAACGGTTTGCTAGGACATGGTGGGTTAGAGGTTTGACATGGCAATTTGGGAGGCATGATAAGCAAGTGGTAGTTATCGTAGCATAGGCATAGCAAAAGAGCGAGCATCTAGCAAAGCAAAGATAGTAGTGATTTCGACGGTATGATCATCTTGCCTGCAAAGTTGTCAGAGTTGACTGGATCCTCGAAAGCAAACTCCATGGCCTCCTTATTAGAGAACTCACCTCCCGGCTCTACCCAAACAAGACAAACAAGCAACAAGGACACAATCAACCACGTGCAAGCTCAAACAATAAGATGCAAACATGGTATGCTATGCGGGATGCAATACGTGATGCATACGCAAGATTGACAAGGAATGAATGAACCTGGCCTCAACATGGAAATTCCAAGTGTGCCACTGGAAAGATGAGATGAAATCGCTTGAAAACGATATAAAGAACGCCGGAATCGGAGTTACGGTTTGGAAATGCCAAGCAATTCAAATATGACACCGGTCTGCGATTTACAGCAAGTAGCCATCTAAATGCAACAAGATGAACATGCTACAGCACCCAAACATGACAACAAAATAGATGGCAGGGATCCACTCATGATTCTTAACAAAAGACTAGCACTGAGATACGACCAATTCATCCATTAACAGGTTCAAACAAGCATGGCAAAAATGCATTTGGTAAACAGATTTCAGACTTAGTGAAATTAACACTTGTCTGGAATTTCAGATCAGGTAGCACACTTTGGAGCATGAAAACTAGATGCTACAGGAACTTAACATGGCAAAGTAAAGCATGGCTCGGAGCTACTCAAAGAGCTTAGCAAAAGTCCCTTAGTGACCTTGAGCCAAAAGGGATCGGAAAATACATTTGCAAGCATGTGAACATGGCAAAAACATAATCAGTTCTTAGACTTAGTGAAAACTGGAGCATGCTGAAACAGATATCAAGTAGGCATGTTTACGAGCTCGGTGCACTCACTACAGAGAAAGTCATGACAATCTAAGCATGCACCCATCAAGAATACACAAAATACAAGCTAGGCATGGCAAGAACAATAACATAGCATGCACGGATCAATAACAACATCCTCGGCAAAACATCCTTACTGATCATCCTCAAAAGAGGCACGGATCACTAGGAAACAACATGAACATATGCCCATATGAGATAAACAGTCCAAGGACTTAGTGAAAATGCTAAGTCCCTGAAATCAGCATTAACGAATGCCCCACTTTGCAAGCTTGTGCTAGTCACCACACACATCACAAAAATACATGGGTTGCACCTCTGGATAGATGGCAAAACATATAACAAAACTCATGAAGAGCTCAGGGGCATAAAATGCACACATTAATCATGGCAAAAATGACAAATATCTAATTGGAGCAGCAAATCTGACAATTATCTCAAATAGCATTCTTCCAACAGCATTTCGGGCACCAAGATGCACTCAAATGAAAATGATGCAATGAGATGGAATGATGTACTCTCTGAGATGAACATTTTGATATGCTATATGCCCAAGACAGAGCTACGGATGCAAAATTACGACATGATGAACATGAGCAAAATATTTAGGGACTTAGGGAAAAAACAACCCCTAGGGTTTCCAGATCCAGATCTGGGGCGCGGGAACCGAGGACCGCCGGGGTCGGCGCCGGAGTTTGACGGGGAGGCCGCCGGAGTTTGAGCTCGAGGCCGCCGGGGAAGGGCCGGCCGGCTCTTGGGGAGGCGGAGGCAGCGGAGGGCGTCGCCGGCGTCAGCGCGGCCGGACGCGGTCGCTGGAGCCGGGAGCTCCTCTCCCTGGCGCGGGCGCCGGCGAGGTCAGCCGCGGCGGAGGTCGGCGTCGAGGGCGGCGGGCGAGCGAAGAGGCGGCGGGGCACGGATCCGTGGCGAGGAGGTGGCGACGGACGGCGCGCGGGCCTCGGGGGCCGGCGGCGCGGAGGCGGTGAGGCGCCACGTGGCGGCCTAGGATTGGCGCGGAGGCGGCGGCGGACGCGTCCGGCGCCGTCCGGACGTGTCCGGTGGCGGCGGAGACGGATTTTTTTTAGGTTTTGGAAGGGGAGATCCGGAATTTGGAGGAGGGGGTCTTTATATAGAGGTAGAGGGAGCTAGGGGAGTCCAAATGAGGTGCGGTTTTCAGACACGCGATCGTGGTCGAACGCTCTAGATGATGGAGAGGGTTTTGGTGGGTTTTGGGACAAAATGGAGGGGTGTTGGGCTGCAACACACACGAGGCCTTTTCGGTCCCTCGGTTAACCGTTGGAGCACCAAACGAAGTCCAAATGGTACAAAACTTGACAGGCGGTCTACCGGTAGTAAACCAAGGCCGCTTGGCAAGTCTCAGTCCAATCCGGAAATGTTTAATCCCCACACACAAAAGAAAGGTAGAAATGACCATCGGAGGAGAACGGAGCGCCGAAATGCAAAACGGACAACGGGGAAAATGCTCGAATGCATGAGATGAACACGTATGCAAATGCAATGCACATGATGACATGATATGAGATGCATGACAACGACAACAACACACGGAGACAAAGACCCGAACCCGAGAAAATAAATAACTTAACGCCGGAAACAGCAAGAGTTGGATTACATATTGGGTAAGTCATATCCGGGGTGTTACACCTGCCCAGCAAGGGAGGTACTTCTTGTAGTTGCATTCTTATCTCTCTGGCTAGTTTTGTTCTTCTCGATCTGCTCATTGATCCTTCAAAGAACTGAGCTCTCATGCTCTGATTCGATCTTGGTGCTGGAGTCTTGTTCTTGCACTTGTGCACAGTCTGGGCAACGGACCCAGGGTTTGTTGCACCGACACCCGCCTTGCTAAACATTTTGAGATACCCATTAGGCTTGATTAGGAGGAGGAGATGTTTTTACCCACTAAGTATTTAAACTATAAAAGTATGGTAGCACACGATTTTATTAAGAAAGACGATGGCAGATGACTCCTCTACAACCTAGTATTTAGTCAGGGTACTAGTGAGACTATTGCTCTGCATGCACCTTCTTTGTTTGATATTTATTCAGGCAGGTACACTATTATGCCCGAGGACATCTACAGATTTTGGGGTCTTTCACAACCCCCAGCACTTGAGGCAGCACCAGTTCCTGATCCATATCAGGAGCCTATTTATCAGTGGGAGCCACAGGAGCTCGCAAACTAGTGGAACCCTTAGGACCCTCCGGAGTATCAGGAGAGGGTTATTTCGAGCCGTGGACATAGACCAACTTATGCCAAAATCCTAATCTTGGGGGAGTACGTATTTCTCACTGACATTACATTCATGTTCCCACATTCATTCTAGTTTTCGGTGTTCATACTTTTTCATTTTATCATCCATGCTAATTTATATTTCTTGCTTTCTTCTTGTTTTTGAAAAACTTCCAAAAAATCCAAAAAAATTAGTTCTCGCTTCTTTCTAGCTTTTCTTTTAAGTTTGTTTAGTAGTAGTATTAAAAGAAAACCCCGAAAGATTTCTTGTTCTTCTTTGGCTTGTTGGGACCTCTCTTGTGTAAATAGTTTTTCTCGTTCTTGTTTTTGCTTTCCTCAGAAAAACAAAACTCCAAAAATATTTCAGTGTGTCCTTTGAAATTCTTTTCTTTTTCTTTGGGTCGAAAGGAGAAGACCACGATGAAAATGTTGAGTGGCTCTCATATGCATTATTGTTGATCTAACAAAGAGCCCATATTACCTTGTCTTCTCCTTTGAATAAATGTTTGCAGATTCCAGCTTAGTCCAATGCACGTGCACTCTTATTATTATCCACACCATTCGGTCGTGCAAATGAAAGGAAATAATGACGATATTTGATGAACTGATTGAGATGGAGAAAAAGCTGGTATGAACTCGACCTATTTTGTTTTTGTAAATATGAGTAGCTCATCATTCTTGATTCTACCCATTATGAACGAGACATGTTTGAAATGACAATTAGAGATTATAGTTACCCATGCCATGCTTATTTAACCAGGAGTGGATAATGCTTTATCTTGTGTGCCAACATGCTTTTAAAATGGTTATGATGTAGTATGATAGGATGGTATCCTCCTTTGAATGATTCAAGTAGCTTGACTTGGCACATGATCACACATGTAGTTGAAACAAACACAACATAGCCTCCACGATATTTATGGTCATGGTGATTTATATCCTACTCATGCTTGCACTCAATGTTGGTTATTCTCAATGCATGTTTATGACCCTAGTCACTCTCTAGTTGGTCGCACCTCAATCTTTTGCTAGACTTCACTTGTAATAAACGGGAATAATGCTTGTGCATCCACTTCCTTAAACCCAAATTTGTTTCATATGAGTCCACCATACCTACCTATATGCGGTACTTACCTGCCATTCCAAGTAAATTTGCATGTGCCAAACTATAAACCTTCAAATCATAATTTGTTTTGTATGCCCAAATCGCTCATGTAGCAATTGGGGGCCGGCAGTATCTTCCAAGCTAGGTTGGTTATTCTCATGATGAGTGTTTATTCACTGGACATTCACGAGAAAGTGGTTGGTATTCGGGATGCCCAGTTCGATGGTCTAAATCAGTTCAAAATATAAATATCAAACAAAACTCCCCCAGGACAGTTGTTGGTATGGACGGTACCCGTGGATTCGGCTAGCAGTGGAGTGTGATTGTTGGTGGAGGGGGAGTAAAAACTTTACCATTCTCTTTGGGAACCGCCTATAATGTATCTAGCATGGAAGACAGTGAGATCTCTTGGTTGTTATGTTGACAATGAAAACATACCTCTCAAAATTATATTCATCTTTGTTTTAAAAGCTCGCGTTCTAGCACCTCTGCAAATCCCTGCTTCCCTAAGCAAAGGGCCGATCTATTTACTTTTACTGTTGAGTCACCATCTTCTTATAAAAAGCACCAGGTGGAGAGCACCACCGTCATTTATATGTGTTGTTATTAATTGATGTTGAGTATGAGTGTGACTGGATGTCTTTTGCCATGAATTATAATTTCTAGTCAGTCCTTGATCTTCAGGGGTGCTCTGCATTTATGTTTTGCGGTCTCAGAAAGGGCTAGCGAGATACCATTTTGTTATATTATATCATGATTGTTTTGAAAAAGTGTTGTCATATGAGATTTATTATTATTGCTTGCTAGTTGATTGTGCTATTGATATGAGTAAATGTGAGACCTAAATGTTATTGTGAATATGGTTAGTTCATAATCTTTGCTGAAAACCTGAATACTGGCTAGACATATTTCAACAACAAGATCAAATAGAGTTTGTAAAAGTTTTTCTTTGTCACTTTCAATTTGTCAATTGAATTGCTTGAGGACAAGCAATGGGTTAAGCTTGGGGGAGTTGATATGTCTCCAACGTATCTACTTTTCCACACTCTTTTGCCCTTGTTTTGGACTCTAACTTGCATGATTTGAATGAAACTAACCCGGACTGACACTATTTTTAGCAGAATTGCCATGGTGTTATGTTTGTGCACAAATAAAAGTTCTCGGATTGACCTGAAAATGTACGGAGAATATTTTTGGAATATATAAAAAATATTGGCGCAATAATCAACCAGAGGGGGGCCACCTAGAGGCCCCAAGCCCTAGGGGCGCGCCCACCCCCCTAGGCACACCTACCAGGCTTGTGGGCCCTCTGGACCACCTTCGACCCTAATTCCAACTCTATAAGTACCTACTCACGGAGAAAAAAAATAAGAGAGAAGGATTCATTACGTTTTACGATACGGAGACGCCGCCGCCTCCTGTTCTTCATCGAGGGGCTGATCTAGAGTGTGTTCAGGGCTCCAGAGAGGGGGATTCGTCGCCATCATCATCACCAACCTTCCTCCCTCACCAATTTCATGATGCTCACTGTCGTGCATGACTAATTCCATCATAGCTTGTTGGACGGTGATGGGTTGGATGAGATTTATCTTTTAAGCGAGTTAGTTTTGTTAGGGCTGATGCCTAGTATCCACTATGTTCTGGTATTGATGTTGCTACGACTTTGCTATGCTTAATGCTTGGCACTAGGGCCCGAGTGCCATGATTTCAGATCTGAACCTATTATGTTTTCATGATATATTTGTGTTCTTGATCCTATCTTACAAGTTGTAGACACCTATTATGAATTATGATCCACATACCCCAAGGTGACAATAAATGGGATTCTTTCTGCTGATTACCGTAGTTTGAGGAGTTAGTGTATTCACTAGGTGCTAATGCTTTGTTCTGGTTCTCTATTAAAAGGAGGCCTTAATATCCCTTAGTTTCCATTAGGATCCCGCTGCCACGGGATGGTAGGACAAAAGATGTCATGCAAGTTCTCTTCCACAAGCATGTATGACTATATACGAAATACATGCCTACATTATATTGATGAATTGGATCTAGTTCTGTGTCACCCTATGTTATGAATGCTACATGATGAATATCATCTAACACAATTATCATTGTCGATCCATTGCCTATGAGCTTTTCACATATTGATCTTTGCTAAGTTACTTTTGTTGCTACTGCTGTTACAATTACTATAAAACTGCTACTATTACTTTTGCCATCGTTAATGTTACATACATACTACTTTGCTACTAAATACTTTGCTGCAAATAATAAGACTCTCAGGTGTGGTTGAATTGACAACTTAGTTGTTAATACTCGTGAATATTCTTTGGCTCGCCTTGTGTTGAATCAATAAATTTGGGTTGAATACACTACCCTCGAAAACTGTTGTGATCCCCTATACTTGTGGGTTATCATTTCCTAATCAGAAATAGTTCATCCGAGTGAACTGTATGCCATATATCACACACAACTTGAACTGGGTGACTGTTTATGTTGCATTCCCTAATCGCAAACAGTTCATCTGAGTGAACTGTATGTCGTATACCGCACATACCTTCATATGGCTGCTTGTTTCTGTTGTTCTGCCTCGTCGCAAACTGTTCATTGGACTAAACAGTATGCCACGCATCGCACATGCAACTCTAATCTGAATCATGTTTGATGTCTCTGCCATCGCAAACATTTCATATCATTTTTGACGGCTTTTTTACATCACCATTTGCGATTAATGCATCGCACATAGTTTCCTCGAAGGGCCTCTAATTGTAGTGTCGTGTTAGCAGCATCCTACAATAGTGAATGGAGCTTTGAGGATACCAGACGGGCCCACCACACTGCCAGGGCCACTTGGCTAGGTCGTCTAGTGCCCTTGTGGCTCCCCTCTGGCCCTCCTTCAGTCTCTGGTCTTCATATTTTCCAGAAATAATTCATAAAAATCCCCGGAATGTTTGGAGCTCTGAAAAATTGTTCTTCCTTCCGTTGCAAATTAGGTGTAGATTTCCAACTGTCCGTAATTTCCCTCTCTAGGCATACCTTGCAACTTAAGAGATAAACTGCAATATAATTGCATTATAATGTGAAAATAGTGATGCAAAATGGACGTATTAGTTATCCATCGGTCTTCTTCATATGTACAATAAGTAGGGATTGCTGGGAAACATAGTAGAAAACAAAACTTTTTGTCCTACGAAAAACTAGGAACACTATGAAGATGCATTAACGATTTAGATAGGATTGTTACCAACTCTGAGTTGTAGTGGAAGAAGAGTATATGTAGATCATACTTGAAGTCCCTCGAACCGTTCACGAATGATCCCTCGAACGGAAGACCGAAAGCACGACATCTCCACAGTTTGCAAGCGTATGGTCTTCACGATCCGGCAACGCTTCGCCATTGATACGCCCTTTTGCATCATGTTTTTCATATTGTTATTTATAGTGTTTTTAATCAATATAACACTTTGTGGAGCAATTCCAATGCCTTTTCTATCATAATATGCAAGGTTTACATGAAGAGGGAGATTGCCGGCAGTAGGAATTCTAAACATGAAAAAGCTATGTCAGAGATACCTATTCTGCACATCTCCAAATGAGTTGCAATTTTACAGATATTTATTTTGTAATAAATAAAAAAATACTTGAGCAAATAAGTACTAGAGGGGGCCACCCAGGTGCCCACAAGGCACCAAGGCACGCCTTGGTGGGTGGTGGGGCCCCTCGCCAGCCTCCAGTGCCCATCTTCTAGTATACGAGACCATTTGACCTAGAGAAAACAAAGAGAGGACTTCCAAGACGGAGTGCTGCCGTCTCGAGGAAAAACTTGGGAAGGAGCACTTTTGCTCTCCGGCGGAGCGATTATGCCAGGGATACTTCCCTCCAGGAGGGGGAAATCGAAGCCATCATCATCACCAATAACCCTCTCATCATGGGAGGATCAATCTTCATCAACATCTTCACCAGCACCATCTCATCTCAAACCCTAGTTCATCTCTTATATTCATTCTTCATATCAAAACCTCAGATTGGTACCTGTGGGTTTCTAGTAGTGTTGATTACATATTGTAGTTGATGCTAGTTGGTTTATTTGGTGGAAGATCATATGTTCATGACTATTATGCTATTCAATACCCCTCTAATCTTGAGCATGAATATGTTGTGTGAGTAGTTACTTTTGTTCTTGAGGACATGGGAGAAGTCTTGTCGTAAGTAATCATGGGAGAAGTCTTTTCTAATGCCGTTGCCGGGAGAGGAGCGCCTTTGTTGAGTGGAATTTGGTAAGGAAGCATTTATATTACATGCTGAAATTTACTATTACTTGTTACTATGGAAAATCATCCTTTGAGGTGTTTGTTCAGGGTATCTTCACCTCGAACGGAAGCACAAAGAGTTGCTCCTCAACCTATTGCACCTACTGAAAATATTTATTACGAGATTCCTTTCGGTATGATAGAGACACCGTTAGCTAATCCTTATGCAGGAGATGGAACATTACATCCTGATATTACCCTAATCTATGTGGATGAAGTTTGTGGATTATTTAAGCTTGCAGGTTTACCCGGAGATGAAGTTAAGAAGAAGGTTTTCCCTTTATCTTTGATATTTCAATGTGGGATTGGAATCAGTTGAAATTGGAATTTCATCAAAAGATTTATCCTATGCATCTGTTTCATCGTGATCAGAATTATATATATATAATTTTTGGCCTTGTGAAGGAGAAAGCATTGCTCAAGCTTGGTTGGGGCTTAAGTACATAATATACACAAGCCCCAATCATGAGCTCCAAAATGAAATTATCTTATAGAATGTTTATGCTCGGCTTTCTCATGATGATCAAACCATGCTCAATTCTTCTTCGATTGGCTCTTTTATGAAGAGAACTACTGAATTCAGATGGGATATTTTGGAAAGAATTAAACGCAACGCTGAAGATTGGGACCTCGACAAAGGTAATGAGTCAGGTATAATACTGTAACGCCCGGATAATTAAGCTACACTGAACCTCTTCTAATGATGCCACGTCACCTCGGTTACTGTTCCTAATCTCGTGTTAGTTCGAAACTGATTCAAATTCAAATTCAAAATCAACCAAAGAATAAAAACTTTTCAAAATTTAAGACAAAATGTTCGGGGTGAGCAAATAAATGCCTAGGAATTTATGGTGTGGGATCCATGCCTTTATAAAAGACCTAAATACTTAAAATGAATCAAAACAGAAAAGAAAATAAATAAAGAAAAGATAATACAAAAAACAGAAAACAAACCAAAAATATATATAAAAGGACCCCCCCACTGGGCCAGACGGCCCAGCCGGCCAGGCCTCCACCGGCCCAACTGGGCAAAGGCCCAGCCGGCCACCCCCCCCATAACCCCACACCCCCGAAACCCTAACCCCACCCCGTCGCCCCATTCTCCCCCGATCCAGATCGGATCGGGCTCGACGCCGCCGCCTCGCCCTCATCGCCGCCGAACGCCGTCACCCCCCTCCCCCGCCTGGACCTCGCCGGCACCCTTCCCCACCGGCCTGCATCATCTTCGCCGCCATCCCCGTCGACCACCCCGACGCCCACTGCCCTAGACCCTACGTCTCCGGTGAGGCCACGGCCTCCGCGCACCTCCTCTTCCCCCCCTCGCTCGCTCATCGCGCCGCGCCCGCGCCGTCTGCACTCCGGCACGCCCGCGCCTCGCCGGCGCCCGCGCGCGCCCGCGCGGCCACAGCAGCAGCCCCGCCGCTCCTCGCCGCATCGCGCACACGCCGCACCGCAGCGTTGTTGCCGCTGCCCACCATGGCTTCGCCCCGGCGCGTGCCTCCTCCCCTGCTGCCTGCCCCGCGCCGTCGCCTGAACCGCGCCGCCTCTGCCCCGTCACGCCGCGCCCCTCCTGTCACCTCGCCTCCCGCCTCGGCTCCGCCGTGCCAGGCCGCGCCGGCGCCGCCCCTTGCTTGCTGCCGGCTCCCGCGCCGCAGCTGCGCCTGCTCGCCCCCCTCCGAGTCGGGCGCCAGCACGCCCAGCGCCCGTTCGGGCGACAGCCATCGCCTCAGCGCCCAAAACCCGTTAAGGCCCCCTGTGCCTATGACAGGGGGGCCCCACGACCAGAACGTTTTTAGCAAAAAAAAGAAGATTAAAAAAAAGATAATAGATAAATAAATAATTAAAACTAATTAAAATATTAATTATTTAATTAATCAAAGAGTTAATTAACTTAATAATTATAATTAGATTAACCTAATCACTAATTAACCTAATTAACTGTTAGTTAATTAAAACAGAGTATGACGAACGGGACCCACCTGTCAGGTTGACCAAGTCAACTACTGACGTCATGCTAACGTCATGATGACGTCACCAGACACTATTCTGGATAAGGTTGATTAAATTAAATAAATAAATCCTAAAAATGATTTAAATCTTTTAAAATTAATATAAAATAAACCGTAGCTCGGATGGAAAAACTTTGTACATGAAAGTTGCTCAGAACGACGAGACGAATTCGGATACGCAGCCCGTTCGTCCGCCACGCATCCCTAACCTATCGAACTCGCAACTTTCCCCCTCCGGTTCACCGGTCCGAAAACGCGAAACACCGAGGATACTTTCCCGGATGTTATCCCCCTTCACCGGTATCACCTACTACCGCGTTAGGGCACCTCTAACGTCGTTACTTGTCATGTCATGCATCACTATGCTTATGCTTGCTTATATATTTATTGTTTATCCCCCCTCTTCTCTCGATAGACACCGAGACCGATGCCGCTGCTACCCAATACGACTACGGAGTTGACAACCCCTCTCTCTTGCCAGAGCAACCAGGCAAGCCCCCCCTTTGATCACCAGATATCGCCTACTCTTCTCTATACTGCTTGCATTAGAGTAGTGTAGCATGTTACTGCTTCCCGTTAATCCTATACTGATGCATAGCATGTCCTTGCTACTACTGTTGTTACCTTTACCTGCAATCCTAATGCTTAGTATAGGATGCTAGTTTATCATCAGTGGCCCTACATCCTTGTCCGTCTGCCATGCTATACTATCGGGCCGTGATCACTCGGGAGTTGATCACGGGTATATACTATATACTTTATACATGATACATGTGGTGACTAAAGACGGGTCAGCTTGAGGAGCACCCGCGAGTGGAGTTTTGAGGCGGAGCGGCAGGGCAGGTTCCGACCACCTAGGAGAGAGGTGGGCCTGGCCCTGGTCGGTGTTCGCGGATACTTAACACGCTTAATGAGATCTGGGTATTGGATCTGAGTTTGGCCATTTGGTCTATACGCACTAACCATCTACGCGGGAGTAGTTATGGGTATCCCGGCGTCGTGGTATCAGCCGAAGCCTTCGTGACGTCAGCGACTGAGTGGCGCGCGCCGGATTGGACTGGAAGGCCACTAGGCTAGGTCTGCTTTCGGCCGCGTTCGCAACGTGCAGGTGTGCTAAGGGCGATGGGCCCAGACCCCTGGGCGCTTAGGTTTAGACCGGCGTGCTGACCTCTCTGTTGTGCCTAGGTGGGGCTGCGACGTGTTGATCTTCCGAGGCCGGGCATGACCCAGGAAAGTGTGTCCGGCCAAATGGGATCGAGCGTGTTGGGGTATGTGGTGCACCCCTGCAGGGAAGTTAATCTATTCGAATAGCCGTGATCTTCGGTAACAGGACGACTTGGAGTTGTACCTTGACCTTATGACAACTAGAACCGGATACTTAATAAAACACACCCTTCCAAGTGCCAGATACAACCGGTGATCGCTCTCTCACAGGGCGACGAGGGGAGGATCATCGGTTAGGATTATGCTATGCGATGCTACTTGGAGGACTTCAGTCTACTCTCTTCTACTTGTTGCAAGACGGAGGCTGCCAGAAGCGTAGTCTTCGAAAGGATTAGTTATCCCCCTCTTATTCTGGCATTCTGCAGTTCAGTCCACATATGATACCCTTACTCCATTTGATACCCATGCATATGTAGTGTAGCTCCTTGCTTGCGAGTACTTTGGATGAGTACTCACGGTTGCTTTCTCCTTCTTTTCCCTCTATCCCTTCTACCTGGTTGTCGCAACCAGATGTTGGAGCCCAGGAGCCAGACGCCACCGTCGACGACGACTCCCTACTACACCGGAGGTGCCTACTACTACGTGTGCCCGCTGACGACGACCAGGAGTAGTTAGGAGGATCCCAGGCAGGAGGCCTGCGCCTCTTTCGATCTGTATCCCAGTTTGTGCTAGCCTTCTTAAGGCAAACTTGTTTAACTTATGTCTGTACTCAGATATTGTTGCTTCCGCTGACTCGTCTATGATCGAGCTCTTGTATTCGAGCCCTCGAGGCCCCTGGCTTGTAATATGATGCTTGTATGACTTATTTTATTTGTAGAGTTGTGTTGTGATATCTTCCCGTGAGTCCCTGATCTTGATCGTACACGTTTTCGTGTATAATTAGTGTACGATTGAATCGGGGGCAATCACAAATACTTGAGTTTGACTCTGTTAAATCTTTTATGGATATCAAAGTTTTTCATAAGTTTGGCACTACATATGGACTTGACTCTGAGATAGTAGCCTCTTTTTGTGAATCATTCGCTACTCATGTTGATCTTCCTAAGGAGAAGTGGTTTAAATATCATCCCCTATTAAAGAAAAGATCGAGGATCCCATTATAGTTAAAGATGAAACAATCATTTACAATGTTGATCCAGTTGTTCCTACTGCTTATATTGAGAACCCACCTTTCCCTATTACAAAGGAGCATGCTAAGGTTTCAATCGCGGTTAACAAAATTAATATTAGAGCACCTAGACCCTCTAAACAAATTAAAGTTTAACCTAATATTGATATGGTTAAAGATCTCTTAGTCGATAATATAGATGGACATGTTATTTACTTTTGTGGTGAAGCTGCTAGAATTGCCAAGCCCGATGATAAAGATAAGAATAAACCTGTTGTTGGCATGCCCGTTGCTTCAGTTAAGATAGAGATCATTGCTATCATGGCTTATGTGATTTGGGTGCTAGTGTGAGTGCTATTCCGTTTACCTTGTATCAAGAAATTATGAATGATATTGGTCCTACTGAAATAGAGGACATTGATGTTACTATTAAACTTCCAAATAGAGATACTATTACACCACTTGGGATTGTTAGAGATATTAAAGTCTTGTGTGGAAAATAAAATACCCTACTAATTTTCTTGTTCTTGGTTATCCACAAGATGATATTTCTCCTATAATATTTGGTAGACCTTTCTTGAACACTGTTAACGCCAAGATTGATTACGCTAAAGAAACTGCCAGTGTTAACTTTGGTGATGTATCTCATGAGTTTAATTTCTCTAAGTTTCATAGACAAACTCATGACAAAGAATCGTATAGTAAAGAAAAAATTATTGGTCCTGCTTCCATTGTTGTGCCTCCGACTAATCTGTTAGAAAAATATTTACTAGACCATGAAAATGATATGCACTTGAATGAAGGAAATGAAATCGATAAGATGTTCTTTTATCAACCACCTATTCTTAAACACAATTTTCCTGTTGAAACTCTTGGAGGTTCTCCTCCACCTAAAGGTGATCCTGTGTTTGAATTGAAACAATTGCCCGATACATTGAAATATGCTTATCTTGATGAAAAGAAGATATATCATGTTATTATTAGTGCTAACCTTTCAGAGCATGAATAAAAGAGATTATTAAAAACTCTGAGGAAGCATCATGATGCTATTGGATATACTCTTGATGATCTTAAGGGAATTAGTCCCACTCTATGTCAGCACATGATTAATATGGAGCCTGATGCTAAACCAGTTGTTGATCATCAAAGACAATTAAATCCTAAGATGAAGGAAGTGTTAAGAACCGAAATATTAAAGCTTCTAGAAGCAGGTATAATCTATCCCATAGGTGATAGTAGATGGGTAAGTCATGTTCATTGTGTCTCTAAGAAAGGAGGCATTACCATTGTCCCTAATGATAAAAATGAACTTATTCCACAAAGAATTGTAACTGGTTATAGGATGATAATTGATTTTAGAAAATTAAACAAAGATACTAGAAAAGATCATTGCCCCCTTACCTTTTATTGATCAAATGTTAGAAAGATTGTATAAGCATACACACTTTTGCTTTCTTGATGGATATTCCGGTTTCTCTCAAATACCTATATCAAAATCCGACCAAGAGCAAACCACTTTTACTTGTCCTTTTGGAACTTATGATTATAGACATAGGCCTTTTGGTTTATGCCATGCACCTGCTAACTTTCAAAGATGCATGACTACTATATTCTTGGACTTTTGTGAAAAGATTGTTGAGTTTTTCATGGGTGATTTGTTCGTTTACGGAACTTCTTTTGATGATTGCTTAAGCAATCTTGATCGAGTTTCGCAGAGATGTGAACAAACTAATTTTGTCTTGAATTGGGAGAAATGCCACTTTATGGTGAATGAAGGTGTCGGCGTGGAAGCACAATCACCTATGGGGTAGGGCTAGCCCTTTGTGGTTCGGCAAGAGTGCCGTCACATTTGCACAAAGAGCAGAGGCAGCAGGGCAGCGCGACGATCGACGACTCTCTTTTTACCCAGGTTCGAGACGCTTTGCAGCGTAAAACCCTACTCCTGCTGTGGTGGATTGCATTGTAGGAACATGAAGGAGTGGAATGCTCTGGCCCAGCAAGGGTGCCTCGGGGGGTGCAACTGTGCTAACACGAGTGTTGAGGGATCGAATGTTCGAACCCCTTGCTAGGTTGCCTCGGGCCTCCTTTTATAGGGTAAGGGGCGACCACAACGGCAAAATGGTCATTTTAATGTGATTAGATAGCTAACAGTGCTACCATACCTAACTCTGGCAATTAGGACAAAGTGCATTAAATGCACTGCTAGATGTCATGCTAAGGTTGAAGCCCGGCAAGCCTGCTGCGCCGCTTATCCATCTTCTTCTTATTAGTGTGACAAGCCATCTGGACAGGTGTCAATAAAGCTAATTGCTTCTTCACCATGCCGCCACATGCCTGACAGGATCCACCTAGCCACTTGAGAGCTTGACACCACACCGATTACTGACCTGAGGGCGGTGAGGTGGAGCGGTGGCGTCTTGGGGGCCTGCCAGCAAAGGGGCCTGGCGGGTTCTGAGCATGACAGCCCCGGAAGCCTTGCGGGGGTGAACTTGTCTTGTCCTTCAGGTGCAGCTTCGACCCGGCTAGGCTCTCCTGCCCGGCAAGGGAAGCCTTCCTGAGGTGGTCTCCGGTCAACTTGATCTTCTTGAGCTTGATGTACCTGGCAAGGGCAGTTTGCCCGGGAGGCAATACAAGTCTGTGCACAGTCAAGCGGAAACAAATACCCCTGTTTATGTACACCGACAGTAGCCCCCAGACCTGAGCCATACTTGGGCGGGCGCCGTTGGGTTAGGACAAATAGTGCACAGACACGCGGCAAAAATCCGCTGTCCACGCACTAATGATTTTATAGACCTGTCAACCACACGTCCATCCCAAGCAGTTATTGCGGGTCATGGAATCGTGGGTTTGCAGCAGTTACCGGGCAGTGCGCCTGTTAAAGGCGATTTTGCAAGAGGAATAGTGGAGATCTTGCCCCTCGCGTGGTCCTAGTAAAACAGGGCACAGGCGAAGGAGTGTTGCTCATTAACACCCTTCGCCCCTCTCGCTTCATCTTCTTCCTTGCGGTGGAAACATCCTCTGCCTCCACCATCCTTCTCCATACTACACTAGATCCTTCCCTTCCACTTGCTCAAGGAAATGGGGTGCAAGAAGAGCGCCGTAAAGGGAAAGCGGGCGGACAAGCCTGAAGATCCAAAAGCAGAGGAAAAGAAGAAAGAGGCAGAGGAACAGGTTCAGCGAGGGCAGGAGAATGTGGTTTTCTCGTCGTCAGACCTAGATGCCAATCCCTTGATCAAAAGGTACACCTATATGTGGGGGAGGAAGACCGAAGGTCATGGAGAACCAATCATTCTTCCTGATGGGCCCAAGATTCCATTAGATTCGTATCCCTTTTTCCACGCCTAGTTTTATTGTGGGCTTTCTCCCCCCTTCTCCGATTTCCTTTGCTCCATGATGTATGCCTTTGGTTTCCGCCTACTGGATTTCACGCCAACGCAATGACAAGCATGGTGGTGTTTGCCCATTTCTGCCAGAACTTTGTGGGAGTTGCCCCCAACGTGGATTTATTCCGCCACTTTTACATCCCCTGCATTGAGGACAAATCCTTTTCTGGGAATATATCATGGATTCCGCAGGGAAGGAGAGAAGATTGGGATTATCTTGGAGGGTAACTGCATGACAACTGGAAGGAATGGAGGGGCGATTGGTGCTGGATTAAGGACCCGGAGGCTCCTCCGTTTTGTTTGTTGTGGACTAGATGTGTGGTTTGCGGTAGCTCGTGTTGCACTTCGGCCACTTTGGCCTCGTGCTTCTCACTCACGGTTTTCACCGTCTGGTGTTCCACGACCACTCATTGGCCACCACATTTTGTTCGGTCATTGCCTTTTTGTCCTTCTTTAGTTCGGCCCTAAGGCCCTCGACCTCCGCGGCGGTAGCTGCAAACATAATCAAGCAACTCTTGCTTAGGGATTGATACGTCTCCAATGCATCTATAATTTTTTTATTGTTCCATGCAATTATATTATCTGTTTTGGATGTTCTATATGCATTAATATGCTATTTTATATTATTTTTGGGACTAACCTATTAACCTAGAGCCTAGTGCTAGTTTCTGTTTTTCCTTGTTTTTTTAGCTTCGTGAAAAAGGAATATCAAACGGAGTCCAAACGGAACAAAACTTTCATGATGATTTCTCTTGGACCAAAAGACACCCAGGAGACTAGCAGTTCAAGTCAGAAGAGCCACGAGGCGGCGACAAGGGTGGAGGGCACGCCCTAGGGGGGGGGCTACCTTGTGAGCCCCTCGTGACTCCCCTGACCTAGTTATTCCTCCTATATATTCACATATATTCCCAAACCTCCAGAAGTATCCACGAAAACACTTTTCCACCGCTGCAACCTTCTGTTCCCGTGAGATCCCATCTTGGGGCCTTTTCTGGCATCTTACCAAAGGGGGATTCAATAACGGAGGGCATCTACATCAACTCTATTGCCCTTCCGATGAAGCGTAAGTAGTTTACCTCAGACCTACTAGTCCATAGCTAGTAGCTAGATGGCTTGCTCTCTCTCCTTGATTCTCAATACCATGTGCTCCTCGATGTTCTTGGAGATGTATCCAATGTAATCTTCTTTTGTGGTGTGTTTGTCGAGATCCGATGAATTGTGGATTTATGATCAGATTATCTATGAATATTATTTGAATCTTCCGTGAATTCTTATATGCATGATTTGATATCTTTGTAATTCTCTTTGAACTATCGGTTTAGTTTGGCCAACTAGATTGGTTTTTCTTGCAATGGGAGAAGTGCTTAGCTTTGGGTTCAATCTTGTGGTGTCCTCACCTAGTGACAAAGTAGGGGTAGCGAGGCACGTATTGTATTGTTGCCATCGAGGATAAAAGGATGGGGTTTACATCATATTGCTTGAGTTTATTCCTCTACATCATGACATCTTACTTAAAGTGTTACTCTGTTCTTCGTGAACTCAATACTCTAGATGCAGGCAGGAGTCGATCGATGTGTGGAGTAATAGTAGTAGATGAATGCACGAGTCGATCTACTTGACATGGACATGATGCCTATATTACATAATCGTTGCCTTGGATATCGTCATAACTTTGCGCTTTTCTATCAATTGCTCGATGGTAATTTGTTCACCCAACGTATTATTTGCCTTCATGAGAGAAGCCTCTAGTGAAACCTATGGCCGCTGGGTCTATTTTCCATCATATTAATTTACGATCTACTATTTTGCAATCTTTTATTTTCAGATCTATAAACCAAAGAACCCAAAAATATTTTATCTTTTGTTTAGTTTTATTTATCTATCTCTGTCAGATCTCACCTTTGCAAGTGACCATGAAGGGATTGACAACCCCTTTATCGCATTGGGTGCAAGTGTTTGATTGTTTGTGCAGGTATTGGTAATTTGTGAGTTCTTCTCCTACTGGATTGATACCTTGGTTCTTAACTAGGGGAAATACTTATCTCTACTATGCTGCATCACCCTTTCCTCTTCAAGGGAAAAACCAACGCAAGCTCAAGAAGTAGCAGGACGAATTTTTGGCGCCGTTGCCGGGGAGATGTACGCCAAGTCAAACCTACCAAGTACCCATCATAAACTCTCATCTCTTGCAGTACATTATTCGGCATTTGCCTCTCGTTTTCCTCTCCCCCACTTCTAATATGATTTTCAAAAATATTTGCCTTTTCTCTCGCCATTCTCTTGTTTGCCTAAGTCCGCGCTATGGCAGACTCTAAAAGGGCTAAGGGTTTTCTCCCGAGTTTTAATGCTTTGGATAAACCGTCTGTCCTTTCTAAGCTCATAAATAATGATGCTACGACAAGACCGTCTGAGGTTGTTAAGGAAAATTTAAATAATTTTGATGAAGATGATCCTGAAATCTTTCGCTATTTACTCAATGAATATTTGAAAGATGCTTGGGATAGACTATTGAGCATTCTAGCTAGCCATATGCCTCAATATCATATTGAGATATACTTGAGAATATTTTATATTGGTTTGCCTCTTTCTCTTAAGCAAGTTTTGGATTCTATATTGGAAAATGGTTTTCTTGGAGGAGACGCCTTTGATACTTATGGAAAGATGAAAAACCATATTTGGGCACTCCAAAGGTGAAAACGTTGAATCAACTACTCTTTTCTGCTTTTATCAAAATGAAATAATCAAAGAGATGAAGGCTAGTTTAGATGCGAATTTTTGAAGTGTGCTTAATCTTTCTTCTACTATCAATGGCCATGTGCTTTCAATAAATAGAAAGATAAATGCTCTGGACAAGAAATTTTCTCTTTACTACCAAAAGGGAGAAGATGACAATACCTAGATCTATGTTTTGTGCCTAGCTAAGGGCGCTAAACAATGGCGCTTGTTGGGAGGCAACCCAATTTTATTTTTATTCTTGCTTTTTTGGTCCTGTTTTGCAATAAATAATTCATCTAACCTCTGGTTAGATGTGCTTTTGTGTTTTAATTAGTGTTTGTGCCAAGTAAGACCTTTGGATTAGCTTATGGTGATAGTTGATTTGATCTTGCTGAAAACAGAAACTTTTGCGCTCAGGAAACAATTCTCATTTTTAGAAGAAGCGTGATAAAATACTGATTCTTTTTGCAGAAGATTAAGATAAAAATTTCCTCTGTTATCCTAAATTTTCAGAAGTTTCGGAGTGATAGAAGTATTCGAGAGTAACAGACTGCTACAGACTATTCTGTTTTTGAGAGATTCTGTTTTCTTTGTGTTGTTTGCTTATTTTGATGAATATATGGGTAGTATCGGGGGTATGAACCATGGAAAGTTGGAATGTAGTAGAGATTACACCATTATAAATAAATAATGAGTTCACAACAGTGCCATAAGTGGTGATTTATTTTCTTGTACTAATGGATCTCATGAGTTTTCTGTTGAGTTTTGTCTTGTGAAGTTTTCAAGTTTTGGGTAAAGATTTGATGGAGTATGGAATAAGGAGTGGCAAGAGCCTAAGATTGGGGATTCCCAAGGCATCCCAAGGTAATATTCAAGGACAACCAAGAGCCTAAGCTTGGGGATGCCCCGGAAGGCATCCCCTCTTTCGTCTTCGTCTATCGGTAACTTTACTTGAGGCTATATTTTTATTCACCATATGACATGTGTTTTGCTTGGAGCATCTTGTATGATATGAGTCTTATCTTTTTAGTTTTCCACAATCATCCTTGATGTACACACCTTTTTAGAGGGACACACATGAATCGTGATTATTAGAATACTCTATGTGCTTCACTTATATCTTTTGAGCTAGGCAATTTTGCTCTAGTACTTCACTTATATCTTTTTAGAGCATGGTAGTGGTTTTATTTTATATAAATTGCTGAACTCTCATGCTTCACTTATATTATTTTGAGAGTCTCTTTAAACAGCATGGTCATTTTCTTTGGTTATGAATTTAGTCCTAATATGATAGGCATCCAAGAGGGATATAATAAAAAATTTCATATAAAGAGCATTGAATACTAGGAGAAGTTTGATTCCTTATGATTGTTTTGAGATATAAAGATGGTGATATTAAAGTCATACTAATGAGTAATTGTGGATTGTAGAAATACTTGTGTTAACGTTTGTGATTCCCGTAGCATGCACGTATGGTGAACCGTTATGTGATGAAGTCGAAGCATGATTAATTTATTGATTGTCTTCCTTATGAATGGCGGTCGGGGACGAGCGATGGTCTTTTCCTACCAATCCATCCCGCTAGGAGCATGTGTGTAGTACTTTGTTTCGATGAATAATAGATTTTTGCAATAAGTATGTGAGTTCTTTATGACTAATCTTGAGTCCATGGATTATACGCACCCTCACTCTTCCACCATTACTAGCCTCTCTAGTTCCGCACAACTTTCGCCGGTACCTTACACCCACCATATACCTTCCTCAAAACAGCCACCATACCTACCTATTATGGCATTTCCATAGCCATTCTGAGATATATTGCCATGCAACTTCCACCGTTCCGTTTATTATGACACACTTCATCATTGTCATATTGCTTTGCATGATCATGTAGTTGAAATCGTATTTGTGGCAAAGCCACCTTTCATCATTTTTTATACATGTCGCTCTTGAGTCATTGCACATCCTGGTACACCACCGGAGGCATTCATATAGAGTCATATTTTGTTCTAGAATCGAGTTGGAATTCTTGAGTTGTAAGTAAATAAAAGTGCGATGATCATCATTATTAGAGCATTGTCCCATGTGAGGAAAGGATGATGGAAGCTACGATTCCCTCACAAGTTGGGATGAGTCTCTGGACTTTACAAAAAAACATAAAAGAGGCCAAAGAAGCCCACACAAAAAATGAGAGAAAAGAGAGAATGGGCAATGTTACTATCCTTTTTCCACACTTGTGCTTCCAAGTAGCACCATGATCTTCATGATAGAGAGTCTCCTATGTTGTCACTTTCATATACTAGTGGGAATTTTTCATTATAGAACTTGGCTTGTATATTCCAATGATGAGCTTCCTCAAATTGCCCTAGGTCTTCGTGAGCAAGCAAGTTGGATGCACACCCACTTAGTTTATTTCTGAGCTTTCATACACTTATAGCTCTAGTGCATCCGTTGCATGGCAATCCCTACTCACTCACATTGATATCTATTGATGGGCATCTCCATAGCCTGTTGATACACCTATTCGATGTGAGACTATCTCCCTCTTTTTTGTCTTCTCCACAACCGCCATATTCTATTCCACCTATAGTGCTATGTCCATGGCTCACGCTCATGTATTGAGTGAAAGTTGAAAAGGTTTGAGAACACCAAAAGTATGAAACAATTGCTTGGCTTGTCATCGGGGTTGTGCATGATTTGAGTATTTTGTGCGATGAAGATGGAGCATAGCCAGACTATAGAATTTTTTAGGGATAGCTTTATTTGGCCATGTTATTTTGAGAAGACATAATTGCCTTGTTAGTATGCTTTAAGTATTATTGTTTTTATGTCAATATTAAACTTTTGTTTTGAATCTTATGGATCTGAACATTCATACCACAATAAAAGAAGTTACATGTATAAATATGTTAGGTAGCATTCCACATCAAAAATTCTGTTTTTGTCATTTACCTACTCGAGGACGAGCAGGAATTAAGCTTGGGGATGCTTGATACGTCTCCAACGTATCTATAATTTTTGACTGTTCCATCACTACTGTAGGATGCTGGTAATGTGACACTACGATTAGAGACCCTTCAAGAAACTGTGTGCGATGCCATAATCGAAAACGGTGTTATATGAAAACTGTCAGAAATGTGTAAAACGTTTGCGATGGAGGATGCATCAAACACGGTTCAGGTTTTAGTTGCGTGTGCGATCCAGGGCATAGGGTTCAGTCCAATGAACTATTTGCGATGAGGCGAAACAAAAGTAACGGGCATCCTGATGAAGGCGTGTGTGATATAGAGCATACGGTTCACTCGGATGAACTGTTTGTGATTAGGCAACACAAAAGAAACGGGCAGCCAGATGAAGGTGTGTGCGATATACAGCATACAGTTCACTCGGATGAACTGTTTGTGATTAGGCAACACAAAAGAAACGGTCAGCCAGATCAAGTTGTGTGTGATTGAGGGCATACGCTTCACAACGATTAACTGTTTGCGATTAGTCAACAGAACATAAACGGGTAAGCCAGATCAAAGTGTCTGCGATTGATGGCATACACTTCACATGGATAAACTTTTTGCGATTAGCCACAACAAACTAAAACTGTAAGATAGATCAATGTGTGTGGGCTAGATGGGCACACCCATTCTAATTAAAAGACGTGTGCTTACATTGCCTCTTGTGGTGTACCCTATGGTGCAAACGGCACGTACGCCACCGAGAAGGCGTACGTGCCCACATTACGCCTTCTGGGAATAGTGCCGCACTTATAACCGTCAATAAATTTTGAGCATGCGTCCCGTCACATTCCAAATTGCAAACTTGTTCACACCGATCAAAACCTAAACGGTTTCCCACTTAGGAGCGTATTACTACGCGCTTATAAATACTACTACTCCAAGGTGACTACACAATCCTCCTCAACTCCTCATTCAAAAAAGTCAAAAACAAACAAGTCATTCATCATTGTTCCCTTGCGTCCGCCATGCCAGCGTGAGTTCTGGGTCGAGAGATTGCCACCAGGGAGAGGCGAGCCTGGAAGCGGGAGCACGAGAGATGTCCCGCCTCGCCGCGATAGCGGCCAACATGTCCCGCCGCACGGCCGTAGCAGCAGAGAGGTCCCGCCGAGCCGCCGAAGCAGCACGGAGGACCCGCCGCGCCGTCGATGCAGCAGACTGGTCCGGCCACGCCACGGAAGCAGAAGAGATGTCCCACCGTGCCGCGAATGCAGCAAAGATGTCCTCCCTTGCCGCAGCGGCCTGGGAAAATGCCTCGTGCACAGGCGAGGACTCTTACAGGCGCATGCGTGCCCTCATCCATAGGCAGATGGATCAAATCTCCAGGTGGGCGAGGTTGCAGGATGACCTGCAAGCCTCATTTGAACAGTCTACCGACGTCATCCGGCAACTAAATGAGAGCAATGCGAAGCTCCGGGCCGAGCGCGACCTGCTGAGGGCGAAGATCGTCGGAAGTGCGGAGTAGCAGGAGCAGACCACTGCCTTGTTCAAGAGGACCAGCGTCATCGTCGAGAAACTTATGGATCAGAATAACAAGTTGTGCATCGAGCGCAAAAGGCTGGTGGAGGAATCCGTGGATGCTCTCAAGCAGCATCTTGAGGACAAGAAAGAGCTCATCGGCGCTCGCCGCAGAGACTAGTTCCCGCGGCCTGCAGCAACACATCAAGAAAGCAGAGATTTGCGAGCCAGATCGATGTCTTCCTTCTTCTTTTGCCTTTGTGTATTTCGGGCATTGCTGTATGTGGCTTTTTTTCATTATGTTTCTAAATATGTAAGACAATTATTATCCACTATCATCATGCTTGCCATAAGTCGCAGTCGATGCTATATAGGTCCGTCGGATATTACATCAAGATCCGTGCAAAACTTTCTTTTCAGATTTTCATTTTTGTCTCTTAAATCTCAGTCCATTGAGACATATATCCACGCCGTAGAACAGGTGCTTGGGCGCCATTAATGGAGACGTTGGGACTTGGGAGGGACGTGCGCGACGGGTAGCGGTCAAAGGGCTCTCCTCCCTATGAGAACGCGCAGGGGTCTGATCACACGCCTCCCATACTCAAATAGCTACCCCGCACGACACCTCCTAGCCAATAAAAAAAGGGGACGCATGGCCGCACATAATTGGTAAGTCGAACGCCCACGATTTCAATAATACTTGTGTTTTTGATTTGTAACGTGACAACACTTGTTCCAAAATGACTTTGTTGATTGTAAATGTGTGGGCCTTCGCAAATCGGACAGAAAAATTACCACAGCATGTTGGTGCCATGTCATGAGACCATGCCAAGCTTCATGATTTTCAGGTGTGTTTTGGAATTACAGGAATTAAAAAACCAAGTTTCTCATTCTTTCTGGCCGAGCCATGTGATACATCTCCGTCGTATCTACTTTTCCAAACACTTTTGCCCTTGTTTTGGACTCTAACTTGCATGATTTGAATGGAACTAACCCGGACTGACGCTGTTTTCAGTAGAATTGCCATGGTGTTATTTTTGTGTAGAAATACAAGTTCTCGGAATGACCTAAAAATCAACGGAGAATTATTTTGGAATATATAAAAAATATTGGCGAAAGAATCAAGGCGAGGGGGCCCACACCCTAGCCACGAGGGTGGGGGCGCGCCTGCCCCCCTGGGTGCGCCCCCTGCCTCGTGGGCCCCCTGGAGCTCCACCGACTTTAACCCCATCTCTGTATATCCGTGTTCGGGGAGAAAAAAAACAGGGAGAAAGATTCATTGCGTTTTACGATACGGAGCCGCCGCCAATCCCTAAACTCTCTCGGGAGGGATGATCTGGAGTCCGTTCGGTGCTCCGGAGAGGAGAATCCATCGCCATCGTCATCATCAACCTTCCTCCATCACCAATTTCATGATGCTCACCGCCGTGCGTGAGTAATTCCATCGTAGGCTTGCTGGATGGTGATGGGTCAGATGAGATTTATCATGTAATCGAGTTAGTTTTGTTAGGGTTTGATCCCTAGTATCCACTATGTTCTGAGATTGATGTTGCTATGACTTTGCTATGCTTAATGCTTGTCACTAGGGCCCGAGTGCCACGATTTCAGATCTGAACCTATTATGTTTTCATCAATATATGAGAGTTCTTGATCCTATCTTGCAAGTCTATAGTCACCTACTATGTGTTATGATCCGACAACCCCGAAGTGACAATAATCGGGACCACTCCCGGTGATGACCGTAGTTTGAGGAGTTCATGTATTCACTATATGTTAATGCTTTGGTCCGGTACTCTATTAAAAGGAGGCCTTAATATCCCTTAGTTTCCAATAGGACCCCACTCCCATGGGAGGGTAGGACAAAAGATGTCATGCAAGTTCTTTTCCATAAGCATGTATGACTATATTCGTAATACATGCCTACATTACATTGATGAACCGGAGCTAGTTCTGTGTCACCCTAGGTTATGACTGTTACATGATGAACCGCATCCGGCATAATTCTCTATCACCGATCCATTGCTTACGAGCTTTCCATATGAAATTATTTGCGGTAGAAGAAATTAATGTTTTGAGTGGAAAGATGGATGAACTTATGAAATTATTTGCTAGTAAGAGTGTTTCTTCTGTCCTAATGATATGCCCTTGTCAACTTTCATTGAGAATAATAATGAATCTATGGATGTGAATTTTGTTGGTGGGAACAATTTTGGTAACAACACATATAGAGGAAATTTCAATCCTAGGCCTTATCCTAGTAATCCCTCTAATAATTATGGTAATTCCTACAATAATTCTTATGGAAATTATAATAAGATGCCCTCTGATTTTGAATCTAATATTAAATAATTTATTACTTCGCAAAAGAATTTTAATGCTTTGATTGAAGAAAAATTGCTTAAGAATGATGAGTTGGCTAGGAACGTTGATAGAATTTCTCTTGATGTTGATTCTTTGAAACTTAGATCTATTCCACCTAAGCATGGTATCAATGAGTCTCTCAAAGCCATGAGAATTTCCATTGATGAGTGCAAAGAAAGAACCGCTAGGATGCGTGCTAAGAAAGATGCCTTTATAAGAGCGTGTTCTTCTAGTTCCTATGAAAATAAAGATGAAGATCTAAAAGTTATTGATGTGTCCCCTATTAAATCTTTGTTTTGCAATATGAATCTTGATAATGATGGGACTTAATATGATCCACCTTTACCTAGAAGACGTTCCAAGAATTCGGAATTTTTTGATCTTGATGCTAAAATTGATAAAAGTGGGATTGAAGAAATTAAAACCCTAGATGTTTCTAAACCCACTATTATGGATTTCAAGGGATTTAACTATGAAAATTTCTCTTTGATTGATTGTATTTCCTTGTTGCACTCCATGCTAAATTCTCCTCATGCTTATAGTCAAAATAAAGCGTTTACTAAACATATCGTTGATGCCTTGATGCAATCTTATGAAGAAAAACTTGAATTGGAAGTTTCTATCCCTATAAAACTTTATGATGAATGGGAACCAACTATTAAAATTAAAATTAAAGATTATGAATGCTATGCTTTATGTGATTTGGGTGCTAGTGTTTCCACGATTCCAAAGACCTTGTGTGATTTGTTAGGTTTCCGTGATTTTGATGATTGCTCTCTAAACTTGCACCTTGCGGATTCCACTATTAAGAAACCTATGGGAAGAATTAATGATGTTCTTATTGTTGCAAATAGGAATTATGTGCCTATAGATTTTATTGTTCTTGACATGATTGCAATCCTTCATGTCCTATTATTCTTGGTAGAGCTTTCCTTAGAACGATTGGTGCAATTATTGATATGAAGGAAGGAAATATTAGATTCCAATTTCCATTAAGGAAAGGCATGGAACACTTTCCTAGAAATAAAATTAAATTACCTTATGAATCTATTATGAGAGCCACTTATGGATTGCCTACCAAAGATGGCAATACCTAGATCTATCCTTGCTTGTTATGCCTAGCTAGGGGCGTTAAACAATAGCGCTTGTTGGGAGGCAACCCAATTTTATTTTTATTCCTTGCTTTTTGCTCCTGTTTAGTAATAAATAATTTATCTAGACTATGTTTTGGTTGTGTTTTTTTGTGTCTAGTTAGTGTTTGTGCCATGTAGAACCGGTGGGAAGACTTGGGGAAAGTCTTGTTACACTTGCTGTAAAAAACAGAAACTTTAGCGCTCACGAGAACTGCTGACATTTTTATTTGGAAGTGCTATTTAGTTAATTATTTTTGCAGATGATTAATAGATAAAGTCCTCACATCCAGAAATTTATTTTAGAATTTTTGGGGTTCCAGATCTTGTGCTAGCTACAGATTACTACAGACTGTTCTGTTTTTGACAGATTCTGTTTTTCGTATTTTGATGAATCTATGGCTAGTAAAATAGTTTATAAACCATAGAGAAGTTGGAATACAGTAGGTTAACACCAATATAAATAAAGAATGAGTTCATTACAGTACCTTGAAGTGGTCTTTTGTTTTCTTTCGCTAATGGAGCTCATGAGATTTTCTACTTTGAGTTTTGTGTTGTGAAGTTTTCAAGTTTTGGGTAAAGATTTGATGGATTATGGAACAAGGAGTGGCAAGAGCCTAAGCTTGGGTATGCCCATGGCACCCCCAAGACAATCTAAGGACACCTAAAATCCAAAGCTTGGGGATGCCCTGGAAGGCATCCCCTCTTTCATCTACTTCTATCGGTAACTTTACTTGGAGCTATATTTTTATTCGCCACATGATATGTGTTCTGCTTGGAGCGTCTTGTATGATTTGAGTCTTTACTTTTTAGTTTACCACAATCCTCCTTGATGTACACACCTTTTCAGAGAGCCATACATGATTTGGAATTCATTAGAATACTCTATGTGCTTCGCTTATATCTTTTGAGTTATATAGTTTTGCTCTAGTACTTCACTTATATCTTTTAGAGCACGGTGCTGAATTTGTTTTATAGAAACTATTGATGTCTCATGCTTCACTTAGATTATTTTGAGAGTCTTAAATAGCATGGTAATTTGCTTAAAATCCTAATATGCTAGGTATTCAAGATTAGTAAAATTTTCTTATGAGTGTTTTGAATACTAAGAGAAGTTTGATGCTTGATGATTGTTTTGAGATATGGAGGTAATAATATCGAAGTCGTGCTAGTTGAGTAGTTGTGAAATTGAGAAATGCCTGTGTTGAAGTTTGCAAGTCCCGTAGCATGCACGTATGGTAAACGTTATGTAACAAATTTGAAACATGAGGTGTTATTTGATTGTCCTCCTTATGGGTGGCGGTCGGGGACGAGCGATGGTCTTTTCCTACTAATCTATCCCCCTAGGAGCATGCGCGTAGTGCCGAGGTTTTTGATGACTTGTAGATTTTTGCAATAAGTATGTGAGTTCTTTATGACTAATGTTGAGTCCATGGATTATACGCACTCTCACCCTTCCATCCTTTCTAGCCTCTTCAGTACCGTGCATTGCCCTTTCTCACATTGAGAGTTGGCGCAAACTTCACCGGTGCATCCAAACCCTGTGATATGATACACTCTTTCACACATAAACCTCCTTATATCTTCCTCAAAACAGCCACCATACCTACCTATTATGGCATTTCCATAGCCATTCCGAGATATATTGCCATGCAACTTTCCACCATTCCGTTTATCATGACACATTCATTATTGTCATATTACTTAGCATGATCATGTAGTTGACATAGTATTTGTGGCAAAGCCACCATTCATAATTCTTTCATACATGTCACTCTTGGTCCATTGCATATCCCGGTACAATGCCGGAGGCATTCATATAGAGTCATACTTTGTTCTAGTATCGAGTTATAATCATTGAGTTGTAAATAAATACAAGTGTGATGACCATCATTTTCTAGAGCATTGTCCCAAGTGAGGAATTATAAAAAAAGAGAGAAGCCATATAAAAAAAGAGAAAGGACAAATAAAAAATGAGATAAAAAGAGAGAAGGGACAATGTTACTATCCTTTGCCACACTTGTGCTTCAAAGTAGCACCGTAATCTTCATGATAGAGAGTCTCTTGTTTTTTCACTTTCATATACTAGTGGGAATTTTCATTATAGAACATGGCTTGTATATTCCAGCAATGGGCCTCCTCAAGTGCCCTAGGTCTTCGTGAGCAAGCAAGTTGGATGCACACCCACTTAGTTTCTTTTGTTGAGCATTCATACGTTTATAGCTCTAGTGCATTCGTTGCATGGCAATCCCTACTCCTTGCATTAACATCAATCGGTGGGCATCTCCATAGCCCATTGATTAGCCTCGTTGATGTGATACTTTCTCCTTTTTTTTCTTCTCCACATAACCCCCCTCATTATATTCTATTCCACCCATAGTGCTATATCCATGGCTCGCGCTCATATATTGCGTGAAAGTTTATAGGTTTGAGATTACTAAAGTATGAAACAATTGCTTGGCTTGTCATTGGGGTTGTGCATGATGAGAGCATTCTTGTGTCACGAAAATGGAGCATGACTAAACTATATGATTTTGTAGGGATGAACTTTCTTTGACCATGTTATTTTGAGAAGACATAATTTCTTTGTTAGTATGCTTGAAGTATTATTATTTTTATGTCAATATAAACTTTTGTCTTAAATCTTTCGGATCTGAATATTCATACCACAATTAAGAAGAATTACATTAAAATTATGCCAAGTAGCACTCCGCATCAAAAATTCTATTTTTATCATTTACCTACTCGAGGACGAGCAGGAATTAAGCTTGGGGATGCTTGATACGTCTCCAACGTATCTATAAGTTTTGATTGCTCCATGCTATATTATCTACTGTTTTGGACATTATTGGGCTTTATTATCCACTTCTATATTATTTTTGGGACTAACCTATTAACCGGAGGCCCAACCCAAAATTGTTGTTTTTTTTGCCTATTTTAGGGTTTCAAAGAAAAGGAATATCAAACGGAGTCCAAACAGAATGAAACCTTCGGGAACGTGATTTTCTCAACGAACAAGACCCAGGAGACTTGGACCCTACGTCAAGACACAAAAGAGGAGGCCACGAGGTAGGGGGGGCGCCTACCCCCCCCCCCAGGCGCACCCTCCACCCTCATGGGCCCCCTGTTGCTCCACCGACGCACTCCTTCCTCCTATATATACCTACGTACCCCCAAACGATTAGATACGGAGCCAAAACCCTAATTCCACCGCCGCAACTTTATGTATCCACGAGATCCCTTCTTGGGGCCTATTCCGAAGCTCCGCCGGAGGGGGCATCGATCACGGAAGGCTTCTACATCAACACCATAGCCCCTCTGATGAAGTGTGAGTAGTTCACATCAGACCTACGGGTCCATAGTTAGTAGCTAGATGGCTTCTTCTCTCTTTTTGGATCTCAATACAATGTTCTCCACCTCTCTTGTGGAGAACTATTCGATGTAATCTTCTTTTTGCAGTGTGTTTGTTGAGACCGATGAATTGTGGGTTTATGATCTAGTCTATCTATGGACAATATTTGAATCTTCTCTGAATTCTTTTATGTATGATTGGTTATCTTTGCAAGTGTCTTCGAATTATCAGTTTGGTTTGGCCTACTAGATTGATCTTTCTTGCAATGGGAGAAGTGCTTAGCTTTGAGTCCAATCTTGCGGTGTCCTTTCCCAGTGACAGTAGGGGCAGCAAGGCGCGTATTGTATTGTTGCCATCGAGGATAACAAGATGGGGTTTTCATCATATTGCATGAGTTTATCCCTCTACATCATGTCATCTTGCTTAAGGCGTTACTCTGTTTTCATTAACTTAATACTCTAGATGCATGCTGGATAGCGGTTGATGAGTGGAGTAATAGTAGTAGATGCAGGCAGGAGTCGGTCTACTTGTCTCGGACGTGATGCCTATATATTCTCATAACTATGCTCAATTCTGTGAATTGCTCAACAGTAATTCGTTCACACACCATAGAATACTTATGCTCTCGAGAGAAGCCACTAGTGAAACCTATGGCCCCGGGTCTATCTTCATCATATTAATCTCCTACTACTTAGTTATTTCCTTTGCCTTTTACTTTTCTTTTACTTTACTTTGCATCTTTATCACAAAAATACCAAAAATATTATCTTATAATATCTATCAGATCTCACTCTCGTAAGTGGCCGTGTAGGGATTGACAACCCCTTATCGCGTTGGTTGCGAGGATTTATTTGTTTTGTGCAGGTGCGAGGAACTCGCGCGTAGTCTCCTAATGGATTGATACCTTGGTTCTCAAAAATGGAGGGAAATACTTACGCTACTTTGCTGCATCATCCCTTCCTCTTCGGGGGAAACCAACGCAGTGCTCAAGAGGTAGCAGTATCTTCCATGTTAGGCGGGTTATTCTCAAGAGGAGTGGACTCCGCTCCTCATTCATGAGAAAATGGCTGGTCACCGGGATGCCCAGTCCCATGCTTTATGCAAATCAAATCAAAATAATTGCAAACAAAACTCCCCTTGGGACTGTTGTTAGTTGGAGGCACTCGTTGTTTCGAGCAATCCATGGATTGATGCTTGTTGGTGGAGGGGGGGTATAAACTTTACCATTCTGTTTGGGAACCGCCTATAATGTGTGTAGCATGGAAGATATTGCCATCTCTCGATTGTTATATTGACAATGAAAGTATGCCGCTCAAAATATTATTTATCTCTATTTCAAAATCGAGCTCTGGCACCTCTACAAATCCCTGCTTCCCTTTGCGAAGGGCCTATCTATTTACTTTTATGTTGAGTCATCACCCTCTTATTAAAAAGCACCAGCTGGAGAGCACTGCTGTCGTTTGCATCCATTACTATTAATTTATATTGGGTATGACTATGGTTGGATCTCTTTTACCATGAATTACAATGTCTAGTCAGTCATTGATCTTTAAAGGTGCTCTGCATTTATGTTTTGTGGTCTCAGAAAGGGCTAGCGAGATACCATCTTGTTATATCATATCATGATTGTTTTGAGAAAGTGTTGTCATCCTAGATTTATTATTATTGCACGCTAGTTGATTATGCCATTGATATGAGTAAACATGAGACCTAAATGTTATTATGAATATGGTTAGTTCATAATCTTTGCTGAAAACTTGAATGCCGGCTTTACATATTTACAACAACAAGAGCAAACAGAGTTTCTAAAAGTTTTTCTTTATCACTTTCAGTTTATCAACTGAATTGCTTGAGGACAAGCAAAGGTTTAAGCTTGGGGGAGTTGATACATCTCCGTCGTATCTACTTTTCCAAACACTTTTGCCCTTGTTTTGAACTCTAACTTGCATGATTTGAATGGAACTAACCCGGACTGATGCTGTTTTCAGAAGAATTGCCATGGTGTTATTTTTGTGCAGAAATAAAAGTTCTCGGAATGACCTAAAAATCAACGGAGAATTATTTTGGAATATATAAAAAATATTGATGAAAGAATCAAGGCCAGGGGGCCCACACCCTAGCCAAGAGGGTGGGCGACGCGCCTGCCCCCTAGGCGCGCCCCCTACCTCATGGCCCCCTGGAGCTCCACCGACCTCAACTCCAACTCCATATATTCGTGTTCGGGGAGAAAAAATCAGGGAAAAAGATTCATCGTGTTTTACGATACGGAGCCGCCGCCAAGCCCTAAACTCTCTCGGGAGGGCTGATCTGGAGTCCGTTCGGGGCTCCGGAGAGGGGAATCCGTCGCCATCGTCATCATCAACCTTCCTCCATCACCAATTTCATGATTCTCACCACCGTGCGTGAGTAATTCCATCGTAGGCTTGCTGGACGGTGATGGGTTGGATGAGATTTATCATGTAATCGAGTTAGTTTTGTTAGGGTTTGATCTCTAGTATCCACTATGTTCCGAGATTGATGTTGCTATGACTTTTCTATGCTTAATGCTTGTCACTAGGGCCCGAGTGCCATGATTTCAGATCTGAACCTATTATGTTTTCATCAATATATGAGAGTTCTTGATCCTATCTTGCAAGTCTATAGTCACCTACTATGTGTTATGATCCGGCAACCCCGAAGTGACAATAATCGGGACCACTCCCTGTGATGACCGTAGTTTGAGGAGTTCATGTATTCACTATGTGTTAATGCTTTGGTCCGGTACTCTATTAAAAGGAGGCCTTAATATCCCTTAGTTTCCAATAGGACCCCGCTGCCACGGGAGGGTTGGACAAACGATGTCATGCAAGTTCTTTTCCATAAGCACGTATGACTATATTCAGAATACATGCCTACATTACATTGATGAACTGGAGCTAGTTCTGTGTCACCCTAGGTTACGACTGTTACATGATGAACCGCATCCGGCATAATTCTCTATCACCAATCCATTGCCTACGAGCTTTCCATATACTGTTCTTTGCTTATTTACTTTTCCATTGCTATTGTTACAATCACTATAAAACACCAAAAATATTACATTTGCTACCGTTACCTTTTGCTACCGTTACCACTACTATCATATTACTTTGCTACTAAACACTTTGCTGCAGATATTAAGTTTCCAGGTGTGGTTGAATTGACAACTCAGCTGCTAATACTTGAGAATATTCTTTGGCTCCCCGTGTGTCGAATTAATAAATTTGGGTTGAATACTCTACCCTCGAAAACAGTTGTGATCCCCTATACTTGTGGGTTATCACCACGACACCTAGATGTTTAAATTTCACTCCCATCTCTTGCATGGGAACTGGAAATTCACCCAAGGACACACATGTGATTTTTCAAACAACTTTGGTGCACTGGAGCATGTGCTTGTAGTTCAAATTTGAATTATGCACATTAAATGCCTAGAAAGTAAATTAATGTATAAAAGGCCAAACGAATCCGAACTAATTCCAAAATTTAGCACGATACTTCTATTTGGTCTAATTTGGCTGTGCAAAAAAATAAGGCGGGAGAAGGCAGTGTACGTATGTCGTTTCGCACACCGTGGTGACACGTTCCCTCTCGGAACCACGAGCCTTCTTGAGGGAAGCTCCGGTTTGCAAGAAGCTTACACCAAAGCTTGTCCCAATTCCGCCAAAAATATTATCGCAGCATGTTGGTGCCATGTCATGGCACCATGCCAAGTTTCATGATTTTCAGGCGTGTTTTGGAATTACATGAATTAAAAAAACAAGTTTCTCAATCTTTCCGGCCGAGCCACGACGCCCAGATGTTTGGATTTCACTCCCATCTCTTGCATGGGACCTAGAAATTCGCCCAAGGACACACATGTGACTTTTCAAACAACTTTGGTGCACTAGAGCATTTGCGTGTAGTTCAAATTTGAATTATGCACATTAAATTCTTAGAAACTCAATTAATCTATAAAAAAGGCGAAACAAGCCTGGAATAATTCCAAAATTTAGCATGGTACTTCTATTTGATCTAATCTGGCTGTGTAAAAAAATAAGGCAGGAGAAGGCAGTGTACGTATGTCGTTTCGCACATGGAGGTGACACGTTCCCTCTCGGAACCACGAGCCTTCTTGAGGGAAGCTCCGGTTTGTAAGAAGCTTACACCAAAGCTTGTCCCAATTCGGCCAAAATATTACCGCAGCATGTTGGTGCCATGTCATGACACCATGCCAAGTTTCATGATTTTCAGGCATGTTTTGGAATTACAGGAATTAAAAAACCAAGTTTCTCAATCTTTCCAGCCAAGCCACGACGCCCAGATGTTTGAATTTCACTCCCATCTCTTGCATGGGACTTAGAAATTCACCCAAGGACACACATGTGATTTTTCAAACAACTTTGGTGCACTGGAGCATGTGCTTGTAGTTCAAATTTGAATTATGCACATTAAATGCTCAGAAACTCAATTAATGTATTAAAAAGGTGAAACAAGCCCGGAACAATTCAAAAATTTAGCATGGTACCTATATTTGGTCTAATCTGGCCATGTAAAAAAATTAAGGCAGGAGAAGGCAGTGTACGTATGTCGTTTCACACACGGAGGTGACACGTTCTCTCTCGGAACCACGAGCCTTCTTGAGGGAAGCTCCAGTTTGTAAGAAGCTTACACCAAAGCTTGTCCCAATTCGGCCAAAATATTATCGCAACATGTTGGTGCCATGTCATGACACCATGCCAAGTTTCATGATTTTCAGGCATGTTTTGGAATTACAGGAATTAAAAAACCAACTTTCTCAATCTTTCCAGTCGTGCCACGACGCCCAAATGTTTGAATTTCACTCCCATCTCTTGCATGGGACTTAGAAATTCACCCAAGGACACACATGTGATTTTTCAAGCAACTTTTGTGCACTGGAGCATGTGCTTGTAGTTCAAATTTGAATTATGCACATTAAATGCTTAGAAACTCAATTAATGTATTAAAAAGGTGAAACGAGCCCGGAATAATTCCAAAATTTAGCACTGTACCTATATTTGGTCTAATCTGGGCGTGTAAAAAAATTAAGGCGGGAGAAGGCAGTGTACATATGTTGTTTCGCACACGGAGGTGACACGTTCTCTCTCGGAACCACGAGCCTTCTTGAGGGAAGCTCCGGTTTATAAGAAGCTTACACCAAAGCTTGTCCCAATTCGGCCAAAATATTACCGCAGCATGTTGGTTCCATGTCATGACACCATGCCAAGTTTCATGATTTTCAGGCATGTTTTGGAATTACAGGAATTAAAAAACCAACTTTCTCAATCTTTCCAGTCGTGCCACGACGCCTAGATGTTAAAATTTCACTCCCATCTCTTGCATGGGACATAGAAATTCACCCAAGGACACACATGTGATTTTTCAAACAACTTTGGTGCACTGGAGCATGTGCTTGTAGTTCAAATTTGAATTATGCACATTAAATGCCCCAAAACTCAATTAATGTATTAAAAAGGTGAAACGAGCCCGGAATAATTCCAAAATTTAGCACGATACCTATATTTGGTCTAATCTGGCCGTGTAAAAAAATTAAGGCGGGAGAAGGCAGTGTACGTATGTCGTTTCGCACACGGAGGTGACACGTTCCCTCTCGTAACCACGAACCTTCTTGAGGGAAGCCCCGGTTTGCAAGAAGCTTACACCAAAGCTTGTCCCAATTCGGGCAAAAAAATTACCACAGCATGTTCGTGCCATGTCATGAGACCATGCCAAGTTTCATTATTTGCAGGCTTGTCTTGGAATTACATGAATTAAAAAAACCAAGTTCATCAATCTTTTCGGCGGAGCCACGATGCCTTGATGTTTGAATTTCACTCCCATCTCTTTTATGGGACCTAGAAATTCACCCAAGGACACACATGTGATTTTTCAAACAACTATGGTGCACCAAAGCACGTGCTTGTAGTTCAAATTTGAATTCTGCACATTAAATGCCTAGAAACTCAATTAATGTATAAAAAAGGCCAAACAAACACGAAATAATTCCAAAATTTAGCACGATACTTCTATTTTGTCTAATCTTCTTGTGTAAACAAATTAAGGCGGGAGAATGAAGTGTACGTATGTGATTTCGCACACGGAGGTGACACGTTCCCTCTCGGAATCAGGAGCCTTCTTGAGGGAAGCTCCGGTTTGCAAGAAGCTTACACCAAATCTTGTCCCAATTCGACCAAACAATTTACTGCAACATATTGGTGCCATGTCATGACACCATGCCAAGTTTCATGATTTTCAGCCGTGTTTTGGATTTACAGGAATTAAAAAACCAAGTTTCTCAATCATTCTGGCTGAGCCACGACACCCAGATGTTTGAATTTTATTCCCATTTCTTGCATCAGACCTATAAATTCACCCAAAGACACACATGTGATTTTTCAGCACACTTTGGTGCATTGGAGCATGTGTTTGTAGTTCAAATTTGAATTATGCACATTAAATGCCTAGAAACTCAATTAATGCATAAAAATGCCAAACGAACCCGGAATAATTCCAAATTTAAACACGACACTCATGTACTAGTTGCATGTTCACTGTACATAAATGTTCTAGCAATTCAAACACCATCCTTTCCCTCTGTAACACCATTTTGTCTTTCAAAACATAATGAAAAAATCAGGTATACCACAAACAGTTTACTAGAAATAATCGTGTGGGATGCGATAGAAAATATCTTGGCGCATCGTCTTGTCTGGCTTACGCAGGAAGCTTCGTTGTTTATAGTCCACCGCCCCGCTTGAACAGCATTTGCACGCCAGTTTCTCGCGGCACTGAGCAAAAAAATTTTGCAACCGCGGAAATATCTATCTCCCCACCCCCTCACTCCTACCAAAAGCCACATTTCCACTACTCATCCTTGATTTACAAGTTCAAACCTTCACTGCTGCTTACTGGCAGCTTAGCCTCCTCGCCGGCGACCCTTCTTCTTGCAGCGCCGCCTCCTCACCGGCTACCCTTCTTCTTGCAGCGCCGCCTCCTCGCCGGCGACTCTTCTTCTTGCAGCGCTGCCTCCTCGCCAGCGACCCTTCTTCTTGCTGCGCGGCCTCCTCGTCGCCGACCCTTCTTCTTGTTGTGCGGCCTCATCGATATGGTCAGGTAATCCACACCCCACCCACACCATCCTCCTCCTTCCGCGTCCCACATGCCCCGACTGACGGAGCGACACCTTCCACCGAAATCACTGCTCCCCTCCTTCAATTAAGCGCCGCCCACAACCATTTTACACACAGTATAACATGGAGCTGAGTAGCATGCGGCCGCGCGCGCGAACGAGGTCGCTATGGCTGACATGCGTGTCGACCGCCAGATCTTGGAGGAGCACCTCGTCTTCGAGGCCACTGTCGACACCGCTGCGCGGTTGTCTACTTTAAAATACAGTTTGTGATGTTTTCTCGAGGCCACCGCCAGTGCCTTCTGGTGATTTGTCCTCTGTAATGTTCATATGCAATCTGATGTTCAGTTAACAGTTTGGTCCTCTGAAATGTAATGTTCAGTTAACACTTTGGTCTAACAATTGCTACATTTTGTAGTACTGTTCTCAAGCATTCTTTGTTTTGTTAACTGTCTTATCTTCTAATACATGTTTCTATTCTGCAATGTCGTGCTCAGTTAACTATTTTGGTTCATTTGGTCTGCTGTCCATTTAACTGTTTGGTTCAGTTCCGCAATTTGATTTTCATTTGCTGTGGGTACATTTTTGTATTGTTATGCATGTGACACCAATCGAATTTGGCTGTACTCAATACATATTCTACTGATAGTATGGCAACTCTCAGTTAACCTGATCAAGATCTTCCTTATGTGTGTTGTAGGGAAACATTGGGAGACATTGCGGTTTACCATCGAGGTTTGTTCAAGCAGGGTCCTTTGGCTAATAGCACATTATTGTGCAGTTGCAGGAATCATTCTAATATTTAGGTTTCTTACAATTTGGTCTTGCACATGTAGGACCTCCTGTCAGAGGCTTAGACTCACTATTCGACCCATTTTGCATATAGGGAAATGAGATGTCCATAAATATCAGTCAAGTCAAGAAACTCAGGAAGATTGTTAGGATGAAGAAATTTGCGACGAATAACAGCAAGATCTTTGTTTGCGCAATGAAGAAGACATCAGTCAACTATAGGATGGTACCAACTCTTTTACCTTGTTTTTACCCCTTGCGCCATTTCAAAATTTACAACAGCGATTTATGCATAGCTTTATTTTCAGTACTTTTCAAAGCAGTTCACCTATGATTACCTCTCAAACCACCTGCATGGTCAAGAGGCGAGGAAGGTATTCATTCAACACCCATGGTACAATATTGAAGTCTTGCTGAAGAGGAGGAAGGTTGGGCGGGCAATTATCCATAGCCACTGGCCTAAAGTTTCAAGGACATTCAACATCACTGAAGGCTCAATATTTGCCTTCCGCTTCTGCAGTTTCCCAGATGAGATTCATCTGTCTATTTACCATGTATGATGCTACTTTCCAAAGTTTTTTGATGCTTCATGTGAAACTTGGTGCTATTGTGTAATGGCGTAACTGACTGCTGAAGCTATCTGATGTAATTTGATTATGAAATCCTGGTTGTTTTTATACGGATATGAAATATCTGGCGTGTTTTATAAGAAATATCAGTTTGATTAGTACATGGATTATCAATAATAGGCTAAGTACCCTGCTTATTGGGGGTTTCTATTGCAAACGGTTACTCAGACAACAACATGGGCAATGAACTCAAACAACCCGCACGGTTTCTAGAAAGTTAGCGTGTTCAATCAAATAACAATCACACGCGGCTTCCGGCAGCGAACTATTTGCGTTAGGCCACCGTGCACACACATTTCCACACAAAGAACTGCGTGGGATGTACATACCTACGAAATGATTTTCTGGGATTCACCGTGTGGGATGTACATACGTCTGGAAATGATTTCTGGGATTCACCGTGTGGGATGAACATACCTACGAAAATAATTTCTGGGATTCACCGTGTGGGATGTACATACCTACGGAAATGATTTCTGGGATTCGCCGTGTGGGATGTACATACCTACGGAAATGATTTCTGGGATTCACCATGTGGGATGTACATACCTACAAAAATAATTGGGTTTCCATGCCTCGCTCGGTCGCACACGGCCCCAGCCTGAGTCCCACGAGGGCCTATCCCCGACGATTTCTGGGTCGTGTCGGAAGGACCCCCCTATCGCCCACACTCACTTGGCGACAGTTCCAAATGCCGTCGTGGAAAAGGGTTTTAAACCGTTTGTTTAGGATGTCGATGTACAAGTGCATGCTATTATATTATCTGTTTTGGATGTTTTATAAGCATTAATATGCTATTTTATATTATTTTTCCGACTAACCTATTGTAACACCCACGATGCGGCTATATCTCCCACGTGTCGGGGCACGACTTAGAGGCATAACCGCATGGTAGGCATGTCGCAAGAGGGGTAAACTTTACACATCCCATGTACTGAATAAGAAAGGGATAAAGAGTCAGCTTAAAATCGCCAGTTCACACAATACATAAATATAACATACATCATCCAAGGTACAATCAAAGGTCCGACTACGGAACCAAAATAAAGAAAGACAACCCCAAATGCTAGATCCCCGATCGCCCCAACTGGGCTCCTCTACTGATCATCCGGAAAAGGAACATAGTAACGGCCCGAATCCTCGTCGAACTCCCACTTGAGTTCGGCAGCGTCCCCTACACTGGCATCATCGTCACCTGCATCTATTTGGAAGTATCAGTGAGTCACGGGGACTCAGCAATCTCACAACCTCGTGATCAATACTATTTAAGCTTCAAGGTAGGAAAGGGGTAGTGAGGTGGATCTGCAGCAAGCACTAGCATATATGGTGGCTAACTTACGCAAAAGAGAGCGACAAGATAAGCAAAGCACGGTCGAGAAGCTACTAGTGATCAAAAGTGATCCTGAAGCTACTTACATTCAAGCATAACATGAGACCGTGTTCTCTTCCCGGACTCAGCCGAAAAGAGACCATCACGGCTACACACGCGGTTGATTCATTTTAATTAAGTTAAGTGTCAAGTTCTCTACAACCGGACATTAACAAATTCCCATCTGCCCATAACCGCGGGCACGGATTTCGAAAGTTCAAAACCCTGCAAGGGTGTCCCAACTTAGCCCATCACAAGCTCTCACAGTCAACAAAGGATATTCCTTCTCGCGGGAAGACCCGATCAGTCTCGGAATCCCGGTTACAAGACATTTCGATAATGGTAAAACAAGACCAGCAAAGCTGCCCGATGTGCCGACAAATCCCGATAGGAGTCGCACGTATCTCGTTCTCAGGGCACACCGGATAGGTCAAGCTACGAGTAAAACCAACCCTGAAGTTGCCACGAGGTGGCCCCGTAGGTTGCCCATTTCGGACCAACACTGAGAGGAGCACTGGCCTGGGGGGGGGGGGTTAAAATAAAGATGACCCTTGAGTCTGCAGAACCCAAGGGAAGGTATATGGTGGTAGGTAGGCAAATGGTAAAACCAAGGTTGGGCCTTGCTGGAGGAGTTTTATTCAAAGCGAACTGTCAAGGGGTTCCCATAACACCCAACCGCGTAAGGAACGCAAAATCAAGGAACATAACACCGGTATGACGGAAACTAGGGTGGCAAGAGTGGAACAAAACACCAGGCATAAGGCCGAGCCTTCCACCCTTTACCAAGTATATAGATGCATTAAAGTAAACAAGATATAATAATGATATCCCAACAATATCCATGTTCCAACATGGAACAAACTTCAACTTCACCTGCAACTAGCAACGCTATAAAAGGGGCTGAGCAAAGCGATAACATAACCAAACAACGGTTTGCTAGGAAAGGTGGGTTAGAGGCTTGACATGGCAATATGGGAGGCATGATATAGCAAGTGGTAGGTAGCGCAGCATAGCAATAGAGCGAGCAACTAGCAAGCAAAGATAGAAGTGATTTCGAGGGTATGGTCATCTTGCCTGCAAAGTTCTCAGAGTTGACGAAAGCTTGATCCTCGTTAGCGTACTCAATAGGTTCCTCGATCATGTACTCGTCTCCCGGCTCTACCCAAAGCAAGAACACAAGCAAAGGACCAACAATCAATCATGGTGCAATGCACAATCAACATGATGCAAAACATGACATGATATGCGAGATGTGATATGCAATGCATATGCATGCTCCGGAAGGGGAAGATTGATCAAGGCATCAAATTGGTAAACCAAGTGTGCCGCTGGAAAGATGAGATGATTTTAGCCGAAATCGATATAAAGATCACCGGAATCGGATGCACGGTTTGCAAATGGCAAGCAAAACAAGAATGGCACAATTCTGCGATTAACAGCACAATGCCATCTAGAATGCAACAAGGAACTAAGCTACTCCACTCCAACATAACAACAAGGCACATGGCAGTGATTTACTCAAGATGCTTGACAAAACATGAACACGGAGATACGGCTAAATCAGACTAGAGCAGGTTCAAACAAGCATGGCAAAAGTGCAAAAGATATCAGCTTCACAGACTTAGTGAAAATACTAACATGCCAGAAAATAACATCAGGAAGCCATGTTTAGAGCAAGCTAACAATATGCTACATGCACAAATCATAGCAAACAAAGGCATTGCATGAATCTACCAAAAGCATAGAACAGAAGTCCCTTACTAACCATGAGCCAAAAAGGCACAGAAGATATGATGGCACCCATGTAAACATAGCAAGTTTTATTAACAGTTTCAGACTTAGCAGAAAACAGAGCATGACATAAACAGAATTATGAAGGCATCTTTGTGAGCTCAATTCACTCACCACAAGGCATTGCATGACAAGACAAGCATACTAGGAGCAAGAAAACATGTTCATGGAGCTAACCAGGGCAAGAGCAAGTTCATAGGATGCATGGAGCAACAACAACAACCATGGCAAAATTGATAAACATGTAAACAATCTGCCAGGAACATTTTATAGCAAAAGTAGAGCAAGATTGAGACATTCTAGGGCACTCCATAATTTCAAAAAGGCGCATGGATGGATAGAGCATAACCATATGTCCAAATCAACCTTACTGAAGCAACTCAAAACAAGCATGTATCTCACTGTAGCATCTAGTTTACATGGCATAAAAATAACAGGAGACCAAGGACTTAGAAAAATCCCAAGTCCCTGAAATCAGCAATATCACGAAGGCTACTTTGCATGCTCGTTCTAGTCACCACAATGATCACAAAAATACATGGCAAGAACCCCTGTAAATATAGCATGGCATAGACCAAAACACATGTAGAGCTCATGCCCTTATGATGCACACAACAAAAGTGACAAAAAAGACAAATCAACATAATCTGCTAAGTAACAGGAGTAAACATTTTATAGCACTCTTGCATCAGTGATTTGGGCATCAAGATGGACTCAAACAAGCATGCCACAATGGAATTAAATTCAGAGCATCTCCCAATGAACATTTTGATATATCATGCGCATGAAACGGAGCTACCATCATGGAGTTATGGCATGATGAACAGGGCCCTAAAATATGTGCAGGGAAAAGACTTAGCCAAAAATTCAACCTCTCAGTGGATCTAGGGTTTGACCCCGAGCACGGAAGTCGAGGCGGATCTGGATCTTGCCGAAGACGATGCGGGAGGCGGACGGAGTTGGGGCGAGGCACCGGTGTGCGGGCGAGGTCGGTGGCGGGCTCCGGTGCGCGCCGGCGAGGTTGGTGCGGTGCGGTGGCGCGCCGGCGAGGTGGCGTGACGAGAGGCGGCGATGGACGGCGAGAGAAGCGGCGGAGGGTCTCCCGGGTGGCGGAGGGCTGAAGCGGCGGAGGCGGCGGAGGACCGAGGTGGCGGAGGCGGCTCGGGCAGCCACGGGCGATGCACGGGCCTCGCGGGCCGGCTGCGGGCCCCGCAAGCCGGCGGCGGGCGCGGAGGAGAGAGAGGGAGGCGGCTGCTGACGTGGCGGCGGTGGTGGATTTGCCGGGGTGACGCATCCGGCGGACACGTCCGGCGCGGACGGACTTGTCCGGCGGCGCGAGGTGGGAGAAGACTAGGGTTTGGACCCGAAATTTCGGAGGGGTGCACATATTTATAGCTAGGAGGAGGTAGAAGTGTCCAAATGGAGTGTAGTTTTCGACCACGCGGTCGTGATCCGACGGCGAAGGACATGGAAGGGGTTTGGATGGGTTTTTGGGCCGTTTTGGAGGGGTGTTGGGATACAACACAAAAGAGGCCTTTCCGGTTACCCAGTTAACCATTGGAGTATCAAATGGACTCCAAATGGAACGACATTTGATAGGCGGTATACCGTTGGTGTACCAAGGCCACTTGGAAAATCTCGGTCTATTACGAGAATGTTTAACACCCGCTCACGAAAAGAGACAAAAGGGGGACGCTGGTGCACGTAGGAGTGTCGGATTGTAAAACAAACAACGGGGAAAAAGCTCGGATGCATGAGACGAACACGTATGCAAATGAGATGCACATGATGACATGATATGAAATGCATGACATGAACAAAATGCAAAACAAAGAGAAAACCCAACCACGAAGGGAAATCTCATAACTTAGAGCCGAAATGGCAAGAGTCGGAGTACAAATATGGCAAGTTACATTCGGGGTGTTACAACACTCCACCACTACGAAAGGATCTCATCCCGAGATCTAGGACTGAAAGAACTCCGGATATTCGGAACGGAGGTGATCCTCGCGCTCCCAGGTGGCTTCTCGGTCGGAATGGTGTGACCACTTCACTTTCAGGAATTTGATAGACTTGTTGCGAGTCTTGCACTCAGTTTATTCAAGAATAGCAACGGGTTGCTGATGATAAGACAGGTCTTCTTGGAGATCAATCTCTTCGAAGTTGATGGTGCGCTCGGGAGTCTTGAAGCACTTGCGAAGCTGTGACACGTGAAACACGTCGTGCACGTTTGCGAAGTTGGAAGGAAGCTCAAGTTGATAGGCGAGATCACCTCTTTTGCCAATGATCTTGAAAGGACCCACGTATCTAGGGGCAAGCTTCCCTTTGATACCAAAGCGACAAGTACCTTTCATTGGAGAGACGCGGAGGTAGACATGGTCTCCGATCTCGATAGCCAAGTCACGGTGCTTGCTATCATAGTAACTCTTCTGGCGCTATTGCATGGCTTTGAGATTTTCACGGATGACTTTACACATTTCTTCAGCTTCTGAGATTAAGTCATTGCCAAGAAGTTGGCTTTCACCAGTCTCTGACCAATTAAAATGAGTACAAAACTTTCTGCCATAGAGAATCTCGAATGGGGCCTTGCCCTAACTCACTTGGAAGCTGTTGTTGTAGGAGAACTCGGCATATGGAAGACAATCTTCCCACTTCACACCAAAGGAAATGACACAAGCCCTGAGCATATCTTCAAGGATTTGATTGACTCGCTCGACTTGGCCACTAGTTTGAGGATGGAAGGTTGTGCTGAAGCGAATGTTGGTGCCCATGGCCTTCTGAAAGGAGTCCTAGAACTTAGAAGTGAAGATGCTTCCACGATCTGAAGATATCAATTGCGGAATGCCATGCAAGGAGACAATCCTGGAGGTGTATAGCTCTGCCAACTAAGCTACTGCGATAGATTCTTTGATTGGAAGGAAATGAGCCACTTTTTGTAAGCTTGTCGATGACAACAAAGATAGCATCATTTCCATGTTCAGACTTGGGAAAACCAGTCACGAAGTCCATCTCAATATGGTCAAACTTCCATTCTGGAATAGCAAGAGGTTGGAGGAGACCAGCTGGTCGTTGGTGTTCTGCTTTCACTCTTCTGCAGACATCACATTCATTCACGAATTGAGCAATTTCTCGCTTCATTCGAGTCCACCAATACGACTGCTTGAGGTCATGGTACATCTTTGTACTTCCAGGATGAATTGATAGAAGGGAATTGTGGGCCTCGTTCATGATGACTTTCCTTAGATTGCCTTTAGGAACCACAATTCGATCCTCAAAGAATAAAGTATCTTTGTCATCAATGCGATAACACTTGTACTTGGGTTGGCTCTTGGTAATCCCATTTTTCACCTTCTTCACCATGGCATCAAGAAGTTGTGCCTCACGAATCTGATCTTCCAAAGTAGGAGAGACTTGGAGGTTGGCAAGGAAGCCTTGAGGAACAACTTGGAGATTCAGTTTGCGGAAAGATTCACAAAGGTCCGATTGGAAAGGCTCGAGAATTAAGCTGTTGCTGTAAGCCTTCCTGCTCAAAGCATCTGCAATGACATTGGCCTTGCCTAGAGTATATTCAATACTCGGATATTATTCTTGAATCATTTTGACCCAATGAGTCTGCCTGAGGTTGAGGTTGGGTTGAGTGAAGATGTACTTCAGGCTCTTATGATCAGTGAAGATGTCCACTTTCCTTCCCAACAAAAGATGTCTCCACGTTAGAGCATGGACAACTGCCGCCAACTCAAGATCATGAGTCGAGTAGTTCTTTTCGTTGGGCTTCAGCTGGCGAGAGGTATAGGACACAACTTTCTTCTCTTGCATTAACATGGCACCGAGAGTCCGAGACCTTGCAGGGAGGCATCACAGAAAACATCGAATGGTTTAGATTCATCAGGAGGAGTCAAAACAGGAGCTGTGACTAACTTCTCTTTCAGGATGTTGAAAGCCACGTCACATTCAGGCGTCCAGACATACTTAACATGCTTCTGGAGGAGGTTGGAAAGAGGCTTTGCAATCTTAGAGAAATTCCCAACAAATCTTCGACAATAGCTTGCAAGCCCAAGAAAACTGCGGAGCTGCTTGACATTCTGAGGCGGTTCCCAATTCACAATTCCAGACACCTTCTTAGGATTAACGGCGATGCCCTTGGCGGAGATGATATGACCAAGGTAAAGAACCTCATCAAGCCAAAACTCACACTTGGAAAACTTCGCATGGAATTGATGCTCTCTGAGTTTGTCGAGTACCAATCTCAAATGCTTGGCATGATCCTCCTTATTCTTGGAAAAGACCAAAATATCATCGAGATACACCAGGACGAAATCATTTGTGTAAGGGTTGAAGATGAAGTTCATCATGCGAGAGAACGTTGGAGGAGCATTGACAAGGCCGAAAGACATGACAGTATATTCATAAGAACCATATCTTGTTCTGAATGATGTCTTGGGAATATCTTGTCCACGAATGCGAATCTGATGATAACCCATATGAAGGTCAAGCTTGAAGAATACTTTGGCACCTTTAAGTTGCTTGAAAAGCTCATTGATGTTGGGAAGTGGGTACTTGTTCTTTATTGTCTTCTTGTTGAATGGACGGTAGTCGACGCAGAGTCGTTCGGTTCCATCCTTCTTCTTGAAAAAAAGAGCACCACAACCCCATGGAGATGAACTCGGTCTGATCAGACCCATGCGCTCTTGTTCATCGAGTTGTTTCTTCAACTCCTTAAACTCTTCTGGTCCAAGCTTGTAAGGACACTTGCAAACAGGTTTCGTGCCAGGCTCAAGATCGATAACGAATTCAACTGGCCGGTGAGGAGGCATTCCCAGAAGCTCTTCTGGAAAGACGTCTTGATATTCACAAATGACTGGAATATGAGAGATGGCATTCAACTCGCCCTTCTCATTGAGAGAAAACAGTCGAATGGTATCATCACGTGCGGCATAGATGATCACATCCTCAGAAGAGTTTGTCAATTGAATCTGCCTGGCCGCACAATCAAGCTGAGCCTTGTACTTAGAAAGCCAGTCCATGCCGAGAATTAGATCAATATCAGAGTCACCAAGAACAATTGGAGAAGCTAGAAATCTATAGTCGCCCATCTCGATTGACACATCAGGAGCTATCATAATAGAGCTCAAACGTTTACCCGGAGAAATGACAGCCATGGGATTAACCAAAAGTGAAGTGTTGAAGTCATGCTTGGCAAAAAATGGTCTTGACATGAAACAATGTGATGCACCAGTATCAAAGAGAACTTTAGCAGGAATGGAGTTAACTGGAAGGTTAACCAGGATGACTTCTGAAGAAGCCTGAGCTGCGTTCATCATGTTGATCTTGGCATGCTTGGGACTATGCTTGATCACTGCATTGCTGGCAGATCTCACAGGAGGAGGAGGCGGAAGGCGCCTTTGGTTGAAGCATTTGTTTGCATAGTGCCCTTTCTGCTCACACTTGTTGCAAGTGACCTCTGAAAGTGAACAGTGATAAGAAGCACTTGCTTGGAGTATGAGACTGAGCTTTGTTCTGATAGCATGGGTTGGGTGGGTGGGAAGATCCGTTGCCACCTTTGTTGTTCTACTGATAAGGCTGACAAAACGGAGGAGGAGGAGGCAACCAGAACTTCTGTTGCTTAGTTGCCACTTCAGTTGAAGAAGAAGATTGAACTACATCCTTGACTCCCTTCTTAGAAGCATCACACTTAATCTGAGCAGCTTCTTGCTTTAGTGCCATGTTGTAGAATTCATCATACTTAGTCGGCTCAAGAAGCACGAGAGCTAATTGCAGATCTTCTCTGAGGCCACCTCTGAATTGATAAATCATGCTCTTTTCATCAGAGACGTCTTTTTTAGCGAAGCGAGCGAGCCTTTGAAACAGGATATTGTATTGATACACGGACATGCTGCCTTGCTTGAGATTGCGGAACTCCTCACGCTTTCTCTCAGCAACACTTTGTGGAATATGGTGAGCTTTGAAGTCTCGGCGGAAATCATCCCAGGTAATCACACGACCTCCTTTGGAATCTCTGTATTGTTGATACCACTCAGCAGCTTGGTCTTTGAGTTGAAACGAAGCAAACTTGACAAAGTCCTCAGGCCTGACATTGCTACACTCAAAATGTTTGGAGATATCCATGAGCCAGTCATCGGCGTCTGTGGCCTCGACACAGTTGCTGAAGGACTTTGGCTGGTTTGCGGGGAACTGATTGAGGGTAGCAAACTGAGGCGGATTGTTGCCTTGGCCTTGATTTCCTTGGTTGCCTTGCCCTTGGTTGCGCTCTTGCAAGAGTTGAAAAAGAATCTGAGTGTTGGCGTTGGTGGCTGCCATGACCGCTTGCCATGCCTCCGAAGGTGGAGGTGGTGGCGGAGGGTTCAGATTCCCATCATTGCGGTCCGGATTCTGACGCGTTGGAGGAGACATCCTGAAGAGGTTGACATCTGTTAGCATCTTGAAAGACATATATTCAAGCTGAATCAATGGATCGAAATTGCAACATATAGCCTTAACATTCAAACAAGAATGAACGAATGAATTCCAAAGTAAATCATCACACTTCCATAAATTGATAAGCCACTTAGATAAAGGTAGATGAAATAAAGCAACAAGGTACGGATATGAACAAATAAGTGGTAAGGATTACCCAATCACAAACCAAATATCTGCGGGAAGAAATACTAGAGCTACTTGAATTCCCACCTATAAAACTCCCGAAACTTTTTGGTTATGCAATCAGGTGTTGGGGATATAGGGGAAGCATAATATCTCACCCAAAACTAGCAAATCCTACATCCAGCTGTATCCATCCTTCAACACATAACCAAGAAACCTTCAGAATGATACCTCAACCTTCGAAAGGCATCCGTTATACGAGTTGTGGCAATACTCCTGAACTCCCGCCCCAGTACTGGGTGGCATCGAGGTTATCTCACCAACCACTGCATAAAAGAGATTTTCGATGTCGGCGAACTCAGGTATTCCAGAACTGCAACGATAAAATTGTGACGACAACACCTCGGAGCTCAACTCCCCGGGACACTGCCACAACCCCTAAATATCAGGAGGCACCAAGAACAATGTTCTTGTCACAAAACCATCCGAACGATTCCACGATACCCGCGTGATCCTAATTAAATTCGTGAAATTTGAGAAGAGAAAGTCAAAACTCTACGCCATGAGGCCTCACCAGAGTGACGAAGGGACTGAGGAGTAAACAGAATCGTACTCTCCGATATATATAATCCTAAGACTCAAAACATTTTATTCTAGACTCAACAACGTCAGCGATTCGATCAAGCAGGGGGCTCCTATGTCGGGGAAGGCTCTTATACCAACTTGTAACACCCATGATGCGTCTATATCTCCCACGTGTCGGGGCACGACTTAGAGGCATAACTGCATGATAGGCATGTCGCAAGATGGGTAATCTTTACACATCCCATGTACCGAATAAGAAAGGGATAAAGAGGTGGCTTACAATCGCCACTTCACACAATACTTAAATATAACATACATCATCCAAGGTACAATAAAAGGTCTGACTACGGAACCAAAATAAAGAAAGACAACCCCAAATGCTAGATCCCCGATCACCCCAACTGGGCTCCTCTACTGATCATCCGGAAAAGAAACATAGTAACGGCCCGAATCCTCGTCGAACTCCCACTTGAGTTCAGTAGTGTCCCCTGCACTGGCATCATCGGCACCTGCATCTGTTTGGAAGTATCTGTGAGTCACAGGAACTCAGCAATCTCACATCCTCGCGATCAAGACTATTTAAGCTTAAAGGTAGGAAAGGGGTAGTGAGGTGGAGCTGCAGCAAGCACTAGCATATATGGTGACTAACTTACGTGAAAGAGAGCGAGAAGAGAAGCAAAGCACGGTCGAGAAGCTACTAGTGATCAAAAAGTGATCCTGAAGCTACTTACGTTCAAGCATAACACGAGACCGTGTTCTCTTCTCAGACTCAGCCAAAAAGATACCATCAAGGCTACACATGCGGTTGATTCATTTTAATTAAGTTAAGTGTCAAGTTCTCTACAACCGGACATTAACAAATTCCCATCTGCCCATAACCGCGGGCACGGCTTTCGAAAGTTCAAAACCCTGCAGGGGTGTCCCAACTTAGCCCATCACAAGCTCTCACGGTCAACGAAGGATATTCCTTCTCGCGGGAAGACCCGATCAGTCTCGGAATCCCGGTTACAAGACATTTCGACAACGGTAAAACAAGACTAGCAAAGCCGCCCGATCTGCCGACAAATCCCGATAGGAGTTGCACGTATCTCGTTCTTAGGGCACACCGGATAGGTCAAGCTACGAGTAAAACCAACCCTCAAGTTGCCCCGAGGTGGCCCCGCAGGTTGCCCATTTTGGACCAACACTCAGAGGAGCAGTGGCTCGGGGGGTTAAAATAAAGATGACCCTTGAGTCTGCAGAACCCAAGGGAAGGTATATGGTGGTAGGTAGGAAAATGGTAAAACCAAGGTTGGGCCTTGCTGGAGGAGTTTTATTCAAAGCAAACTGTCAAGGGGTTCCCATAACACCCAACCGCGTACGGAACGTAAAATCAAGGAACATAACACTGGTATGACGGAAACTAGGGCGGCAAGAGTGGAACAAAACACCAGGCATAAGGCCGAGCCTTCTACCCTTTACCAAGTATATAGATGCATTAAAGTAAACAAGATATGATAATGATATCCTAACAATATCTGTCGTGGAATTGTCACGGCAGATGTCCTAGCGAAAGGACTTAGTCGTAGGGCCATCACAACTAGGAAGCTTAAAGGGGTTAATCGGGACAAAGGACACGAGAGGTTTATACTGGTTTGGCCCCTTACGGTGATGGTAAAGGCCTAGTCCAGTTGATGTTGTATTGCTAGGTCTCGATGACCAAGGAGCGAATCCGCTAGCTTGGCTATCGATCTCTCCTTTCTTGTCCTAAGCCGCCGCCAGGTCATCCCCTTATATACACGGGTTGACACCTGGCAGCCTACAGAGTGCCGGCCGGCTCAAAAAACGTGTCCGGCTTGGTGACTTCTTTTATATGCCTTTCTTTACAAGTCTTTCTTTACATACGACGGTTTACAATATTGGGCCTTAAGCTGCCTCCAGGCTTAGGCCTTCTACAAGTCTTAATAGACTATCACCTTGAATATTACTGGGCTTCTTTTTGTAACCCGCCATTGGGGTTGACCTGGCCCCTCCTGGGCGGGTCATACCTGGTAGCTATATCCCCAACATTAGGCCCCAGGTTGACCTGAAATTTGTTCTTTGTCAATCTTCAAGACATGGACGAAATCCATCTTCCTCTGTCTGAAAAAACTCTGTAACCCGCCATGACGTCATCTTCTGAAAACATGAAAGCCTGCAATGATGTCATCTTCAAAGGATCTTTTATCTTTTAATGTCTTTCGAGAATCGAGGCGTCCGTTTAGCTGGATAATCATTATTTTGGTCTTCCTCAATTTTCACGCCTACATGTTCACTTCTTTCCCTTATAAATAGGCTTGGCCGGTCCTTCTTCTTTCTTCTTCTTCCTTTCATCTTCTCGCTACCTCTCTGCTTCTCGAGCTCCGCCGCTGCCATAGCACTCACCGCTGCCCTCAACGTCGGCCGCTGCATCACCCTGAGCTCGTCCAGAGAACCGCGGTGACTCTTTGCAGTAGATTTGCATCTCGTAAGTTCCTTCTTTTCCACACACTTAGATCTGTATTAGGGTTGCGAGTTCATCGGTGTTCTTCGCTATTCATCATGGATCTTCTGTAGTTCTTCCTCCGCAGCCTCTTCTGATCCAAAAAGGAACACATAACTCGTGCGGTAGTTGTTTTGCGTCCATTTTTTATACCAGTAGATCCCTTTTTTCTGTACAGCTGCCTCATTATAACTCACGAACTCATCTATACTAGATTTTTAGGTCTAGAATATTTTCTTTTCGGAACGGCCATTTGATCCAAAATAATAATGACAGCTTGATAAACTTGTTTGTGCCAACACTTAGCCATTTTCTGTTTCTAGCATCCTTTGAATATCTTTAGTCATGGCGGCTTATGACTCCGGATTTCCTTTATATGTCATTAGCCCTTCTTTAAACCGCCATGATTCATCTGTATCATGATCATGAACCTGTAACTTCATCAAATAAATTGAACCGGCAAATTACTTTCCTTTCAGCTTCCCCTTTTTCATCATGCCATCAAAAGCACCGATAGTCTACAACTGGGTCCCCTCCACAGTAACTGAGGATAACTTGCAAGAGCTTGTCACCATTGGATTTCTGCTAAAGAAAAACATTATGTCTTATCATGCTCCTGACCCGGAAGAGGAACGGCCTAATCCCAAAGACAGTGAAGTTATTGTCTTCACTGACCACATGAATCGGGGTTCATTTTTTCAAACTTCACCCTCAAGATCTTGGACCCAATTCCATATCTAACATCTGTAATTTTCAAGTTCTATGTGAGGTGTATCCTCAAGAAGAGCCGACTGTGGAACTCTTCAGAGAGTACTTTTATCTGAACTGCCAGAATGAGTGTACCAATGACCCTCGCTTGGAACTCGGTGGAATCTCAATTCTGCACCGGCAGGGCGCCGTCTTTCCCTTAATAGTCTTACCAAGTCATCCCAAAGATTGGAATCAGACCTGGTTTTATTGCCAAGATACGTCTCCAGCCAATGAAAAACCACTACTGGGTTATTGCGCGGAGCGTTTGGATTCCAAGTTTGTGCTCCCCGATGAGCTTACTGCTGCTGAACGCAAGAAGCTTATTCCATCTATTAAAAGGATCAATGCCTTACTGGGAATGGCTTAACCGGAGTTGACTTGATCCGTTGTTGGATCTCATGGTGGGTCATCCCTCTAAGCCGCCAATCCAAATTGATGTATGAATAAGGCGGAGGCCTAGATGACTCTCTATGTCACAGCTCTGTACAACTAACTGAAGAAGACATTATTGCAATGTCAACCATCCTTGTGAACGGCAAGTATGAGGACTACAGTAAAGGTTGGGTTAAACCCCTTCTGTAAACTTAACCCGGCACCAGAGGTAAAAAAAACCCTGAACTATTTCTCTTTTGTGCTTTCCTTAGTAGTTTTAAATACTTGCATGACCTTTTATCCTGTTTATTTGTTTATAGGTCAAATCTGACTTCTAGAAGGCCAAGTATGACCATGAAGCTTCCAAGAAGGCTAGAACTGCCGCCATAGCCGCTAGGAAGACGACCCGGAGGTCCAAGAAAAAAAGGAGCACTGCTTTGGACCTCTTAAAGCTTGACGATGATACTGAGTCGGAGGTAGCCCTTGACTCCCTTGGCCAGATTTTTAATAACCTTATTGACACTGACTATTACCAGGACGACACGGGGGCCAGCCAGGCCGTAGAAGAAGAGGTAACTATTTCCTCCGACTCAGCCCACTTGCCGAGATAGAAACTTCAACTGGTAACCTGGAAAGTAAGGTTTTCGCACCCTTTGGCTTATTTGGACCCTTATTTTCTTTTAAAAAAGAGCAACATGAGAGCCACCATCAGGCCCGGAATAATGACGATGATGAACCGCCTTCCATTTTACAACAAACTCCTCGAAAACGCCAGAATGAGGTTTCTTTCATCTTTTGCTTTCATTAATGAATCTATTCCCTTGCCTCACTGACTTTATTTTACCTTTTATAGGAGGTTTCTCGCTCTTCTGGCGACTCATCTCAGACTCAGTTTCCGGCTTTCAAAACTTCTCCTGGGTAAGGAAAAATCAGCTTTCCTCTGTATATCTTTAAAATTTGCATCCTTACACTAACTGTCTCATAAAACTTTTCTTAGCGGCCAAGCCAAATCCAAGAAGGCCAAGGTGATTAAGCCGTCAGAAGACTCGAAGGTTCCTGCACCTGAGACGGCCATGCCAACTCCTCCCTCTAAAACTGAAGCACCTGAAGACCCGGCTGTTCATACTCAATTGGATCCTCCTGAGTTGTCAGCCGATGAGATCACCCTTAATCCGACTATCACTGAACCATCTAGTTCAGCTAACCCGCCAACAACTTCTGATACTGACGTGTTGATTAATGGTAGCCGATTTGTTGAACCGGGGACCCCCACTATGTTAGCCTGGCCCACTGCTAAGCAAGAAGCCTTGGAGAAGCAGAAAGTGCGTTTTGATATCTCTCACTACACTCATCTGAATGCTAGTGACATACTTTCTGGTTATCTCAGTCATGTTCATTCCAGCCATGAGTCAGAAATTGAGAGGGTCAAGCAATTACAGCTAAAATATGAGGTATGTTCTCCGGTTCACTTATACTCTGCCAGCCCCCAAGTCTTCAGATGATGAAACTGAATGATCTGTAGACTTTATGATATAGGTTGATAATTTGTCTCTAAGCTTTTCGAAAGTCCAACAAACTAGCGTAAACTTCACCTGTAGTTCCCAAGGGCCAGCTCAATTTATCATAAATGAACCGGTACTTAACTTCATAAATGTATTTTACTAGTCCCAATAAGTATTGCAATCCGGCTTAATCTTAAGAAACTTTCTGAATATCATGCATTAGCCCCCAAGTGCCAAGTGTTGTTACTTTGTAAAACACTTGGGATTTGAAACATATAAGAGTCGTAAAAAATTGCTTTGGCAGACATTAGCCCCCAAGTGTCAAGTGGTATTGGTGGAGCATAGTACTTGAGACTTGAACCCTTATAACTTTTAGTTTAAGCCTTGACATACCTGTGTATGTTTTGTAGAACGCCCTATCTGAATTGGGCTCCCAATTAACTGATGCAAAGACCCGGCTGGCGGATCAAGAGGTAGAAATCAAGACTGCTGACTCTAAACTCCAATTGAGTCTTTCTGAGACAGAACAATTGAAGACCAGCTTGACTGCAAAGAAGAAATCCTGGGCCCAAGAAAAGATGCTGCTGATACAACGTGCTGAAACAGCTGAGGCGGCTCTTGAGGAGGTTACCACAGAGCTCACCGGCTTAAAGAACTGGGTGTCTCAAATGGTCTCCACCATCTTTGGTAAGTCATCTGTATTAATCACTTTATACCTTATTTTGACCTGGAATATAAGCCGCCTGCTGAGCCTTTGTTTAAAAAACACTCGCAGGTCCATGAAGCAAAAATCTGAGCCAAGACCCGTGACCAATTGTATACTGGCGCTCAACGAGCACTTGCCACCATCTCCCCTACCAACCAAGGACCCAATCGGTTGAGCGATGTCTTGAAGAGGTTATCAATCTTACCCGCCAGGTTTCAAGAAGTCAAACAATCATGTGCCAGAGCCGGAGCCCTAACTGCCCTGAGCCGCTCCAAAGCCTGGGTGCCAGATCTAGACCCGGTGGATGTGGCTAAGGGGTACCCTACTGTGAAGGAAGACGGGACTCCATTTGATCAAGATGACTTCATTGCCTGTGTGAGGGGAGTTCGACCTCAAGCTACCATTCTTGGAGATGAGACCAGCATCGATAAATATCAGCCGGGTTTTGATATGGAGAATAAGAAGATGGTGACTCCCTCTTATAAGGTGACAGATCTTATCCCGCCAGTTCAACAACACACTTTTGCTCCGGAAGTTGACCCGACCGGCGTGATTGATGATGAGGCGGAGTTCATTACTTTGAACGGCTTTGACTGGTCCAAGCCCAGCTTCCAATCAGTAGAAGGAGATGAACCGGCGAGGGGAGAGTCATAACCATCTTGTGGGCTCTCAAAGCCTTGTAATAGATTTAGCTTAAAAACTGCATGTGTTGCTTATGCCATCGCACACAAAATGTTGCATATTACTCTTTGCCAGCACACCTTTGATTATATCTGCAATGTTTTAACTTTGCTCCTACAAAAAATGAAAGAGCTGGCCTGGCGGTTTAACACAGGACGGGTCAAAAACACCCAGTATATGTCTATTGGAAAAGATAAGCAAGGCTGAAAAAACCTGTTCGTGAACAACACTGTCATACATGTGTTTCTGGACCGCCGGTTTTCATGATCCGGATGATGAGGTTGATGACCCAATATTTTTGAGAAGTCAATGCTTCCATATACCTGATGACTATCATGCCTTGGCGGCTTATTGTCAAATAATCAAGCCGGCTTAAATAAAAACCATACTGATAGTTTAGATTTGAGACAATAAAAACCAGTAAGACAAAATAGCAGATTTCAAACAACATAAATTTGGGGGTGTCTGATTCGAATACGATCAGTAAACCGGACCAAAGGGGTTAAGCTAAGATTCGAATACGATCACATAGCCCCCAATGGCTTTGGCGTTACGCCGATCAAGAGGGTACCGACAGCTATGTTCTCTTTGGTTTGAATATGACCTATCTTTGAACAGGAAACCCCCAAATGACCTTGAGAGGTTTTTAATGACCCTGATTCGAATACGATCCAAGTAGGACCCAAAAAGGGGTTAAGCTATGATTCGGATATGATCAAGAAGCCCCCTAGTGAGTTTGGCTCTAAGCCGATCAAGAGGGTTACGACAGCTATGTTCTCTTTGGTTCGAATACGACCTATGTTTGAACAGGAAGCCCCCAAGTGACCTATGAGGTTTACAGCTAGATTCGAATATGATCATAAGCCGGACCAAAAAGGTTAAGCTAAATTCAGATATGATCAGCTCCTTAATAGTCACTTAAATAATAAAAATAGTAAAGATATATGATCTTAGAAGAGGAAAAATATAGAAGTCCTACTTTATTACTTATCATAATATATACAACGTCAAAGTATGTACATAACGAGAGCCGGTAGCTCAGGTGTAGTATGGCTGAAGCTTGGTAATGTTCCACGGTCGGTGGGTCTCCTCCTCTGACTTACGTGAGTCTTTGTGCTCTCGAACGTGAATCAGGTAATATGACCCGTTGTTTAAATTCTTGCTGACCACAAAAGGTCCTTCCCAAGGCATGGATAGTTTGTGCGCATAAGACAGATCCTAGATGAGCCGGAGCACTAGGTCACCTTCTTGAAAGGTCCTGGACTTAACCCGACGGCTGTGATAACGGCGCATATCCTGTTGATAAATTGTTGATCGAGCCGCTGCTAAATCTCTCTCCTCATCTAACAAGTCAAGTGCATCCTGCCGGGCTTGTTCATTATCAGCTTCAACGTAAGCTGCCATGCGAGGCGAGTCATGATGGATGTCACTAGGCAGCACTATTTTCGCTCCATAAACCATGAAGAAAGGTGTATAACCTGTAGACCTGTTAGGAGTGGTGTTGATGCTCCACAGCACTGAGGGTAATTCCTCTACCCAACAACCCGGCGTCCGTTGTAAGGGAACCATAAGCCGGGGCTTGAGACCTTTTAAGATTTCCTGATTTGCTCTCTCAACCTGACCATTAGATTGAGGGTGAGCTACGGAAGAAACATCAAGCCAGATATGCTCACGTTGACAAAACTCCTCCATAGCACCTTCGGAAAAATTAATGCCATTGTCAGTGATAATGCTGTGTGGAAAACCAAAGCGAAAAATCACATTTTTCATGAACTGAACCGCCGTGGCTGCATCACACTTACTCACAGGCTCTGCCTCAACCCATTTTGTGAATTTGTCAACTGCTACTAAAAGATGTGTCTTTTTATCATTGGACCTTTTGAAAGGTCCAACCATGTCAAGCCCCCAAACTGCAAACAGCCAAGTGATTGGAATCATCTGCAACTCTTGAGCCGGCACATGCGCTCATCATGCAAATTTTTGACATCCATCACACCTACTGACCAGATCCTCTACATCAGCGTGAGCCGTTAACCTGAAAAAACCATGACGAAAAGCTTTAGCCACAAGAGACTTTGACCCGGCGTGATGACCACAATCCCCTTCATGGATCTCACGAAGTATTTCTTGACCTTCTTCAGCAGAAACACAATGCTGAAATGCTCCAGTGACGCTGCGATGATACAACTCTCCGTCAGAAATCGTCATTGACTTGGACCGCCGGGTTATCTGTCGGGCCAGGATCTCGTCCTCTGGTAACTCGCCCCGGGTCATGTAAGCCAGGAACGGTACTGTCCAATCTAGAATAACATGAATGGCCGCCACTAACTGTGCCTCCGGTTCAGCAATGGCCAAATCTTCCTCTGTAGGCAACTTAACAGACGGGTTATGTAAAACATCCAAAAAGGTGTTAGGTGGTACCGGCTTACGTTGAGATCCCAACTGGCTTAAGGCATCGTCCGCTTCGTTCTTTCTACGGTCAATGTGTTCCACTTGATAACCCTTAAAATGCCCCGCAATAGCGTCGACCTCGCGGCGATAAGCCGCCATGAGAGGATCCTTGGAATCCCACTTGCCTGACACCTGTTGAGCCACCAAATCTGAATCGCCAAGGCACCGGACCCGGCTCAGACTCATCTCTTTAGCCATTCGAAAACCATGGAGCAAGGCTTCATATTCTGCTGCGTTGTTAGTACAAGGAAACATCAATCGCAACACATAACAAAACTTGTCCCCTCGAGGAGAAGTTAAAACAACTCCAGACCCCGAGCCTTCCAACTGTCTGGACCCATCAAAGTGAATCATCCAATATGTGTTATTTGGTTTCTCCTCTGGCATCTGCAACTCTGTCCAGTCATTAATGAAGTCAACTAGCGCTTGAGATTTGATCGCAATATGTGGTATATACTTCAAACCATGAGACCCAAGTTCAATAGCCCACTTGGCAACTCATCCTATGGCTTCTCTATTTTGAATGATGTCTCCTAGAGGAGCAGAGCTAACCATAGTGATTGGGTGACCCTGAAAGTAATGTTTGAGCTTCTGGCTTGCCATGAACACCCCATAAACGAGCTTCTGACAATGTGGATATCTTTGTTTAGATTCAATGAGCACCTCACTGACGTAGTAAACCGGCCGTTGGACCGGATGTTCTTTGCCAGCCTCCTTGCGCTCCACAACAATGGCCACACTGACAGCACGTGAGTTAGCAGCTACATATAACAACAATGGCTCTTTCTCAACCAGAGCAGCAAGAACCGGCGGCTCAGCGAGCTATTTCTTCAGATCCTCAAAAGCAGAGTTAGCAGCGTCACTCCAGACAAAGTCATCCACCTTTTTCATCATTTGATACAAAGGCATCGCCTTCTCCCCTAACTGGCTTATGAACCGGCTTAAGGCAGCGACGCGCCCCGCCAAACGCTGAACATCATTGATGCACATCGGTTTGGCCAGAGATGTAATTGCCTTAATTTTCTCCGGATTAGCCTCAATACCTCTGTTAGACACCAAAAAACCCAAAAGTTTGCCAGCTGGGACTCGAAAAACACATTTGGCCGGGTTAAGCATCATCTTGTAGACCTAGAGGTTATCAAAGGTCTCCTTCAGATCAGTTACCAAGGTTTCCTTCTCTCTGGATTTCACCACTATGTCATCCACATAAGCATGAACATTACGCCCAATCTGACTGTGAAGACAATTCTGTACACATCGTTGATAAGTCGCCTAGGCACTTTTCAGTCCAAAAAGGCATAGACACATAGCAGAAGGCTCCAAATGGGGTGATGAAAGTCGTCTTCTCCTGGTCCTTAACTGCCATCTTGATCTGATGATAACTTGAATATGCATCCAAAAAACTCAAACGCTCGCAACCCGCCATAGCATCAATGATCTGATCAATACAAGGGAGAGCAAAAGGATCGGCCGGACAAGCCTTGTTCAAATTGGTGTAATCCACACACATACGTCAGGTGCCATTCTTCTAGAGTACAAGCACCGGGTTAGCCAACCACTCTGGGTGAAAAACATCAACAATGAACCCGGCCGCCAAGAGCCGGGCCACCTCTTCTCCAATGGCCTTGCGCCTTTCCTTGTTAAATCGTCGAAGAAACTGCCTGGCCGGCTTAAACTTCGGATCAATATTGAGAGTGTGCTCAGCGAGTTCTCTCAGGACACCCGGCATGTCAGAAGGTTTCCATGCAAAGTTGTCCCAGTTCTCACGGATGAACTCGATGAGCGCGCTTTCCTATTTTGGATCCTAGTTGGCGCTGATGATGAACTGTTTGGATGAGTCGCCAGGCACAAAATCAACCATCTTGGTGTCATTAGCTGACTTGAATTTCAACACAGGTTCATGCTCCGTAGTTGGCTTCTTCAAAGACGTCATGTCTGTCGGGTCAACATTATCTTTATAAAACTTTAACTCCTCTGTCGCACAAACAGACTCAGCATAAGCGGCATCACCCTCTTCACATTCCAGGGCTATTTTCTAGCTTCCATGTACTGTGATGGTGCCTTTATAACCCGGCATCTTGAGCTGCAGATACACATAACACGGCCAAGCCATGAACTTGGCATAAGCCGGCCGTCCAAACAGAGCATGATATGGGCTTTTGATCTTAACCACCTCAAAAGTTAATTCTCTGCCTTGGAATCATATTCATCCTCAAAGGCTACTTCCAGTTCAATCTTACCAACTGGGTATGCCGACTTACCTGGCACAACACCATGAAAAATAGTGTTGGATTGTTTAAGACTCTTATCAGTCAACCCCATCCGACGAAACGTCTCATAATAGAGGATGTTGATGCTACTGCCTCCGTCCATGAGCACCTTAGTGAACTTATATCCACCAACCTGAGGTGCCACCACCAAGGCCAAGTGACCCGGGTTATCAACCCGGGGAGGGTGATCTTCCCTACTCCACACAATAGGTTGTTCTGACCACCTCAAATAACATGGAATTGCTGGCTCAACAGCATTGACAACCCTCTTATGAAGCTTCTGGTCCCTCTTGCATAAACTAGTGGTAAATATGTGGTACTGCCCACTATTCAACTGTTTTGGGTTACTCTGATACCTGGAATATTGCTGTTGTTGCTGCTGATTATTTTGGTCGGGTTGCTGATTATAGCCACCCTGGTTACCCGGATGGCCCTGACCGTGAAAACTGCCTCCGCCTGAACCGACGCCCGGGCCATGAAAGCCACCTCCGCCTGAACCCCCGCCAGCTCTGTGGCTACCATCAAACATGTTGGAATTTTTAAATGCCTTCATGATCGTACTGTCCTTCCACAGATGGGTAGCTGGCTTCTCCCGGGTGTCGTGTCTTGGACAAGGTTCATTCAGTAGTTGCTCGAGGGTGGGACCTGACCCGCCTGACCGAGGAGGTGTCCTACCCTTGCGCCGTTGGTTGTTGCCCTGTGTATTGGTGTTAGCCACAAACTCGTCGGCCTTACGTTTATTACCTCCTTGATTCGCGAGGTTATGCTAGTGACCCTTGCCGTTGTCGTTCTTCTTTCCCTTCCCTGTCTTTTCTTCATCAGACACGGGATCTTTGGTACTGTTAGAATCAGCATATTTGACCAGGGCCGCCATCAACTGGCCCATGTCATTACAATCACGCTTGAGCTGCCCCAACTTCTGTTTCAGGGGTTCAAAACAACATTTTTCTCCAACATTAAGACCGCAAAGCCGGCATCCATCTTATCAGATGAATGTATTATCTCCTTGACCCGGCGCACCCAATGGGTCGTGGACTCACCTTCCTCATGCTTACAATTAGTCAGGTCCATGATTGACATAGGTTGTTTACATGTGTCCTTGAAGTTCCGAATGAACCGGGATTTTAACTCCGCCCATGAGCCGATGGAGTTGGGTGGCAACCCTTTCAACCAAGTGCGAGCCGTTCCATCCAACATCATAGTGAAATACTTAGCCATTACTGCATCGCTGACCTCCAACAGCTCCATCGCCATCTCATAGCTTTCAATCCATGCCCCAGGCTGCAAGTCAGTCGTGTAATTAGGCACCTTACAAAGCCCCTTAAAGTATTTTGGCAAGCGCTCATTACGTATAGCCGGCACCAAGAAAGGGACACCTCCTGTTCTTGTGGCTACTCCTGCCTCAACAGAGGTTGCTGGATAAACCGGAAAAGCCTGATGAGCCGCCTGTTCAGCTGCCAGTTGAACCGCCCGCTCAGCCTCTTGACAGATTCTCTCCTGATCCGCCAAGTTAAGGGCTCCACCCTGCGCCGGCTCATGCCTACGCGGTTGGTTATGGCGTTGAGCGTTGCTCGACATAGCAACTGAGTCCATATGCTTGCTATAGCTCAGGCTCCGGCTTGGGCGAGGGGATGAATGGATTCTGTCTCAACTGTAAGAGTACGCATCCTGCTGCGCCAGAGCCGTTTGAAGAAGTTCTCTCACCCTTCGTCTTTCAATTGCCCGGGAGAGTCACCTTCCATCGGGAGAGCCGCCAAACAAGCTGACGCAGCAATGAGATTCTCCAAAGGGTTAGAATAATGACCCGGTGGTATTGGGGTGGCTCCATGGCCCGCGGTTAAACCGGTGCCCCAGCCCCGGGTGTCATGATCCGGTTTGCCTCCAGCAGGTTATTTGGACCAGCCCCGGGTGTGTGGAAAAGGTTCCTAGGATCGTAAGTCAGAGGCAGACGTGACTGAGTTTTCTGGTGCCTTCTTCTCATGACCTCGTTTGACGCGTTCAGATCCACCGAGAGCCGGAAAGTCTCCGCTTGAAGCTGCTGAGCACGAGCATCCAAAGCCGCCTGCTCCGCAGCCATCCTGACCTCTTCTGCTGCTAAATTTTCCCTGGCCTGTGCCATCTCTTCGCGTAGCCGTGCCACCTCTGCGTCATGCTGATCCTTATCCACCAGCTCCACTACAGTAGTCAACAGAGCCGTGAACTTATCCATGAGGTCCATTAACACCTAAGCCGGGGGCGCGCGGGATCTCCTAACCCGGCTGCTGCCGACCCGGTGGTTATTGCTGCCGCAGCCATAGAGTTCTACCCGGGTTGAGTGCCAGCCATGAAAACTCCGGCTCGATTCGGCGGCTCAGAGAGGTCCGGCATACTGCTGCCATTGGAACAGCCCCCAAGCACGCCATCTTGTAGTTGATACAAAGAATCTGTCTCGCCTGAGGATGACTCACCGTCGAAACAGATGGCTGTCTCACTGCCATCCACTGATCCTTCAGAGAATTCACCTCCATGGATGCTATCCATGAAGGCATGCCTCACGGCAGGTTGAGCCCGGGGGGATCTCGCGCGCTGAGCCGTCTCGATGAGATTGGTGCAGACGTCCGGCTCAGGGCCTGACTCGCCGATCCGGCCGATGAAGACATGGATTCCGCCAAAGGGGACCCGGTACCCGTACTCAATTGAGCTGGCCTCGGGGCCCCGGCCTTCATCGTCGATGTAGAGCTTGCCGCGACAACTCTTGGTCATCCGGCCCACAGCGTATCCCTTGAGCCCTTCGAAGTTGCCCTTCAAGAACTCAAATCCACCATGCGCTAGCCCCATGGTGGGCGCCAACTGTCGTGGAATTGTCACGGCAGATGTCCTAGCGAAAGGACTTAGTCGTAGGGCCATTGCAACTAGGAAGCTTAAAGGGGTTAATCAGGACAAAGGACACGAGAGGTTTATACTGGTTCGGCCCCTTACGGTGATGGTAAAGGCCTAGTCCAGTTGATGTTGTATTGCTAGGTTTCGATGACCAAGGAGCGAATCCGCTAGCTTGGCTATCGATCTCTCATTTCTTGTCCTAAGCCTCCGCCGGGTCGTCCCCTTATATACACGGGTTGACGCTTGGCGGCCTACAGAGTCCCGGCCAGCTCATAAAACGTGTGCGGCTCGGTGGCTTCTTTTATATGCCTTTCTTTACAAGTTTCTTTACATACGGCGGTTTACAATATTGGGCCTTAAGCCGCCTCTGGGCTTACGCCTTCTACAAGTCTTAATAGACTATTACCTTGAATATTACTGGGCTTCTTTTTGTAACCCGAAATTGGGGTTGACCCGGCCCCTCCTAGGCGGGTCATACCTGGTAGCTATATCCCCAACAATATCCATGTTCCAACATGGAACAAACTTCAACTTCACCTGCAACTAGCAATGCTATAAGAGGGGCTGAGCAAAGTGGTAACATAGCCAAACAACGGTTTGCTAGGAAAGGTGGGTTAGAGGCTTGACATGGAAATATGGGAGGCATGATATAGTAAGTGGTAGGTAGCGTGGCATAGCAATAGAGTGAGCAACTAGCAAGCAATGATAGAAGTGATTTCGAGGGTATGGTCATCTTGCCTGCAAAGTTCTCAGAGTTGAAGAAAGCTTGATCCTCGTTAGCATACTCAACAGGCTCCCGGCTCTACCCAAAGCAATAACACAAGCAAAGGACCAACAATCAATCACGGTGCAATGCACAATCAACATGATGCAAAACATGACATGATATGCCAGATGTGATATGTAATGCATATGCATGCTCCGGAAGGGGAAGATTGATCAAGGCATCAACTTGGTAAACCAAGTGTGCCACTGGAAAGATGAGATGATTTTGGTCGAAATCGATATAAAGATCACCGGAATCGGATGCACGGTTTGCAAATGGCAAGCAAAACAAGAATGGCACAATTCTGCGATTAACAGCACGATACCATATAGAATTCAACAAGAAACTAAGCTACTGCACTCCAACATAACAAAAAAGCACATGGCATTGATGTACTCAAGATACTTGACAAAACATGAACACTGAGCTATGGTTAAATCACACCAGAGCAGGTTCAAACAAGCATGGCAAAAGTGCAAAAGATATCAGCTTCACAGACTTGGTGAAAATACTAACACGCCAGAAAATAACATCAGGAAGCCATGTTTAGAGCAAGCTAACAATATGCTATAGGAACAGATCATAGCAAACAAAGGCATGGCATGAATCTACTAAAAGCATAGAACAAAAGTCCCTTACTGACCATGAGCCAAAAAGGCACAGAAGATATGATGGCACCCATGTAAACATACAAGTTTTATTAACAGTTTCAGACTTAGCAGAAAACAGAGCATGGCATAAACAGAATTATGAAGGAATCTTTGTGAGCTCAATTCACTCACCACAAGGCATTGCATTACAAGATCAGCATACTAGCAGGAAGAAGACATGTTCATGAAGCTAACCATGGCAAGAGCAAGTTCATAGCCTGCATGGATCAACAACAACAACCATGGCAAAATTGATTAACATGTAAACAATCTGCCAGGAACATTTTAGAGCAAAATTAGAGCAAGATTGAGACATGCTAGGGCACTCCATAATTTCAAACAGGGGCCTGGATGGATAGATCATAATCATATGTCCAAATCATCCTTAATGAAGCAACTCAAAACAAGCATGTATCTCACTGTAGCATCTTGTTTACATGGCATAAAAATAACAGTAGACCAAGGACTTAGCAAAATCCTAAGTCCCTGAAATCAGCAATATCACGAAGGCTACTTTGCATGCTTGTTATAGTCACCACAATGATCACAAAAATACATGGCAAGCAACCTTGTAAATATAGCATGGCATAGAACAAAACACATGTAGAGCTCATGCACATATGATGCACACAACAAAAGTGACAAAAAAGACAAATCAACATAATCTGCTAAGTAACAGGAGTAAACATTTTATAGCACTCTTGCATCAGTGATTTCGGCAATAAGATGGACTCAAACAAGAATCCCACAATGGAATTAATGAAGAGCATCCCAATGAACATTTTGATATATCATGCGCATGAAACGGAGCTACCGTCATGGAGTTATGGCATGATGAACAGGGCCCTAAAATATGTGCAAGGAAAAGACTTAGCCGAAAATTCAACCTCTCAGTGGATCTAGGGTTTGATCCCGGGCACAGAAGCCGAGGTGGATCTGGATCTCGCCAGAGATGCGGCTCGCCGGAGACGATGCGGGAGGCGGCCGGAGTTGGTGCAAGGCACCGGTGTGCGGGCGAGGTCGGTGGCGGGCTCCGGTGCGTGCCGGCGAGGTTGGTGCGGTGCGGTGGCGCGCTGACGAGGTGGCGCGACGAGAGGCGGCGGCGGGTCTCCCGGGCGGCAGAGGCGGCTCATGCGGCTGCGGGCGATGTGCGGGCCGTGCGGGCCGGTTGCAGGCCCCGCGGGCCGGCGGCGGGCGCGGAGGAGAGAGAGGGAGGCGGCTGCTGATGTGGCGGCGGTTGATTGGGTGCGCGGTGGTGGCGGCTGACCTGGTGGCGGTGGATTGGCCGGGGTGACGCGTCCGGCGGACACGTCCGGTGCGGACGGACTTGTCCGGCGGCGCGAGGTGGAAGAAGACTACGGTTTGGACCTGTTGGGGATATAATTACTGGAGGTAAACCGGCTAGGAGTGGCCAGGTTAGCTCCCTGAAGATAGAAGCCCATGAAGACGTGAGGATGGAGGCGCTTTACGAAGGCCCAAGGTCCAAAGGCGGGTTAAGGCCTGTAGATGTAAACTGACTCTTTCATATAACTTGTATTGTAAGTTATAGGAATAGAGACCGAGCCGGACACGTTTATGATCCGGCCTCGGGAATCTGTAAACTGGCGGGTGTCAACCTATGTATATAAAGGGACGACCCGGCCGCGGTTTAGGGACAATGACAACAACTCGAGAGCCAGGTAAAGCGGATTTGCTCCCTGGTCATCGAAACCCTAGCAATACCAATCACAACTAGACGTAGGCTTTTACCTTCATCGAAGGGGCCGAACTAGTATAAAACCCCTCATGTCCCTTGTTCGGTTTAACCCCTTTAAGCTAACCCGTAGCAATTGATACGTCTCCAACGAATCTATAATTTTTGATTGCTCCATGCTATATTATCTACTGTTTTGGACATTATTGGGCTTTATTATCAACTTTTATATTATTTTTGGGACTAACCTATTAACCGGAGGCCCAGCCCAGAATTGTTGTTTTTTTTCCTGTTTGAGGGTTTTGAAGAAAAGGAGTATCAAACGGAGTCCAAACGGAATGAAACCTTCGGGAGCGTGATTTTCTCAACGAATAAGACGAGAGAGACTTGGACCCTACGTCAAGAAATAAAACAGGAGGCCATGAGGTAGGGGGCGCGCCCACCCCCACCAGGCGCGCCCTCCACCCTCGTGGGCCCCCTGTTGCTCCACCGACGTACTCCTTCCTCCTATATATATCCACGTACCCCCAAACGATCAGACCAGGAGCCAAAACCCTAATTCCACCGCCATAACTTTCTGTATCCACGAGATCCCATTTTGGGGCCTATTCCGGAGCTCCGCCGGAGGGGGCATCGATCACGGAGGGCTTCTACATCAACACCATAGCCTCTCCGATGAAGTGTGAGTAGTTTACCTCAGACCTACAGGTCCATAGTTATTAGCTAGATGGCTTCTTCTCTCTTTTTGGATCTCAATACAATGTTCTCCCCTTCTCTTGTGGAGATCTATTCGATGTAATCTTGTTTTTGCGGTGTGTTTGTTGAGACCGATGAATTGTGGGTTTATGATCAAGTCAGTCTATGAATAATATTTGAATCTTATCTGAATTCTTTTATGTACGATTGGTTATCTTTGCAAGACTCTTTGAATTATCAGTTTGGTTTGGCCTACTAGATTGATCTTTCTTGCAATGGGAGAAGTGATTAGCTTTGGGTTCAATCTTGTGGTGTCCTTTCCCGGTGACAGTAAGGGCACCAAGGCACGTATTGTATTGTTGCCATCGAGGATAACAAGATGGGGTTTTCTTCATACTGCATGAGTCTATCCCTCTACATCATGTCGTCTTGCTTAAGGTGTTACTCTGTTTTTAACTTAATACTCTAGATGCATGCTGGATAGCGGTCGATGAGTGGAGTAATAGTAGTAGATGCAGGCAAGAGTCGGTCTACTTGTCTCGGACGTGATGCCTATATACATGATCATACCTAGATATTCTCATAACTATGCTCAATTCTGTCAATTGCTCAACAGTAATTTGTTCACCCACCATAGAATACTTATGCTCCCGAGAGAAGCCACTAGTGAAACCTATGGCCCCTGGGTATATCTTCATCATATTGATCTCCTACTACTTAGTTATTTCCTTTGCTATTTACTTTGCCTTTATTTTACTTTGCATCTTTATCATAAAAATACCAAAAATATTATCTTTATCATATCTATCAGATCTCACTCTCGTAAGTGACCCTATAGGGATTGACAACCCCTATTTGCGTTGGTTTTGAGGATTTATTTGTTTTGTGCAGGTATGAGGGACTTGCGCGTAGCCTCCTACTGGATTGATACCTTGGTTCTCAAAAACTGATGGAAATACTTACGCTACTTTGCTGCATAATCCCTTCCTCTTCGGGGAAAACCAACGCAGTGCTCAAGAGGTAGCAAGAAGGATTTCTGGCGCCATTGCCGGGGAGGTCTACGCAAAAGTCAACATACCAAGTACCCATCACATACCCTTATCTCCCGCATTACATTATTTGCCATTTGCCTCTCGTTTTCCTCTCCCCCACTTCACCCTTGCCGTTTTATTCGCCCTCTCTCTCTATCCTCCCTCTCTATTTGCCTCTTTTTGTCCGCTTGCTTTTTGTTTGCTTGTCTGTTAGTTTTCTTGTCATTATGGCTAGTCCCTTATCTTCTCCGTTATCTCCTGAGAATGAAATTCTAAATTTTAATCAAAGGGAGGGAGAAAATCTAAAAGATGCTTGGTATAGAATTTGCAATGCTCAAAATAGATCTACTAGGAAGCAATCTACTTCCGTTCTTCTTCGCAATTTTTATGTAGGCATTACTCCTTGGCACCGTTATGTTCTTGATACTATTACCAGAGGGAACTTTTTAGGTAGCCATACTTTTGATTCTTATAATGCTATGTTAGATTTATTTGGCTCACCCCCTCTCTTGGTTAATGGAACTATATTAACTTTGGAGCATGTAATGCAAAGGCTTGAAATTATTGAAAATAAGGTTGCTACCGTAGAGTTAATTGAAAATTTGGATAAAAAGATCCACAGCCGAATCTCTCAATATGGATCTAAAGTAGGAGTTACTTTGAAAGATATTAAAGAAAAGGAACCCATAGTTAATGAGAAAATAAATCACGATTCCGTTAGGATCGATAAACTTGAGAATATTATTACCAACTTGGGAACCGCTTTTTCTTCCATAAAGAATACTCCAAGTCCTTCCACTATAGTTGCCAAGCTTATGTATGTTCCTAAAAATAATGGTGAATCATCTAGTAAGGAAAATGCGGATCTCAAATCTATAAGTGTTCATCCCAATCTTTTTGCTATTATTAAGGAACCATTTGTTACAAATGAATTTTTTAACCTTGTGCCTAAAAGTTTGATAATCAATAAAAAGAAAGAAATTCCTAAAGATGGTAGATTCCTAATTGAAGAATTGCCTACCAAAGATGGCAATACCTAGATCTATTCTTGCTTGTTATGCCTAACTAGGGGCGTTAAACGATAGCGCTTGTTGGGAGGCAACCCAATTTTATTTTTATTCCTTGCTTTTTGCTCCTGTTTAGTAATAAATAATTTATCTAGCCTCTGTTTTGGTTGTGTTTTTTTGTGTTTAATTAGTGTTTGTGCCAAGTAGAACCGTTGGGAAGACTTGGGGAAAGTCTTGTTGAACTTGCTGTAAAAAACAGAAACTTTAGCACTCACGAGAACTGCTGCCATTTTTATTTGGAGAGTGCTATTTAGTTAATTATTTTTGAAGATGATTAATAGATAAATTCCTCACGTCCTTCAATTTATTTTAGAATTTTTGGGGTTCCAGATCTTGCGCTAGATACAGATTACTACAGACTGTTCTGTTTTTGACAGATTCTGTTTTTCGTGTGTTGTTTGCTTATTTTGTTGAATCTATGGCTAGTAAAGTAGTTTATAAACCATAGAGAAGTTGGAATACAGTAGGTATAACACCAATGTAAATAAAAAATGAGTTCATTACAGTACCTTGAAGTGATCTTTTGTTTTCTTTCGCTAACGGAGCTCACGAAATTTTCTACTTTAAGTTTTGTGTTGTGAAGTTTTTAAGTTTTGGGTAAAGATTTGATGGATTGTGGAACAAGGAGTGGCAAGATCCTAAGATTGGGGATGCCCATGGCACCCCCAAGATAGTCTAAGGACACCTAAAAGCCAAAGCTTGGGGATGCCCCGGAAGGCATCCCCTCTTTCGTCTACTTCTATCAGTAACTTTACTTGGAGCTATATTTTTATTTACCACATGATATATGTTTTGCTTGGAGCGTCTTGTATGATTTGAGTCTTTATTTCTTAGTTTAACACAATCATCCTTTCTGTACACACCTTTTGAGAGAGCCATATATGATTTGGAATTTGTTAGAATACTCTATGTGCTTCGCTTATATCTTTTGAGTTATATAATTTTGCTCTAGTACTTCACTTGTATCTTTTAGAGCACGGCAATGGATTTGTTTTTATAGAAACTATTGATCTCTCATGCTTCACTTAGATTATTTTGAGAGTCTTAAATAGCATGGTAATTTTCTTAAAATCCTAATATGCTTGGTATACAAGATTAATAATAAAACTTTCTTATGAGTGTATTGAATACTATGATAAGTTTGATACTTGGTAATTGTTTTGACATATGGAGATGGTGATATTAAAGTCATGCTAGTTGAGTAGTTGTGAATTTGAGAAATGCTTGTGTTGAAGCTTGTGATTCCTGTAGCATGCACGTATGGTGAACCGTTATGTGATGAAGTCGGAGCATGATTTATTTTTTGATTGCCTTCCTTATGAGTGGCGGTCGGGGACGAGCGATGGTCATTCCTACCAATCTATCCCCCTAGGAGCATGCGCGTAATACTTTGCTTTGATAACTTGTAGATTTTTGCAATAAGTATATGAGTTCTTTATGACTAATGTTGAGTCCATGGATTATACGCACTCTCACCCTTCCACCTTTGCTAGCCTCTCTAATAATGCGCAACTTTCGCCGATATCATACACCCACCATATACCTTCCTCAAAACAGCCACCATACCTACCTATTATGGCATTTCCATAGCCATTCCGAGATATATTGCCGTGCAACTTTCCACCATTCTGTTTATTATGACACACTCCATCATTGTCATATTGCTTAGCATGATCATGTAGTTGACATCGTATTTGTGGCAAAGCCACCATTCATAATTCTTTCATACATGTCACTCATGTATCATTGCATATCCCGGTACACCGCCGGAGGCATTCATATAGAGTCATATTTTGTTCTAAGTATCGAGTTGTAATTGTTGAGTTGTAAGAAAAATAAAAGTGTGATGATCATCATTATTAGAGCATTGTCCCAGTGAGGAAAGGATGATGGAGACTATGATTCCCCCACAAGTCGGGATGAGACTCCGGACGAAAAAAAAGAGTTCATAAAAAAGGCCCAAAAGGAAAAAAAATGAGAGAAAAAGAGAGAAGGGACAATGTTACTATCCTTTTACCACACTTGTGCTTCAAAGTAGCACCATGATCTTCATAGTAGAAAGTCTCTCATGTTATCATGTTCATATACTAGTGGGAATTTTTCATTATAGAACTTGGCTTGTATATTCCAATGATGGGCTTCCTCAAAATTGCCCTAGGCCTTCATGAGCAAGCAAGTTGGATGCACACCCACTTAGTTTCACCTACTCACTCACATTGATATCTATTGATGGGCATCTTCATAGCCCGTTGATACGCCTAGTTGATGTGAGACTATCTTCTCCCTTTTTGTCTTCTCCACAACCACCACTCTATTCCACCTATAGTGCTATATCCATGGCTCACGCTCATGTATTGCGTGAAAATTGAAAAAGTTTTGAGGATGTCAAAAGTATGAAACAATTGCTTGGCTTGTCATCGGGGTTGTGCATGATTTAAATATTTTGTGTCGTGAAGATAGAGCATAGCCAGACTATATGATTTTGTAGGGATAACTTTCTTTAGCCATGTTATTTTGAGAAGACATAATTGCTTAGTTAGTATGCTTGAAGTATTATTATTTTTATGTCAATATGAACTTTTCTCTTGAATCTTTCAGATCTGAATATTCATACCACAATTAAGAAGAATTACATTAAAATTATGCCAAGTAGCACTCCGCATCAAAAATTCTGTTTTTATCATTTACCTACTCGAGGACGAGCAGGAATTAAGCTTGGGGATGCTTGATACGTCTCCAACGTATCTATAATTTTTGATTGCTCCATGCTATATTATCTACTGTTTTGGACATTATTGGGCTTTATTATCCACTTTTATATTATTTTTGGGACTAACCTATTAACCGGAGGCCCAGCCCAGAATTGCTGTTTTTTGCCTATTTTAGGGTTGCGAAGAAAAGAAATATCAAACGGAGTCCAAACGGAATGAAACCTTGGGGAACGTGATTTTCTCAAAGAATAAGACCAGAGAGACTTGGACCCTATGTCAAGAAATAAAACAGGAGGCCACGAGGTAGGGGGCGCGCCCACCCCCACCAGGCGCGCCCTCCACCCTCGTGGGCCCCCTGTTGCTCCACCGACGTACTCCTTCCTCCTATATATATCCACGTACCCCCAAACAATCAGAACAGGAGACAAAACCCTAATTCCACCGCCGTAACTTTCTGTATCCACGAGATCCCATCTTGGGGCCTGTTCCGGAGCTCCGCCGGAGGGGGCATCGATCACGAAGGGCTTCTACATCAACATCATAGCCTCTCCGATGAAGTGTGAGTAGTTTACCTCAGACCTACGGGTCCATAGTTATTAGCTAGATGGCTTCTTCTCTCTTTTTGGATCTCAATACAATGTTCTCCCCCTCTCTTGTGGAGATCTATTCGATGTAATCTTCTTTTTGTGGTGTGTTTGTTGAGACCGATGAATTGTGGGTTTATGATCAAGTCTGTCTATGAATAATATTTGAATCTTCTCTGAATTCTTTTATGTATGATTGGTTATCTTTGCAAGTCTCTCCGAATTATCAGTTTGGTTTGGCCTACTAGATTGATCTTTTTTGCAATGGGAGAACTGCTTAGCTTTGGGTTCAATCTTGCGGTGTCCTTTCCCGGTGACAGTAAGGGCAGCAAGGCATGTATTGTATTGTTGCCATCGAGGATAACTAGATGGGGTTTTCTTCATAGTGCATGAGTCTATCCCTCTACATCATGTCATCTTGCTTAAGGCGTTACTCTGTTTTTAACTTAATACTCTAGATGCATGCTGGATAGCGGTCGATGAGTGGAGTAATAGTAGTAGACGCAGGCAGGAGTCGGTCTACTTGTCTCGGACGTGATGCCTAAATACATGATCATACCTAGATATTCTCATAACTATGCTCAATTCTATCAATTGCTCAACAGTAATTTGTCACCCGCCGTAGAATACTTATGCTCCCGAGAGAAGCCACTAGTGAAACCTATGCCCCCCGGGTCTATCTTCATCATATTGATCTCCTACTACTTAGTTATTTCCTTTGCTATTTACTTTGCCTTTATTTTACTTTGCATCTTTATCATAAAAATACCAAAAATATTATCTTTATCATATCTATCAGATCTCACTCTCGTAAGTGGCCCTATAGGGATTGACAACCCCTATTTGCGTTGGTTGCGAGGATTTATTTGTTTTGTGCGAGTACGAGGGACTTGTGTGTAGCCTCCTACTGGATTGATACCTTGGTTCTCAAAAACTGAGGGAAATACTTATGCTACTTTGCTGCATCATCCCTTCCTCTTCGGGGAAAACCAACACAGTGCTCAAGAGGTAGCTACGATGGCTCCACGACTAAGTCCTTTCACGAGGACATCTGTCGTGACAACCCCACGACAGTTGGCACCCACCGTGGGGCTATCGCACGATGGTTTCGAGTTCTTGAAGGGCAGCTTTGATGGACTCAAGGGATACGCTATGGGCCGGATGACGAAGAGTCGTCGCGGCAAGCTCTACATCGCCGACACAGGATGGGGTCCCGAGGCCGGTTCAATCGAATACGGGTATCGGGTCCCCTTTGGTGGGATTCACGTCTTCATCGGCAAGATCGGCGAACCGGTCCCTGAGCCGGACACCTGCACTGACATCATCGAGACGGCTCAGCGTGCAAGCCCTTCCCCGGTTCAGCCCGCAGCGAGGCATGTTTTTGTAGGTGTCATCCATGGAGCGGAATATGAGGATGGACCAGGATCTGATGGAGAAACCGTTGTCTGTTCTGATGACGAGTCTTCAACTGGAGAGACCGAATCACTGTATTAGTTACAGGACGGCCGGATTAGCGGAGGTTCCGATGGCAATAGTATTCCGGACCCCCTCGATCTGCCAAACCGGGTCGCTATCTTCATGGCCGGTACACAATCAGCGCACCACTCATCAAATGCCGCGGCAATGCTCTCCGGTTCAGCGACAGCAACGCCAGCGGGAGCAGGGGGCTCTGCGCCGCCTCTGGCTCAAGTTCTATCTGATTTGTTCGACGCTTTGGCAACATTGATGGCCGTAGAGGTGGACGCAGCAGCCCGGGATCAGCACAATGCGGAGATTGCAAAGGTAAAAGATCAGATAACTCAGGCTAAAGAGGACCTAGCGGCAGAGAACGCTAGGATGGCTACAGAACGGGCCGAGTTGGAAGCTCAGGCCTACCGGCTTAGGCTGGATCAGAATGCCTTAGATGAAGTCATGAGAAGAAGATACCGGTCGCACCTCCCGCCGGGTTATGAGCCAAGAAATCTCTTCAACATGCCAGGAGCAGGAACCAGTAACCATCCAGTGTTAAACCGGACGGAGGCGCCGGGAACAGGAGCGCTGGTTCAGCCACGCGCGATGGACCCGCCTCATCAAAACAACATTGTGCCGCAGTATGTTCCGACGCCCCCGGGGCATTACTCCAACCCGTTGGACAACATTGTGGCCGCCGCTTCACGATTGGCAGCCCTCCCAACCGACGTCGAGTCACCAGTTGCGATTGAGGCATGACGGGCCAGAGAGCTCCTTCAAACAGCTTTAAACTAGCAGCAGGCTTATTCGCATAGTTGTGAGAGGATTCATTCCACCCCCCCCCCCCCCCCCCGCCCGAGCCGGAGCTACAGCAGGCACGTTGAGGATGAACCGGCCGTATCGAGCAGTGCACGTCGCCGTAACTCGCCGCGAGGGCACAACCCGGTTGGTGGAGATGCTAATGCGCAGGATGTGGTGGATCATGGTCGTGCACGTCGAGAGGCCGAGTTAGCAGCTCTGCATGCAGCTCGTCAACCTACTCCAGTTCACCCTACCGCTTCAGTGGAGCCAGGTGTGGTCTTCAGTTCCTTAGGGGTGCTGTGTCTCACCCCCGCTTTACGTAATGTGCGACTGCCAAGGATTTTAAAGGACCTCGTAAGATGCCCAATTACACTGCCGATTTGCAACCAGAGTTATGGGTTGAAATTTATGAGATGGCAATGGATATGTTGGATGTGGATGAAGCAGTGTGCGCTAAATACTTCACCATGATGTTGGAGGGGACAGCTCGTACTTGGTTAAAGAGATTACCAGTTAACTCTGTCGGATCATGGGCCGAGTTAAAACACCGGTTTAGCCAGAATTTTAAGGATACTTGTAAGCAGCCTATGTCGATTGTGGACCTGGCCACTTGTGTTCAAGAGGATGGGGAGTCTACAACCCATTGGGTGAAGCGGGTCTCAGCTATTCTGCATTCATTGGATCGCATCAATGCGGACACAACAGTGTTAACATTGGAAGGCAATTGCCGGTTTCTACCGCTAAAACAGAAGTTAGGAAGGCTCAAACGTCACTGCAACGATATGGCAACGCTTATGGCCGCTTTGGTTAAATATGCCGATTCAGATAATACCAAGGACCCTGAGTCAGAGGAGGAAAAACCGGGGAAAGGGAAGAAGAACGGCAACACCAAGGGGCAGCAGCATAACTCGGCAGGTCATGGAAACAATGGTAAGCGCAAGGCAGACAACAGTTTGGACTTTGTGGCTAACACCAATGCTCAGGATAACGGTCAGCGTCGTAAAGGCAAACAACCCCAGAGGGGCGGAGGTTCAGGCCCCAATCTGGAGCGCCTGTTAAATCAACCTTGTCCAAAGCATGGATCGAAGGAGAGGCCATCTTCACATCTTTAGAAGGATTGTTATATCATGCGGGAGTTCAAGACCTCCAATATGTTTCAATACGACAACGGCCCGCCCGGCGGTTCAGGAGGTGGTTTTCATGGGCCGGGTTATGGAGGCGGTAGCTCCGGTTCAGGATTTCAAGGCAATCAAACCGGACATAACAGTCAAGGGAACTAGGGCAACCAGGGAGGTTATAACCATCAGGGGAATCAACAGCAGTAGTTGGGTTATCAGAGCAATCCGAAGTAGTTGAATAGTGGGCAGTATCATGTTTTCACCACTAGCTTGTGCAAGCGTGATCAGAAGCTTCACAAGAGGGTCGTGAACTCTGTTGAACCAGCCATGCCTCAGTATTTGCGCTGGTCTGAGCAACCCATTTTATGGAGTAGAGAGGATCACCCACCCCGGGTTGACAATCTAGGTCATCTGGCCTTAGTGGTTGTCGGAGTAATTGGACACGGATACCCCGAAGACGGCAAGACAATAAATCAAGACATCGGAGCTAGCAAAGCCCCTCAGTCCGACTGCCCGGCCGCTCCTGCCGGCTCCCCGTCCAACTACTCTGCCCGGCCGGCTACCGACTGCCGGCTGCCGACTACGCCAACCAGCCGGCTGCCGACTGCAGCCCGACCTGACATCGACAAGACATCGACGAGACGGTCATACCGCGACGTCATCTACATTGTATCTGTCCCTGGGCACTGTTTTATAAAGTGCCCCAGGGACAAGGAGGCATGCACGTCACATACATATCTCTCATGGGCATCGTGTCCCATGCCCACTTACCCCCACGCCACTACCTAGCTTAGGTAGTAAGCTAGCTTACCTATATATATATATGCCACCCATCCATCCATCCACCACAGGCTCACACTCACGCATGGACACACATACCCTCACGGCCATGCATGCCATGAGACTAGCCGGCCACAAGGCACTCGGGCTACACATATATACGAGATCAGATGCCTTTGGCACTGATGTCAGATACAGCTTCAGGAGCACTTTGTACTGCCCGATGTACACGCCACATATATACTCAGACATGCAGGAGTAGGGGTATTATCTCTCCGGAGAGCCCTGAACCTGGGTAACTAGCGCGTGCTACTCGCATACCCGCTCCCGGGCCTATCAGCAGCAGTCTTGCCCTCACACAAAGCCACCTTGTGGCATATGTTGTCTAGCACCCCCCGTGAGAATACCACGACATTTGGCGCCCACCATGGGGTGGTACTATGCTACCGCGCTGCTGCTGGTTTCGCAGTCCGGGCGGGACCCTTTTTTCTTCATCGCCTCCGCCGCGGCGTCGCGCCGTCTCTCCGGTAGCGCTCGGGGGCTCAACATCGACCCGCCCCCGGAGCGGCCGCGAGGGGTGGCGCGTCCTCGCTGTCGGCCTCTTCGTCACCACCGTTGCCACGCCGGCCGTCTGACCGCATGCGCCGCGCGCGGGGCCTCGCTTCGGTCGGCCGTATCCATCCACGCGCCGCTCGCGTCTGCTCCCCTCCGCGTTGCGCCTTGCTCCGGTCGAAACACGCGTTCGTTCCTCCATATACCATCTATGCAAGCTAGCTAGATGCAAGTCATACAATGGTCAAACCACATCTCATACCGTAGCCAGATACTGGCTAGATAATCCCTATACATTGGTCGGATGCGAACCAGATATATCCCATACAATAGCCAGCCATTGCCCAGTACGCAACCCATGCATTATTGCTTGCCAATGGCCGTAAAACCATTCCATACACTGCTCCCATATCATACAGTGGTCGGACACCGCCCGTACACTGCTCGTACAGCGTCCACACAACGCACGCGCGCGCCCATGCCTACAGGCCCTGCTGGCACGCTGCTTTGTATGCCCACGTGCGTCCCGAGCACTTCAGCACCACCACCTGCAGCCATTGCTTGCGCTCCGCCCGTCCTCGCGTCTGCCCAGCCGCGGACGCCGCCTCACGTCTCCTCTTCACGGAAGACCCGCGGCCCCCGCCGCCGGGCCTCTTCTGCCCTGGTCCGGCCGCATCCGGCCTCCCTTGGCCCCTGCACGGGTGGCCTGGCCCATTCGGGCCGCCGCAGCGTCTAGCCTCCACGCCCGCCGAGTCACGGCCCCACACCGGCCGCCTCTCGCTGGCGTTGTCTGCCTCCCCGCCTTCTGCCTCATCCTGGCCCGCGCCCGGTGGCTCCCCGTCGCCCCGCGGGCTCCGGCCGCCTCCAAGCGCCGCTTCGCCCAGTCCGGCGTCCGTGCCGACTCCGCCTGCACCGGGTCCGGGTGGTCGCCGCGTGCCCGGCCTTGTCCCGTCGCCGCCCACTGCGCCACTCCACCACCAGGCCCTGCCCTGTGGCCGGCTCCTGCTCGCCCCGCGCCGGCTAGCGAGTCCGCGTACCTGCTTCCGCTCCACCACACGGCCCCGCCCTATGGCCAGCTCCTACTCGTCGCGCGGCCGGCTCTCTGCGCCTGGGCCGCCTGCTTCACACCGGTTTCTCCTCCTCCCGAGCTGGCTTCGGGTATGCGCCCCGTGACCGGCGCGTTCCGCTCTCCGCCGCCTCCAACTTACGACGGCCGGGTCCGCCCCGCCTTCCCCGCAACCCGGGCGCCGGCTGCTGCCGCACCCCGAACGCCGGCTGCTCCGCCCCCCGCCGCGCCCGACTGCGTCCCGCGGGTTCCCTGGCCAGCTGGAGAAAATATGAAGAAAGAAAGAGTCGGCTGGGTCGTCACAATGCGCCGGCTGTGCAAAAGAAAAAATAAAATGAAGAGTTGTGTCCGACTGCTCAAAGCCGGCTGGGAGAAAAAGAAAAGAGTCATCTGCCCGCCGTGGCCGAGTGCTTGATCCGGCTGAGAAAGAAGTGGCCGGGTGCTGAAAAAAAGAGAGAGAGAAGTCGGCTGGGAAGATAGAAAAAAGAAAGTCCGACTGCCCAGTCGGATGAAAAAAGAAATAGGCGTCCGGCTGCCCACAGCTGGACAAAGAGAAGGAGAAAGAAGGCAAAGTAGTCACCGGGAGATCTGGCCCGACTGCTCAGCAGTCGGTCCAGATCTCGGGGGCTACACCCGGCGGGTGTGCTGACGCACCCCGCGAAGAAGAAGACAAAGTAGTTGCTGGGAGATCTGGCCCGACTGCTCAGCAGTCGGCCCGAATCTCGGGGGCTACACCCAGTGGGTGCGCTGGCGCGCCCCATGGAAGATTGCAAACAAGAAGAGTTTTGTCCGGCTGCCAGCAGCCGGCGGAAGAGAAAAGAAGAAAACAGGCGCTGCAAGATGCCTCGCCGCCTGGCTGGTCGAGCCTGACCAGCCGGGACCCCCCTTCAAGCACCCGGAGGCTTGAAGGCTTCACCCAGCGGGTGCGCCGACGCGCTCCGCTAGAGCCGAGTCACGCCGGCTGTCTTCGACGACCGCGACTACACGAAAATCAATGTGATCTCCTCACCCGCATATTTTTTGCACCACACAAGCATGGATAACCACGACCGATGCTCGCGGGCTGTCTCCGCATTTTATTACAGTAGCATCACTGTTCGCCTCGGCGCCAGCCAGAGTTGGCCCGGGGGCTGGCCACTTGGCCTGAGACGTTAGTTCCCGCAGACGGCTTAGTACCGTGCGCGGTACCAAAGGCCCACTCTTAGTCACAGACCGCAGAGCAGTTGTCCGACTAGCAAGAGTGAACGCTGGAGGCCACCCACGCGAAAAACGCCCGGGAAGAAAAACGTTCGGGCGACCCGACCGTTTCCTTTACAAGTATCTACTCGATTGAATCTGCTCCCAGACTCTGAGTACTGTACACTCCACTTCGCGGCCCACTCTCAGCCACAGACCGCAGAGCGGCTGTCCGGCAAGCAAGAGCACAAGCCAAAAAGCGGAGGGAACACGAAAAAGATTAAGGGGGCTCGGACGAAACCGAGTCGGCACCCTTCGCATAAAACTTGCAATGCTAAAAGCAAACATTTGATATATCTATGTGGACTAACTTTTTCCTTTTCATGATCATTTCCATGAACACTCGCCAAAAAACCTTCGCCCAACTTTGCCAAGTTGCCTGGAGGCTTGGGGGCTACTGTCGGAGTAATTGGACACGAATACCCCGAAGACGGCGAGACAATAAATCAAGACATCGGGGCTAGCAAAGCCCCTCAGTCCGACTGCCCGGCCGCTCCTGCCGGCTCCCCGTTCGAGTGCTCTGCCCGGCCGGCTGCCGACTGCCGGCTGCCGACTACGCCAACCAGACGGCTGCCGACTACACCAACCAGCCGGCTGCCGACTGCAGCCCGACCTGACACCGACAAGACATCGATGACACGGTCATACCGCGACATCATCTACATTGTATCTGTCCCTGGGCACTGTTTTATAAAGTGCCCCAGGGACAAGGAGGCATGCATGTCACATACACATCTCTCATGGGCATGGTGTCACATGCCCACTTACCCCCCACGCCACTACCTAGCTTAGGTAGTAAGCTAGCTCACCTATATATATATATATATGCCACCCATCCATCCATCCACCACAGGCTCACACTCACGCATGGACACACATGCCCTCACGGCCATGCATGCCATGAGACTAGCCGGCCACAAGGCACTCAGGCTACACATATATACGAGATCAGATGCCTTTGGCACTGATCTCAGATACAGCTCCAGGAGCACTTTGTACTGCCCAATGTACACCCCACATATATACTCAGACATGCAGGAGTAGGGGTATTATCTCTCTGGAGATCCCCGAACCTGGGTAACTAGCGCGTGCTACTCGCATACCCGCTCCCGGGCCTATCAGCAGTAGTCTTGCCCTCACACGAAGCCACCTTGTGGCATATGTCATCTAGCACCCCCCGTGAGAATACCACGACAGTGGTGGCACCTCAAGTTGGGGGGTATAAGTTCACCAAGGTGCTCATGGATGGGGGAAGCAGTATCAATATTCTCTACTATGATACCTTCCATCGTATGGGGTTGACAGATAAGAATCTTAAACCGTCGAACACCGTTTTCATGGTGTGGTGCCCGGTAAATCCGCATATCCAGTGGGCAAGATAGCCCTATAGGTGGAGGTGGCCTTTGGAGATGATCATGATTCAAGATCAGAAATGTTGACTTTTGAGGTGGTGAAAATCAAGAGTCTGTATCACGCTCTGTTTGGGCGACCGGATTATGCCAGGTTCATGGCGAGGACATCTTATGTTTATCTGCAGCTTAAGATGCCAGGTCATAAGGGGACCATCACAGTACATGGGAGCAGGAAGATTGCTTTGGAATGTGAGGAAGGTGATGCGGCTTATGCTGAGTCGGTTTGTGCCACGCAAGAGCTAAAGTTTTATAAAGACAAGGTTGATCCGGCAGACATGACTTCTTTGAAAAAGCAACTATGGAGCACGATCCGGCGTTAAAGTTTAAATCGGCCACACACACCAAGATGGTTGATTTTTTTCCTGGCGATTCATCCAAGCAGTTCAGCATCAGCGCTAACCTGGATCCCAAATAGGAAAGCGCGCTCATCGAGTTCATCCGTGAGAACTGGGACATCTTTGCATGGAAACCTTCTGACATGCCAGGTGTACCAAGGGAACTCACTGAGCACACACTTAATATAGATCCTAAGTTTAAACCGGTCAGACAGTTTCTCCGCCGCTTCAACGAAGAAAGGCGCAAGGCTATCGGTCAGGAGGTAGCTCGGCTGTTGGCCGCAGGGTTTATCATGGAGGTCTTTCACCCGAAGTGGTTGGCTAATCCGATGCTAGTTCTCAAGAAAAATGGCACTTGGCGTATGTGTGTGGACTACACAGATTTGAACAAGGCCTGCCCATCAGATCCCTTTGCCCTCCCTCGTATTGATCGGATTATTGATGCTACAGCGGGTTGTGACCATTTGTGTTTTCTGGATGCTTATTCTGGTTATCATCAGATCAAAATGGCAGTTAAGGACCAGGAGAAGACATATTTTATAACTCCCTTTGGAGCCTTCTGCTATGTTTCCATGCCATTTGGGCTCAAGAGTGCCTAGGCAACTTATCAACGCTGTGTTCAGAATTGTCTTCATAAACAGATTGGGCGCAATGTTCACGCATATGTGGATGATATTGTGGTAAAGTCCAGGAAGGAGGAAACATTGATAAATGACTTAAGAGAAACCTTTCATAACCTCCGGGTTTATAAGATGATGCTTAATCTGGACAAATGTGTCTTTGGTGTTCCAGCAGGCAAGCTCTTGGGTATCCTGGTGTCAAACAGGGGCATTGAGGCTAATCCAGAAAAAAATTCGGCAATCACGTCTTTGTCTAAACCGGCGTGTATCAATGACGTTCAATGTTTAGCCGGCCGGATTGCGGCTTTGAGCCGGTTTATCAGTCGTCTCAGGGAGAAAGCTATCCCTTTATACCGGATGTTAAAGAAAACGGATGATTTTGTCTGGAGCGATGCGGCTGATAAAGCGTTTGAGGATCTGAAGAGGCAGTTAGCTGAACCGCCTGTGCTTGCAGCTCCGATCGATAAAGAGCCTCTACTGCTGTATCTGGCTGCTAATGCCAAGGCTGTTAGTATGGCTATTGTTGTGGAGCGCAAGGAAGTTGTAAAGGAATATCCGGTTCAACGGCCAGTTTATTATATCAGTGAGGTGCTTATCGAATCAAAGCAGAGGTATCCACATTGGCAGAAGCTGGTGTATGGGGTGTTTATGGCAAGCCGGAAGCTGAAACATTACTTTCAGGGTCATCCTATCACAACGGTCAGTTCAGCCCCTCTAGGAGATATCATTCATAACAGAGAAGCAACTAGCCGGATTGCCAAGTGGGCTATTGAGCTTGGACCTCACGGGCTCAAATATACACCTCGCACAGCGATCAAATCTCAAGCACTCGTGGATTTCATCAATGATTGGACAGAGTTGCAGGCACCAGAGGAAAAGCCAGATAACACTTATTGGACTATTCACTTTGATGGGTCCAGGCAATTGGAGGGCTCGGGGGCTAGAGTCATATTAACTTCCCCACGAGGTGACAATTTTTGTTATGTTCTCCGCTTAATGTTCCCTTGTAATAACAATGCAGCTGAGTACGAGGCCTTACTCCACGGTCTTCGGATGGCTAAGGAGATAAACTTAAGCCGGGTTAAGTGCTTCGATGACTCGGACCTGGTGGCTCAACAGATATCTGGCACTTGGGATTATAAGGACCCACTCATGGCTGCGTATCGACGAGAGGTGGACATAGTGGCTAGTCATTTCAAGGGTTATCAAGTCGACCATATAAACCGGCGAAAGAATGAAGCGGGAGACGCTTTAAGTCGTCTGGGCTCTCAGCGTAAACCGGTTCCACCTAATGTCTTCCTCAACGTACTGCATAATTCGTCGGTCAAGATACCCACACAGGAGGAGTTGGCTATTCCTGACCCGGAGGCCCAATTGATGGCGGCTTTGCATGTCATACCGGATTGGACAGTCCCGTACTTGGCTTACATGAACCGAGGCGAGTTACCGGAGAATGAAACCTGGGCCCGGGAGATAATCCGGCGTTCCAAGTCAATGACCATAATCAATGGGGAGTTGCATCGTTACAGTGTCACAGGAGCAATTCAGCGTTGTGTATCTCCTCAAGAGGGTTGTGAGATCTTGCGAGAAATCCACGAAGGAGACTGTGGTCACCACGCCGGTTCAAAATCCCAGGTAGCTAAAGCTTTTCGTCACGGTTTCTATTGGTTGACAGCTCATGCTGATGCTGAGGATTTGGTCAAAAGGTGTGACGGTTGCCAAAAATTTGCATGCCGCGCTCATGTTCCGGCTCAAGAGTTGAGAATGATCCCAATCACTTGGCCATTTGCAACTTGGGGGCTCGATATGGTTGGACCCTTTAAGATATCCAAGGACAAAAATATCCACCTGTTAGTGGCAGTTGACAAGTTCACCAAGTGGGTGGAAGCAGAGCCAGTCAGTAAGTGTGATGCAGGTATGGCGGTTCAATTAATCAAAAAGGTGATATTCCGGTTTGGTTTCCCACACAGTATTATAACTGATAATGGTACTAATCTATCAAAGGGTGAGATGGAGGAATTTTGCCAACGTGAGCACATCCAGCTTGATGTGGCACCAGTGGCTCACCCCCAGTCTAATGGTCAAGCAGAGAGGGCAAATCAAGAAATTTTGAGAGGTATTAAACCTCGGCTTATGGTTCCTTTAAAACGGACACCAAGTTCTTGGGTGGAGGAGTTACCTTCTGTGTTATGGAGCATCAACACCACACCTAACAGATCTACGGGTTGCACGCCTTTCTTCATGGTTTATGGAGGAGAGGCGGTTCTTCCTAGTGACATCCGTCACGACTCGCCCCGTGTGGCGGCTTATGTTGAAGCTGATAATGAGAAGGCACGTCAGGACTCACTGGACCTGTTAGATGAGGAGCGTGATCTTGCAGCAGCACGTTCGGCAATTTATCAACAAGATCTCCGACGTTATCACAGCCGTCGGGTTAAGACCAAAACTTTTCAAGAGGGTGATCTAGTGCTCCGGCTCATCCAGGATCAGACTGATATGCACAAGTTATCCCCACCTTGGGAAGGACCTTTTGTGGTCAGCCAAAATCTGCACAACGGGTCATACTACCTCATTGATGTTCGAGAGCACAAAGACTCACGTAAATCGGAGGAGGAGACCAAGCGGCCATGGAATATAGCTCTTCTTCGGCCTTACTATACTTGAGCCATAGGCTCTTCTTATGTACATACTCATAACAATGTATATATTATATAATAAACCGGTGCCTCAAATAAAGCGGGGTCTCTGTTCTTTTTACATCATGTGTGAGCCTATAGGAGCTTCTACTGACAAAGCGACGTTTTATTAAACTGGCCTATACGGCCACACAGATATAAAGAAAAATCACTAGGGGGCTTGGTCGTATCCGAACCATAGCTACACCTCTTGATCGGTTTAAAACCAAAAAGGGATATCACTAGGGGGCTTGGATGTCTTCACATCATAGCTACACCTCTTGATAGGCTTCGGGCCAAAAGGAAATTATGTGGAACCAAAGAGAGCCTGTTGCATTAAGCACAGCTCAAACATAGGTAACTACTGAGCACAACTCAAATATTACCTGGGGGCTCCTTGCTCTCAAAGAACAACGAGCTTGCACCCTTATAATAGGCTATCAAGCCAGGCTTGGAAGCCAGGTGTATTCACCTAAAACCCCGGGTTATCCTGTCTCTTTAAATAAGCCACTCCGTCCAGGTAAACCTGGTATGACCCATCGAACGTTTGACAAGTCAATCCCATGGACCCTGAACTTGCCAAAGTTAAAACGGTGATTGGTTAAAGATTGAGGTCCATCTTAAAAGGCTTTGCAAAATGGTTTAACTCGGCGGCCTGGCAGCCCATGAAAAGCCTCGATTTAGGGCCTGGCAGCCCATGAAAAGCCTTGCATATTTCTCGTCTTTGTTGTTTTTTATGATAAGGGATTTATGAATATTTCCTGATAGACCGGTGTTCATTACAACCCGGCATGACTTTCAACGCTTAGTTGTCAGTACATTAGTTTTAAACCGGTAGTATATTCTTCCGGTCTGGTTTTGACTAGATGTTATCAACATTATGTGGCTATTATAGCCCAATATGGTTTTTATATGAACCGACAAGAGGGCAAGGAGTTGTCAACACTCCGGATTGGTGTTTTTTCACCTTTACCATACAAGCAGTTGGTCAGCCGACGAGGTGTGTCCCAGATATTATTTATTTTATCTGGTTAATATAAATCTTGGTTATCCATCCAAGTTATGTATATATTTTTGGGCATCATGACCCATCCAGTGGTAAACCACCAGGACGCTTTCAAGTTCTTATATGCAGGAACACAAAGTATAATGGACTATGCATAAATAAATCCCAAAAGTGGAACAAATTTTCAAACTATCAAGCAACATAAGCATGCTCAATGGCATGGCAGATAAAGGTGTTTCTGCTATCCTATTACAAGGAGCTTCAAAACGGCCCAAATTGAATAATTGTTTTCAAGCAGTGGCAGACTGTAGCTGATAAACCGGACGTCGGTTTAGGATTCTTCATCGGGACGGCTTGACGATTGAGGGTCATCTTGTGCAGTCACATCCTCTTCATCCCTCTCTAGACGCTGGAAATCAACCGTTGACCAATCGATTCCGGTTAAAGCTTGAAACACGGCCTCTTCATGGATAAGGCTGGAGGGGTCAATGTCAATCGCGTAAGTATGCTTACGGATTGGAGGCACAAGCTCTTCAACATCATGGATAACAGTGGGCTGTCTCTTTCCCTCAGCATCGTAAACCGGTTGGAAGTGAGATAAATCTGTGTCCTCCGCCAGTTTGCTTGCTATTGGCCGCATCGCCTTTGTCAGCCTTCGCAGAACGTCATTATTGAAGTCTGAGCCGTCTTCTTTCATGCCATGATATCCTTTGATGATATCTGCCAGTTCAAGATCCGGAATCCATGCCTTGGCCCGGATTAGCGCGATCAGCGCTCCTGATCTTGTGGCTGATCTCTTCAGTTCGGTGATCCGGGCGGGTAGCATGGACAGCTTCTCAAGTGTTTCCTTTATCAACGATGGCACCAGCTTGTTATAGGCGGCAGTGAAAATGGCACGCTGGGATCCAGAGAACAGCTGTTCTATTAAAGTGTACGCCGCTTTAAGTTTCAGCCGCATATCAGAGCCCAGATGAGCAATGCAGGTCCCTGTCATAGTTCAGCATCAGTAAACCGGCTATTGATAAGATCTTATGAATTAGACGAACTGCATGTGAGGGCACTTACCAAACACAATAGAAGTCATGGCGTCAATCTGCCGCTTTAAACCGGTCAGTTCTTCCACCACCGGTTTCAGGGCTACCTCTGCGTCCTCGGCCTTTTTTCATCAAACTGGCCTTTTATGTTTCTCAGTCAGCGCGCTCCTTGTTGAAGGTCTCTTTCAACTTCTCCATAGCTTCCACGGCATTGGTCAGCTCTTCCTTGGCTTTAGAAGCCTCTGCTTGTTAAGACTTTACATTCTCTTGAAGGTCTGCGTTTGAGCATCCTTCTGATTCAAATCAGCCTACAAAGATGAGATATATCATTAAAACAGGTTATTAAGTACCAAGCATATAACAAGTTATGCACTTTGTACTTGGGGGCTAATGCCTATTTGTTCTATCATCAATATAATTCTCACAAGTCTCAAGTACAATGCAAGCATTATCCTTAACACTTGGGGGCTAATGTACATCTATTCAAAGTTGATGCATTGATGGAAGACCCAGTTTACCTCGCAAAGCTAAATCGGCCCTTGGGGGCTACACAGGCGAAAAACTATAGGAATTTCATGATCACGTCAGATTTACTTCAAACAATCAGTTGGCATATGGAGGACAAGTTTGTAACAGTTCATGTCTTATAAAGTCCCGGTTTATGATTGTCATCATAAACCGGCCTTTGGGGGCTACTTGGGTTGATGCTTGTACTTTGTATTTAAGAAAGGGAAGTGATGAAAATACCTCGTAGCGCTCTTTCATCAAGTTCACCAAACCGGCTTCATAATCTCGGAATGAGTGTAGACGGTTTAGAAAGCCGGAGTGGAGTTCTTGAGCGCTGAGATGGGCGTAGCTTGACAAGTCAGTGCTCCATTTGCCTTTTTCCATGGCGGCACGCTCTTCCTTGGCACTATGTTGGGCCAAGATTACAGGACGGCCAGGCGAAGTGTGACCAATCCCAGTAATGGTAACCTCGCCTTCTTTATCTGCAGCAGCTTTTTCTGGAGTTGATGGAGTTTCAGTAGCTCTCACCGGACTAGCCCGGATTGGATCTTCCGGTTCAGCATCAGGCGCAACAGTATCAACTTCTGGTGCTTCATCCATATTGTGATCCTGAGGGGGTGGCTCATCAAAGGTAGCTTCAGGATTGGGACCCTCCGGTTCCATAGCTTGTTGCAGTTCAACCGTTTGCTCCGGTTCATGAGCCGCCTGGTCTTCAAATGGATTATCAACCCGAGCCTTTTTGCTGGGTCTGGCCTTGGCTCTTGAAACAGAAAAAGATGTGAAAGTTAAGCATAGTATACAAAGTATGGAAACAATCAAAGAAGGGGTTTAAGTACTTACCCAGCTACAGTTTTGAGGGGAGGAAGTTGGGTTGTTGTTGACTCGCCAGAAGATGAGGGAGGTGTCACCTGATAATTTGAATCGAACGGATTAAGAGGTTGTCGGAAATAACCTTCCTTGGGATAAGAATTGTCAGAAGGAGGTGAGACCTCAGATCGGCACTTTCGAACTGGGGTTTTAGGTAAACCGGCCAAGGTGACCTTTTGGCCGCTGTGCCAGGTTGTGCGGCGAGCCTCATGCTGCTGCTTCTTCAAAATAAATGTTGGATCCAAGTGAGCAAGAGGATGTGAAAAGCTTACTTTCCGGACCGCTTGACGGATTTTTTGTGTTGGCAGAGAGTCTGAACCGGAGGAAAGGACAATTACCTCTACATCGTCGGCTTGGCTGCCTTCCGCGCCCTCCTGATAAACATCATTGTTAATGAGATGCATAAAAAGGGAACCAAGTGAATCAAGTTCTACCTCAACTTCCGGTTCATCCATGTCGTCATCCAGTTCCATGCTGATACGTTCAGCTGCCTTCCGCTTTGAGGTTTTCTTGACGGTTTTTGTTTTGGGGCGGGAAGGCTTTGCCGCTTTTTCTGCGGGTTTCCTCTTCCAGAATGGATCATCACCCTCTTTATAAACAAGCAGAAGGATATTCACAGGTTGAACAGTCAAAAAAGATATCAAAGGTAAAAAGGAAGGACGGTGCTTACAGCAGGCGGTATGTTTTTTGCGTAGAAGAGGTTCAAGCCGGTTTGGCGGTAGACAGATTCCGATTCATTCAAAATCTTCTTGACACCCTCAGTAACTTCTTCATCGGTCAGCTGAATGTTGATGTGTCGTTGGGAGTCTTCTAATTCACCAGTGTACTCACACATTAAACCGGAGCGGCGACTTAATGTTAAGATGCTCCAGGATATCCAGCAACGCACAAAATCGACACCTGATAAACCGTTGGCCATAAAGGCTCGGAGCTTGGCGAGTTGAGGGGCATAAGAGGCCCGTTCCTGGGCACTTAGACGTTGCGGCAGTGGATGAGTGTTGGAATGCCGGTGGGCACGGTAACCCGACAGAGGGTTCTCGTCTTCAGGGGAGGTGTCTTTACAGTAGAACCAAGTTTGGTTCCACTCTTTGGGATGACTGTGCAGCTTGGCATGAGGGAATTCAACTTCTTTTCTTTTTTGAATAGAGACACCACCAAGTTCAGTGTTGGGTCCATCTACAAATTCAGTGCGCCGGTTCAGATGGAAAAAACCCCGAAATAGCTCAGAAGTTGGTTCTTCTTGTAAGTACACTTCACAGAAGACTTGGAAGTTGCATATATTGGAGACCGAGTTAGGTCCAATATCATGAGGGTGGAGTTGGAAACTGGCAAGCATATCCGGGAAAAACTTTGACCTGGGCGGTTTGAAACCACGACCTATGTGGTCAACAAATACCACTACCTCACCCTGCTTAGGGGTAGGAGGATTCTCCGGTCCAGGAACTCGCCACCGGATCTCATTCTTTTTTGGCAAAGTACCAATTCTGACCATTCCATTAAGCTGCTCTTCGGTAACCCGGGAAGGAGGCCAGTTACAAGCGTAAAACCGTTTGTCCATTGCAAGCGAAAAGCTGAAAGGAAATACCGGTTTACAAATCATTCATGGTGATACATAAGATGCGACGAAATAAAGATATACAGGTATGTAAATTGCGTAAACCGGAGGTTGATACAATAATGAATGACAAGGCAATATCAGAAATAAAGGTATACACATGTTGTTAAACCGGAGTGTAACAACGGAGGTAAAAAGGCTTGCCGGTTCACCAGGGGACTAATGGTATGTGATAGATCGCTTTTACAAAGGTAAACCACCTATGTGGTAAAGATGATACAGATCTAAGGAAAAAATGACTACGTACGGTAAAACAGATTTCACAAGGTTGCAGGAAAATTTTGGATCTACCATAAGACAGGAAATCAAAAGGATTTAGACCTAAAAAGGGTTGGTCCCGAAGGAGTTCACAAGGGACCAGATTAGTTGTTATGCGCATGAGGGTTTGCTGTGGTAGTGGAAAATAAACCATTACGCGGAATATATCAAGCTTGAGGTTTTTTATCCATGGACTAAGGAGGAATAGGGAAGAGCAGCACCAGGGCCCTGATGAACTTCGATGAACTGCGAAGAACAAGGAAACCCTAGACAGATCTACAAAGGGGAAAAGGAAAGAACCAGGTTGATGCAGCGGCCAATGGAGAGGCGGAGGCGAAGCTCGGCGACGGCGGCAGCGCTCGGGTGCAGAGACGTCGCAAGGAGGAAGAAGAAGCGAAGGGGGAAAAAGAGAATGGCCCTTGGGCCTATTTATAAGGTGAACCGATAAGCGACAAGTGCGTAAATTGAGGAGCTTAAAATGGATAGTTAATAAGAATGTCGCCTTGAGGGTCGGATATTCATTAATGAAGGGTATCTTCGGCTTCAACGGACAGATTACGTCATGGCAGTTTACAACGGATCTAAAGGATGACATCACGGCGGTTTACCAGATCTATATGAAGGTGCGAGGGCAAGAATTTTTCTAAATATTGAAGATTGACATGAACAAGTTCAAATCAATTTGGGGCCTAATGTTGGGGATATAATTACTGGAGGTAAACCGGCTAGGAGTGGCCGGGTTAGCTCCATGAAGATAGAAGCCCATGAAGACGTGAGGATGGAGGCGCTTTACGAAGGCCCAAGGCCCAAACGCGGGTTAAGGCCTGTAGATGTAAACCGACTCTTTCATATAACTTGTATTGTAAGTTAGAGGAATAGAGACCGAGTCAGACACGTTTATGATCTGCCCTCGGGACTCTGTAAACCGGCGGGTGTCAACCTATGTATATAAAGGGACGACCCGACCACGGTTTAGGGACAACGACAACAACTCAAGAGCCAGGTAAAGCGGATTTCCTCCCTGGTCATCAAAACCCTAGCAATACCAATCACAACTAGACGTAGGCTTTTACCTTCATCGAAGAGGCCGAACTAATATGAAACCCCTCGTGTCCCTTGTCCGGTTTAACCCCTTTAAGCTAACCTATAGCGATGGCTCCACGACTAAGTCCTTTCACGAGGACATCTGTCATGACAACCCCACGACAGGACCCGAAATTTCGGAGGGGTGCACATATTTATAGCTAGGAGGAGGTAGAAGTGTCCAAATGGAGTGTAGTTTTCGACCACGCGGTCGTGATCCGACGACGGAGGACATGGAAGGGGTTTGGATGGGGTTTTGGGCCGTTTTGGAGGGGTGTTGGGCTGCAACACAAAAGAGACCTTTCCGGTTACCCGGTTAACCGTTGGAGTATCAAACGGACTCCAAATGGCATGAAATTTGACAGGCGGTCTATCAGTCGTGTACCAAGGCCACTTGGCAAATATCGGTCCATTCTGAGAATGTTTAGCACTCTCTCACGAAAAGAGACAAAAGGTGGACGCCAGTGTACGTAGGAGTGTTGGATTGCAAAACGGACAACGGGGAAAAAGCTCGGATGCATGAGACAAAAACGTATGCAAATGAGATGCACATGATGACATGATATGAAATGCATGACATGAACAAAATGCAAAACAATGACAAAACCCAACCATGAAGGGAAATCTCATAACTTATAGCCGAAATGGTAAGAGTCGGAGTACAAATATGGCAAGTTACATCCGGGGTGTTACACCTATTAACCTAGAGCCCAGTGCCAGTTTCTGTTTTTCCTTTTTTTAGCTTCACGGAAAAGGAGTATCAAACGGAGTCCAAACGGAATAAAACTTTCATGATGAATTTTCTTGGACCAAAAGACACCTAGGAGACTTCGAGTTCAAGTCAGACGAGCCACGAGGCGGCGACTAGGGTGGAGGGCGCCCCCTACCTTGTGGACCCCTCGTGACTCCCCTAACCTAGTTCTTCCTCCTATATATTCACATATATTCCCAAACCTCCGGAAGTATCCACGAAAACACTTTTCCACCACCGCAACTTTTTGTTCCCGTGAGATCCCATCTTGGGTCCTTTTCAGGCATCCTGCCGGAGGGAGATTCGATCACGGAGGGCATCTACATCAACTCTATTGCCCTTCCGATGAAGCATGCGTAGTTTACCTCAGACCTACGGGTCCATAGCTAGTAGCTAGATGGCTTCTTCTCTCTCTTTGATTCTCAATACCACGTTCTCCTTGATGTTCTTGGAGATCTATCCGATGTAATCTTCTTTTGCGGTGTGTTTGTCGAGATCCGATGAATTGTGGATTTATGATCAGATTATCTATTAATATTATTTGAATCTTCTTTGAATTCTTATATGCATGATTTGATATCTTTGTAATTCTCTTCGAACTATCGGTTTAGTTTGGCCAACTAGATTGGTTTTTCTTGCAATGGGAGAACTGCTTAGCTTTGGGTTCAATCTTGTGGTGTCCTCACCCAGTGACAAAGTAGGGGTAGTGTTGGGGATATAGCTACCAGGTATGACCCGCCCAGGAGGGGCCGGGTCAACACTAATGGCGGGTTGTTAAGAGAAGCCCAGTAATATTCAATGTGATAGTTTATTAAGAAATGTAGAAGGCCTAAGCCCAGAGGCGGCTTAAGGCCCAATATTGTAAACCGCCATATGTAACAAAAGACTTGTAAAGAAAGGCATATACAAGAAGTCACCGAGCCGGACACGTTTTATGAGCCGGCCGGGACTCTGTAGGCCGCCAGGCGTCAACCCGTATATATAAGGGGACGACCAGGCGGCGGCTGAGGGGAAATGATCAAGAGATCAATAGCCAAGCTAGCGGTTTCGCTCCTTGTTCATCAAAACCTAGCAATTCAACATCAACTGGACTAGGCCTTACCTTCATCGTAAGGGGACGAACCAGTATAAACCTCTCGTGTCCTTTGTCCCGATTAACCCCTTTAAGCTTCCTAGTTGTGATGGCCCTATGACTAAGTCCTTTCGCTAGGACATCTGCCGTGACAATTTCACGACAGTTGGCGTCCACCGTGGGGCCAGCGCACGGCGGATTTGAGTTCTTGAAGGGCAACTTCGAAGGGCTCAAGGGATACGCTGTGGGCCGGATGACCAAGAGTCGTCGCGGCAAACTCTACATCGATGACGAAGGCTGGGGCCCCGATGCTGGCTCAATTGAGTACGGATACCGAGTTCCCTTCGGTGGAATCCACGTCTTCATCGGCCGGATCGGCGAGCCGGGCCTTGAGCCAGGCATCTGCACCGACCTCGTCGAGACGGCTCAGCGCGCTAGATCTGCCCGGGCTCAACCCGCCATGAGGCGTGCCTTCGTGGGTTGCATCCATGGAGGGGAATTTTCTGAAGGGTCGATGGACGATGGTGTGATGGCCGTTTGTTTTGACGGTGATTCATCCACAGGCGAAACAGATTCTTTGTATCAGTTACAAGACGGCGGGCTTGGGGGTTGTTCCGATGGCGGCAGTATTTCGGACCCCACTAAGCCGCTGAATCGAGCTGGAGTCTTCATGGCTGGCACTCAACCTGGTTAGAACTCTACGGCTGCGGCAGCCATAACCACCGGGTCAGGAGACCCCGTGTGCCTGCCAGCTCAGGTATTAATGGACCTCGTGGATAGGATGACGGCCCTGTTGACTGTTGTGGTTGAGCCAGCGGATAAGGCTCAGCATGACGTAGAAGTAGCACAGCTACGTGGAGAGGTAGCACAGGCCAAGGAAAATTTAGCAGCGGAAGATGTCAGGATGGCCGCAGAACGGGCGGCTCTGGATGCACGTGCTCAGCAACTTCAAGCGGAGATTTTCCGGCTCTCGGTGGATCTGAACACGTCAAACGAGGTCATGAGGAGAAGACACACCAGAAAACTCAGTCACGTCTTCCTCCGACTTACGATCCTAGGAACCTTGTCCACACACCCGGGGCCGGTCCCAGCAACCCACCGGAGGCAAACCGGATCACAACACCCGGGACGGGGGCGCCGGTTCAGCTGAGGGCCATGGAACCACCCCATGTGAATACTGCTCCGCCTCATTACACGCCAGTACCACCAGGTCACTTCTCTAACCCTTTGGAGAATTTAATTGTTGCATCGGCTCATCTGGCGGCTCTCCCAATGGAAGGCGACTCTCCAACGATGATCGAAACACGAAGGGTCAGAGAACTTCTTCAGACAGCCCTGGCACAGCAGGATGCGTACTCTTATAGTCGAGACAGAATCCATTCGACCCCTCGCCCAAGCCGGAGCCCAAGCTATAGCAGGCATATGGACTCAGCGGCTATGTCAAGCAATGTCCAACGCCGTAACCAGCCCCGCAGGCATGACCCAGCGCAGGATGGAGCCTTTAACTTGGTGGATCAGGAGAGGATCCGTCAGGAGGCTGAGCGGGCAGTTCAACTGGCAGCTGAGCAGGCGGCTCATCAGGCTTTTCCGGTTTATCCAGCAACCTCTGTTGAGGCAGGAGTGGCCACGAGGACAGGAGGTGTCCCTTGCCTGGCGCCGGCTCTACGTAATGAGCGCTTGCCAAAAGATTTTAAGGGGCCTTGTAAAGTGCCTAATTACACAGCCGACTTGCAGCCTAGGGCATGGATTGAAAGTTATGAGATGGCGATGGAGCTATTGGAGGTCAGCGATGGAGCTATTGGAGGTCAACGATGCAGCAATGGCTAAATATTTCACTATGATGTTGGATGGAACAGCTCGCACTTGGTTGAAAGGGTTGCCACCCAACTCCATCGGCTCATGGGAGGAGTTAAAAGCCTGATTCATTCAGAACTTCAAGGACACATGTAAGCAACCTATGTCCATCGTGGACTTGACTAACTATAAGCAAGAGGAAGGTGAGTCCACGACCCATTGGGTGAGCCGGGTCAAGTAGATAATACATTCATCTGATAAGATGGATGCCGGCTTTGCGGTCTTAATGTTGGAGAAAAATTGCTGTTTTGAACCTCTGAAGCGGAAGTTGGGGTGGCTCAAGCATGATTGTCATGACATGGGCCAGTTGATGGCGGCTCTGGACAAATATGATGATTCAGATAGTACCAAGGATCCCGCGTCTGATGAAGAGAAGGTAGGGAAGGGAAAAAAGAACGGCAATGGCAAGGGTCACCAGCATAACCCGGCGAATCAAGGAGGTAATAAACGTAAGGCTAACGAGTTTGTGGCTAACACCAATACACAGGGAAACAACCAACAGTGCAAGGGGAGGCCACCTCCTCGGTCCGGCGGGTCAGGTCCCACTCTTGAGCAACTACTGAATGAACCATGTCCGAGACACGAGACCCGAGAGAAGCCAGCTACCCATCTGTGGAAGGACTGTACGATCATGAAGGCGTTTAAAAATTCCAACATGTTCGATGGTAACCACGGACCTGGCGGCAATTCAGGCGGTGGCGGTTTTCATGGCCTGGGCGCCGGCTCAGGCGGAGGCGGTTTTCACGGCCAGGGCTATCCGGGTAACCAAGGTGGTTATAATCAGCAATCCGGCCAAGGTAATCAGCAGCAACAGCAGCAGCAGTCCGGGTATCAGAGTAACCCGAAACAGTTGAACAGTGGGCAATACCACATATTTACCACTAGTTTGTGCAAGAGGGACCAGAAACTTCATAAGAGGGCTGTAAACGCTGCTGAGCCGGCGGTTCCACGTTATTTGAGATGGTCATAATAGCCTATTGTGTGGACTAGGGAGGATCACCCTCCCCGGGTTGATAATCCGGGTCACTTGGCTTTGGTGGTGGCCCTCAGGTTGGTGGATATAAGTTTACTAAGGTGCTCATGGATGGAGGCAGTAGCATCAACATCCTCTATTATGAGACGTTTCATCACATGGGGTTGACTGACAAGAGCCTTAAACAATCCAACACTATTTTTCATGGTGTTGTACCTAGTAAGTCGGCATACCCAGTTGGAAAGATTGAGCTGGAAGTAGCCTTTGGGGATGAATACGATTCTAGGGCTGAGAAGTTAACTTTTGCAGTGGTTAAGATCAAAAGCCCATATCATGCCCTGTTTGGACGGCCGGCCTATGCCAAGTTCATGGCCCGGCCGTGTTATGTATATCTGCCGCTCAAGATGCCGGGTTATAAAGGCACCATCATAGTACATGGAAGCCGGAAAATAGCCCTGGAATGTGAAAAAGGTGATGATGCTTATGCTGAGTCCGTTTGTGCAACAGAGGAATTAAAGTTTTATAAAGATAATGTTGACCCGACAGACATGACGTCTTTGAAAAAGCCAACTACGGAGCATGAACCGGTGTTGAAATTCAAATCAGCTGATGACACCAAGATGGTTGATTTTGTGCCTGGCGACTCATCCAAACAGTTCATTGTCAGTACTAACTTAGATCCAAAATAGGAAAGCACGCTCATCAAGTTCATCCGTGAGAACCGGGACATCTTTGCATGGAAGCCTTCTGACATGTTGGGTGTCCCGAGAGAACTCGCTGAGCACACTCTCAATATAGATCCGAAATTTAAACTGGTCAGGCAGTTTCTTTGACGGTTTAATGAGGAAAGGATCAAGAGATCAATAGGCAAGCTAGCGGATTCGCTCCCTGGTCATCAAAACCTAGCAATACAACATCAACTGGAATAGGCCTTACCTTCACCGTAAGGGGCCGAACCAGTATGAACCTCTCGTGTCCTTTGTCCCGATTAACCCCATTAAGCTTCCTAGTTGAAATGGCCCTACAACAAAGTCCTTTCGCTAGGAAAGGTGCAAGGCGATTGGAGAAGAGGTGGCCCAGCTCTTGGCGGCTGGGTTCATTGTTGAAGTTTTTCACCCGGAGTGGTTGGCTAATCCGGTGCTTGTACTCAAAAAGAACGACACCTAGCGTATGTGTGTGGATTACACCGATTTAAACAAGGCTTGTCCGGCTGACCCTTTTGCTCTCCCTCGTATTGATCAGATCATTGATGCTATAGGCGAGTTGCGAGCGTTTGAGTTTTTTGGATGCCTATTCGGGTTATCATCATATCAACATGGCAGTTAAGGACCAGCAGAAGATAGCTTTCATCACTCTATTTGGAGCCTTCTGCTATGTGTCTATGCCTTTTGGGCTTAAAAGTGCCCAGGCGACTTATCAACGATGTGTGCAGAATTGCCTTCACAATCAGATTGGGCGGAATGTTCATGCTTATGTGGATGATATAGTGGTGAAATCCAGAGAAAAGGAAACCTTGGTAACTGATCTGAAGGAGACCTTTGATAACCTCCGGGTCTACAAGATGATGCTTAACCCGGCCAAGTGTGTTTTTGGAGTCCCAGCTGGCAAACTCTTGGGTTTTTTGGTGTCTAACAGAGGTATTGAGGCTAACCCGGAGAAAATTAAGGCAATTACATCTCTGGCTAAACCGGCATGCATCAATGATGTTCGGCGGTTAACGGGTCGCGTCACAGCCTTAAGCCGGTTCATAAGCCGATTAGGGGAGAAGGCGATGCCTTTGTATCAAATGATGAAGAAGGCGGATGACTTTGTTTGGAGTGACACTTCTAACTCTGCTTTTGAGAATCTGAAGAAACAGCTCGCTGAGCCGCTGATTCTTGCTGCTCCGGTTGAGAAAGAGCCGCTGTTGTTGTATGTGGCTGCTAACTCATGTGCTGTAAGTGTGGCCATTGTTGTGGAGCGCAAGGAGGCTGGCAAGGAACATCCGGTCCAACGACCGGTTTACTACGTCAGTGAGGTGCTCATTGAATCTAAACAAAGATATCCGCATTGGCAAAAGCTTGTTTATGGGGTGTTCATGGCAAGCCGGAAGCTCAAGCATTACTTTCAGGGTCACCCAATCATTGTGGTTAGCTCTGCTCCTCTAGGGGACATTATACAAAATAGAGAAGCCACAGGACGAGTCGCCAAGTGGGCTATTGAACTTGGGTCTCATGATTTGAAGTATGTACAACGTACTGCAATCAAATCTCAAGCGCTGGTTGACTTCATTAATGACTGGACAAAGTTGCAGATGCCAGAGGAGAAACCAGACAACACATATTGGACGGTTCATTTTGATGGGTCCAGACAATTGGAAGGCTCGGGGGCTGGAGTTGTTTTAACTTCTCCTCGAGGTGACAAGTTTTGTTATGTGTTGCGATTGATGTCTCCTTGTACTAACAACGCAGCAGAATATGAAGCCTTGCTCCATGGTCTTTGAATGGCTAAAGAGATGAGTTTGAGCCGGGTACAGTGCCTTGGCGACTTAGATTTGGTGGCTCAGCAGGTGTCAGGCAAGTGGGATTCCAAGGATCCTCTCATGGCGGCTTATCGCCGCGAGGTCGACGCTATTGCGGGGCATTTTAAAGGTTATCAAGTGGAACACATGGACCGTAGAAAGAACGAAGCGGCCGATGCCTTAAGCTGGTTGGGATCTCAGCGTAAGCCGGTGCCACCTAACACCTTTTGGATGTTTTACATAACCCGTCTGTTAAGTTGCCTGCAGAGGAAGATTTGGCCATTCCTGACCCGGAGGCACAGTTGGTGGCGACTCTTCATGTCATTCCAGATTGGACAGTACCGTTCTTGGCTTACATGACCCGGGCTGAGTTGCCAGAGGACGAGACCCTGGCCCGACAGATAACCCGGTGGTCCAAGTCAATGACAATTTCTGACGGTGAGTTGTATCATCGCAGCGTCACTGGAGCGTTTCAACGTTGTGTTTCTCCTGAAGAAGGTCAAGAAATTCTTCGTGAGATCCATGAAGGGGATTGTGGTCATCACGCCGGGTCAAAGTCTCTTGTGGCCAAAGCTTTTCGTCATGGTTTTTACTGGCTAACGGCTCACGCTGATGCAGAGGAGCTGGTCAGTAGGTGTGATGGATGTCAAAAATTTGCATGAGGAGCGCATGTGTCGGCTCAAGAGTTGCAGATGATTCCAATCACTTGGCCGTTTGCAGTCTGGGGGCTTGACATGGTTGGACCTTTCAAAAGGTCCAAAGATAAAAAGACACATCGTTTGGTGGCAGTTGACAAATTGACAAAATGGGTTGAGGCAGAGCCAGTGAGCAAGTGTGATGCAGCCACGACAGTTCAGTTCATGAAAAAGGTGATTTTTCGCTTTGGTTTTCCACACAGCATTATAACTGACAATGGCACTAATTTGTCCCAAGGTGTTATGGAGGAGTTTTGTCAACGTGAGCATATCCATCTTGATGTTTCTTCAGCAGCTCACCCCCAATCTAATGGTCAAGCTGAGAGAGAAAATCAAGAAATCTTAAAAGGTCTCAAGCCCCGGCTTATGGATCCCTTACAACAGACGCCGGGTTGTTGTGTAGAGGAATTACCCTTGGTGCTGTGGAGTATCAATACCACTCCTAACAAGTCTACATGTTATACACCTTTCTTCATGGTTTATGGAGCAGAAGTAGTGCTGCCTAGTGACATCCGTCATGACTCACCTCACGTGGCGGCTTATGTTGAAGCTGATAATGAACAAGCCCGACAGGATGCACTTGATTTGTTAGATTAGGAGAGACATTTGGCGGCGGCTCAATCATCAATTTATCAACAGGACCTGCACCGTTATCATAGCCACCGGGTTAAGTCGAGGACCTTTCAAGAAGGTGACCTGGTGCTCCGGCTCATCCAGGATCTGTCTGACGCACACAAACTATCCCCGCCTTGGGAAGGACCCTTTGTGGTCAGCAAGAACTTAAACAACGGGTCATATTACCTCATTGACGTTCGAGAGCACAAAGACTCACGTAAGTCGGAGGAGGAGACCCGCCGGCCGTGGAACATTGCTCAGCTTTGGCCGTACTATACTTAAGCCACCGGCTCTCGTCAAGTACATACTTTGACGTTGTATATATTATCATAAGTAATAAATCAGGAGCTCTGTCCTTTTCCTTTTCAATGATCGTATATCTTTATTATTTTCATTATTCAAAATGACCAAAAGGGGGCTGATCGTATCCGAATCTAGCTTAACCCTTTTTGTCCGGCTCATGATCGTATTCGAATCTAGCTGTAAACCTCATGGTCACTTGGGGGCTTCCTGTTCAAACATAGGTCGTATTCGAACCAAAGAGAACATAGCTGTCGTAACCCTCTTGATCAGTCAAAGCCAAACTCACTAGGGGGCTTCTTAATCATATCTGAATCATAGCTTAACCCCTTTTGGGTCCGACTTGAATCGTATTTGAATCAGGGTCATTAAAAACGTCTCAAGCTCATTTGGGGGCTTCCTGTTCAAACATTGGTCGTATTCGAACCAAAGAGAACATAGCTGTCGGTACCCTCTTGATCGGCGCAACGCCAAAGCCACTGGGGGCTATATGATCGTATTCGAACATTAGCTTAACCCCTTTGGTCCAGTTTACTGATCGTATTCGAATCAGAAGCCTCCGGTTTTATTTAAATATTTTGATTTACATTGTCTAAAGCCTAGTGTTTTGTCTTATTGTTTTTTATCATCTCAAATTTAACTGTCAGTATGGTTTCAAATTAAACCGGCTCGGTTATTTGACAATGAGTTGCCAAGGCATAACAGTCATTAGACATATGGAAGTATTAACTTCTACAAAAGATTGGGTTATCAACCTCATCATCCGGGTCATGTAAACCGGCAGTCCAGGTTCAAAGAACACAAGTATGATAGTGTCATTCATGAACAAGTTTCTCTGTGTTTGTTCGTTAATCAAAGGTTTTTTCAGCCTTGTTTATCCTAATCCGGTTCTGTTTTTTCCACTATGATAATTTCATAGTCATATATCAGGTGTTTTTGACCCATTCGGTGCTAAACCGCCAGGACAATTTTTTCATCTTTTTCAGGAACAGAGTTAAAACATTACAGATGTAACCACGGATGTAATGCATATATTGACATCATGGGTAAAGAGTCATATGCACAATGGCATAGGCAAAATATGCAGTTTTCAAACTAACCTATTACAAGGCATTGAGAGCCCAAAAGGTTAGACTGTTTTTCTCTCCTAAGTAGGTCTTAAGCTAAAAGCTGGATTGTTCAGATGGTTATGACTCCCCCCTGGCCGGCTCACCTCCCTCCACTGGTTGGAAGCTGGGATTGGACCAGTCAAAGCCGTTCAAAGCAATGAACTCGGCCTCATTATCAATTAGGCCGGCCGGGTCAATTTCCGGGGCAAAAGTGTGTTGACAAACCGGCGGTAAGATCTGTCACTTTATAAGAGGGAGTCGCCATCTTCTTATTCTCCATATCAAAACCCGGCTGATATTTCTCGATGTTGGTCTCCTCTCCAAGAATGGTAGCTTTAGGATGAACTCCCCTTACGCAGGTAATAAAGTCATCTTGCTCAAATGGAGTCCCGTCTTGCTTCACGGTAGGGTACCCCTTAGCCACGTCCACCGGGTCTAAATCCGGCACCCAAGCTTTGGAGCGGCTCAGGGCAGTCAGGGCTCCGGCTCTGGCACAAGATCGTTTGACCTCTTGAAAACTGGCGGGTAAGATCGATAACTTCTTCAAAACATCACTTAGGCGGTTGGGTCCTTGGTTGGCAGGAGAGATAGCAGCAAGCGCCCGTTGAGCTCCCGTATAAAGTTGTTCCACCAAGGTATAAACCGCCTTCAGCTTTGTCACACTATCCTGGCTCAGGTTGTTACTCCATGGACCTGTAAGTATTTTAACAAAAGTTAAGCAGGCGGTTTACATTCTTGGTACAAATAGAGTATAAGGGACTTATGCAAATAACTCATCGAAGATGGCGGAGACCATTTGAGACACCCGGTTTTTTAAACCAGTGAGCTCTGTTGTAGCCTCCACAAGAGCCGCCTCAGCTGTCTCAGCGTGTTGTATCAGCAGCGTCTTTTCTTCGTCTCGGGATTTCTTTTTTGCAGCTAAGCTGGTCTTCAATTTCTCAGATTCAGAGAGGCTCAATTGGAGTTTAGAGTCAGTGGTCTTTATCTCTGTCTCCTACTCCGCCAGTCAGGTCTTGGCATCCGTCAATTGAGAGCCCAATTCAGATAGGGCGTTCTACAAAACATTCACAGGTGTGTCAAGACTTAAACTAAAAGTTATAAGGGTTCAAGTCTCAAGTACTTTGCACCACAATACCACTTGACACTTGGGGGCTAATGTCTGCCAAAGCAATTTTTTATGACTTTTATATGTTTCAAGTCCCAAGGGTTTTACAAAGTAACAACGCTTGGCACTTGGGGGCTAATGCATGATATTCAGAAAGTTTTTCAAGATTGAGTTGGATCACAATACTTATTGGGACTAGTAAAAGACAGTTATGCAATTAAGTACCGGTTCATTTATGATAAATTGAGCTGGCCCTTGGGGACTATAGGTGAAGTTTACGCTACTCTATTGGACTTTCGAAAAACCTAGAGGCAAAGTATCAACTTATATCATAAAGTCTACAGATCATTCAAGTTCATCATCTAAAGACTTGGGGCTGGCAGAGTATAAGTAAACCGGAGAACATACCACATATTTTAGTTTTAATTGTTTGACCATCTCGATTTCCGAGTCACGGCTGGAGTGCACATGACTGAGATAGCCGGACAGTACATCATTGACATTGAGGTGAACGTAATGGGAGATATCAAACCGCACTTTCTGCTTCTCTAAAGCCTCTTTCTTAGCAGTATGTCGCGCTAATATAGTGGGGGTCCCCGGTTCAACAAACCGGCTACCGGTAATCAAAACGTCAGTATCAGAAGTTGTTGGCGGGTTAGATGAGCTAGATGGTTCAGTAATGGTCGGATTAAGGGTGGCATCATCGGCTGGCAACTCAGGAGGGTCCAATTGAGTATGAATAGCCGGGTCTTCTGGTGCTTCAGTTTGAGAGGGAGTTGGCATGGCCGGCTCAGTTGCAGGAACTTTCGGGTCTTCTGTCGGCTTAATCACCTTGGCCTTCTTGGATTTGGCTTGACCTCTAAGAAAGATTTTATGAGACAGCTAGTGTAATAATGCAGTTTTTAAAAGATGCAGAAGAAAGATGATTGTTCCTACCCAGGGGCAGTCTTGAAAGCCGGAAATTGAGTTTGCGACGAGTCGCCAGAAGAGCGAGAAACCTCCTGCAAAGGTAAAATAAAGTTAGTGATGCAAGGGAATAGATCCATTAATGGAAGCAAAAGACAAAGATGAAAGAAACCTCATTCTGGCGTTTTCGAGGAGTTTATTGTAAATCAGAAGGTGGTTCATCATCGTCATTAGTCCGGGCCTGACGGCGGCTCTCATGTTGCTGCTTTTTCAAAAGAAAATGAGGGCCCAGATAAGCCAAAGGGTGCGAAAACCTTACTTTCCGGGTTACCAGTCGAAGTTTCTGTCTTGGCAAAGGGGCTGAGTCGGAGGAAATAGTTACCTCTTCTTCCACGGCCTGGCTGGCCCCCGTGTCGTCCTGGCAATAGTCAGTGTCAATAAGATAGTTAAAAAACTGGCCAAGGGAGTCAAGGGCTACTTCCGATTCAGAAGCATCATCCAGGTGGAATAAGTCAGATGCAGTCTTCTTCTTCTTGGGCTTCTGGGTCGTTCTCCGGGCGGCTATGGCAGCGGCTCTAGCCTTCTTGGCAGCTTCATGATCATACTTGGCCTTCCAGAAGTCAGATTTGGCCTGTAAACAAATAAACAAGTTGAAAGGTCATGCAAGTATTTAAACTACTGAGGAAAACACAAAAAGAGAAAGAGGTCAGGGGTTTTCACCTCTAGGGCCAGGTTAAGTTTGCAGAAGGGGTTTAACCCAACCTTAATGCAGTCCTCATATTTTCCGTTCATGAGGATGGTTGACATTGCAACAACGTCTTCTTCAGTCAATTGAACAGAGCTATAATGCAGAGAGTCATTTGGGCCTCCGCCATACTCGTACATTAACTTGGATCAGCGGCTTAGGGGGATGACCCGCCATGCGACCCAGCAACGGGTTAGGTCAACTCCAGTTAAGTCGTTCCCCAATAAAGGTTGAATCCTTCTAATAGATGGAATAAGCTTCTTGCGTTCAGCAGCGGTAAGCTTATCAGGGAGCACAAACTTGGAATCCAGACATTCCGCGCGATAACCCGACAGTGGTTTTTCATTGGCTGGTGACTTATCTTGGCAGTAGAACCAGGTCTGATTCCAATATTTGGGATGGCTTGGTAAGAATATTAAGGGAAAGACGGCGCCCTGTCGGCGTTGAATTGAGATTCCACCAAGCTCCAAACTAAGGCCGTTGGTGCATTCATTCTGGTGGTTCAGATAAAAGTATTCTCTGAAGAGTTCCACGGTCGGTTCTTCTTGAAGATATACCTCACAAAGAACATGAAAATTGCAGATATTGGATATAGAGTTGGGTCCAATGTCTTGTGGGTGAAGCTTGAAAAAATGCAGAACATCTCGGAAGAACTTTGAGCCGGGTGGTGAGAAACCCCGGTTCATGTGATCGGTGAAAATGATAACTTCACCGTATTTAGGCTGAGGTCGTTCTTCGTCCGAGTTAGGTGCACGATAAGACATAACATTTTTCTCTGGCAAAAATCCTATGGTGACAAATTCCTTCAAGGTATCCTCAGTAACTGTGGAAGGGACCCAGTTGCAGACAGTTGGTGCTTTTAACGGCATGATGAGCAAAGGACAAACTGAAATGAAAGTAATGTGCCGGTTCAATTCAATGGTGAAAGTAAAAGTTAAATGATGATGGTACAAATGAGTAATGGCGGCTTAAGTAAGGGCTAATGACATATAAAGGAAAAGTGAGCCGGCGTGATAAGCCGCCATGACTAAAGACATTCGAAGGAAGCCAGAAACAGAATTGGCTAAGTGTTGAGACAAACAAGTTTCCCAAGCTATTGCTATTATTCTGGATCAAAATTGGTCAGAAAATTGCTATTACCTTCACCGTAAGGGGCCGAACCAGTATAAACATCTCGTGTCCTTTGTCCCGATTAACCCCTTTAAGCTTCCTAGTTGCAATGGCCCTACGACTAAGTCCTTTCGTTAGGACATTTGGCGTGACAATTCCACGACAGGTAGTGAGGCACGTATTGTAATGTTGCCATCGAGGATAAAAAGATGGGGTTTACATCATATTGCTTGAATTTATTTCTCTACATCATGTCATCTTACTTAAAGCGTTACTCTGTTCTTCATGAACTTAATACTCTAGATGCAGGAAGGAGTCGGTCGATGTGTGGAGTAATAGTAGTAGATGCAGGCAGGAGTCGGTCTACTTGACATGGATGTGAATCCTATATTACATAATCATTGCCTTGGATATCGTCATAACTTTGCGCTTTTCTATCAATTGCTCGACAATAATTTGTTCACCCACCGTATTATTTTCCTTCATGAGAGAAGCCTCTAGTGAAACCTATGGCCGCCGGGTCTATTTTCCATCATATTAGTTTTTGATCTACTATTTTGCAATATTTTATTTTTAGATCTATAAACCAAAAAAACCCCAAAAATATTTTACCTTTTGTTTAGTTTTATTTATCTATCTCTATCAGATCTCACCTTTGCAAGTGACCGTGAAGGGATTGACAACCCCTTTATCGCGTTGGGTGCAAGTGTTTGATTGTTTTTGCAGGTATTGGTGATTTGTGCGTTCTTCTCCTACTGGATTGATACCTTGGTTCTTAACTAAGGGAAATAGTTATCTCTATTGTTTTGCATCACCCTTTCCTCTTCAAGGGAAAAACCAACGCAAGGTCAAGAAGTAGCAGGGATCATCCTGAATATTTTGACCAACAAGATAAATCTAAAGTCTCGACCAGGCTAACCTTGCGCCTCATCAAACCGTCTGTTGACGAGGTCGAGCTCCTCATCAGAGCTCTTAAGCTTCTGATTCATCTCATCCAGGGTCGCGGCATTAGCAGCCGCCACCAGAGATGAGGCCTACAATAACAAACAAAACTCACATAGTTTAGACTCCTGATTTAATAGTTTTTCGATCATCCGCCGGGGTTTTCAACCCTAACAAAGTCTCGGGGCTGCTATATACAAGGAGTGTATAACTTTGTTCAAAAATACGCTTTATGAAAAGAACATTACAAGGCTTACCTCGAAGCCCGTCAGGAGGTCACTGAAGGCTTCCTTCAGTCCGTTGTTAATGGACTGAATACTTTGCAGAACCACGCCCATTAAGACGCGGTGCTCCGCAATGATGGAAGAGCTGCAAGGCCTCCTCCATCGCTTCCATCCAACCAGCCAAAACTCGATCACCGGTGTTCGGCGCTGGCGGCGGGGCCCTATCTCCTCCTTCGGTGGAGGGCAAAATTGACGCCTCCGAGGGCCTTGGGGGCTCCAGAAACGTCTTTTGGGAGGGCTTGGGTTGACCGAACTCCTCCTCCTTGTTTCCCAGAAGGGATCCCTCCTCTTTGTCTTTGGTGACCGAGGTGTTGACCTCGGCCATAACTTTGTCACCTCCACCCCCTCGTGTTTGGACCGGGAGGAGTCCTTCGGGATAGCACCTCCCCGGTCTCTCCAGTAATCGGGGGAGGTGTAGAGAGCGACGCGGTTCCGCTCCCCGCCAGTTTGGCTGGTGGAGAATTTCCCTCCAAGACTTGGTCGTTAGGGAGGTCACGCGATGGGCTATAACACGAAGTACACACAACATGTTAACAATAGACAAAATAAAATGAGTACCTTGGAGTGTACAGATCCGTACCTTTTCGTAGGGGGCTTGACCCTGGGGTTCCTCTTGGGAACCTCTTTGGACTTTGCGGATTCCTTGTCGGAATCTGAGCTATCATCGAGTCGGGCCAACTTGGGCCTGCGCTGCATCTTTGGGACACGAGCAGGTTGTTCCTCCTCGGCATCTTCGGACGTCACCCTCTTGATTGCATGAGAGGAGCTTCTCTCCTCCTCGTCCTCCTCCTGTTCCCCGTCGGGGTCAGAGGGAGCTTGAGTTTCCCCAGACATAGAGCCTGGGTGTGCCCGTGAGCGGAGACCTTCTCTGATCTCCCCCATCTCGCTCTTCTTCCTTTTTTTTCTTTTCTTTCTGGCATCTAGTATGGCGCCACGATCAGCATTTCCTCTAACAGGGCCGGCCTGGGGTCTTCGGGCTACGGGGTCGGGCTGTTCATCAGCATGGCTTTATCGAGCCAGCCCTACGAGGAAGGGGAAGAAGGAGTCAGATCCCTTATTGGGAAAACTAATACCTAAACATGAAATTAGGAGAGCATTATTACCTTCTTAGGGGGTGTTCGGCATCAAGGTCGATATCCTCCTATTCGTCTAGCCAATCCTTCTAAGGTTTGAAAAGCATCTTCCACAACTTGTCATGGGTGGTGACGTGGAAGTGGTGCACGGTGACGGGGTCTTCGGACTTATACGCCCACATTGGGCCAACCCTTTGCTAGCAAGGGAGGAGGCGCCGGCAGAGCATCACTTGGATCATGTTGGTCAGCTTGGTGCCCACATTTTTTATGCTGACGATGCGCTTCTGAAGTAGCTCCACCTCTTCGGGTAATCCCCAATCAAGGCTCTTTTTGGTCCATGAGGTGAGCCTCGAGGGCGGTTCGGATCTAAATTCGGGGGCTGCTGCCCAGGCTGCGTCGCGGGATTCTGTAATGTAGAACCACTCCTTCTACCAAACTTGGACAATATCTATGAACGTACCCTCCGACCACTCAACGCGAGTGAGCTTGCTGACCATGCCCCCCTGCAGTCCGCTTGTTGGCCGTCAATGATCTTTGGCTTGACATTGAAAACCTTCAGCCATAAGCCAAAGTGCAGATGGATCCGAAGAAAGTCCATGCAAACGATGATGAAGGCCGAGATGTGGAGAATAGAGTTCGATCTAGATCATGAAAATCTAGCCCATAAAAGAACATCAGCCCTCAGACGAAGGGGTGGAGCGGGAAGACCAGTCCCCGGATAAAGTGGCGGACGAACACCACCCTCTCGCTAGGTCACGGTGTGGGGATGACCTAGCCCTCTCCTGGGGCCCGGTGAACGATGGCGGACAGAAGGTAGCCATCGCGCTTCAGATCCTTGATATCTTTGTTGGTGATGGTTGAGGCCTCCCACTTGCCTCCGGTGCCAGACCTGGCCATGAGCGGATTAAGGAAAAAGATGGGGAGGAGTTCTTGAGGGAGAATAGAATGGGTGCTGAAGCTGTGTAGATGGGGAAAGCAATGGCTAGAGGAGGGAGAAGGCATGCACATATGAGGATGGTTGTTTCCCTTTTATAAGCAGCCGTAATACCAAAGGATCCGAGGCAGTTAGGCACAAGGAATGAGGTATGGGGCTCGCTGCGCGGTTAGAGGGTGAGATGGGATTGACAGCTGGTGGGCCGCAGATGGCCAGGGTGGTCGCAGCCTGCGTTTGAACTGGGGGTGCATCAGGGATTTGGCCTGTAGTGGCGCCCAGGTCAGCAGATAGACCCGACAACCTTTGACGAACTAGGGGCCCACGGTTGACGCTGCCAATGGCGGGATGGGGTCCCAGGATGCCTTGCCAACCACGATATGGTGGCGGTCCAGCACGCCGACCCTGATGCTGTCGGGCCGAGCCCTGGCTGGAGGAGCCACAAGGACGACGGGTGGCGGGAAGTCGTGCCGGCTAGGCCAAGCCTCCGGGAGGGCTGGTGAGGGTGCGCGACTGCCATCACCATCCTTCCTTGCCGACAGAGGCGGAGGGGGCGCGACGGGGAAGCAGAAGTCGTTGGTGTGCCGCACATGGATGGATTCTGGAAAACGCAGCATCGAGACAGCAAAGCGGTCGACCAGGTGGGGGTTCGCGTCGGCGAGGTCATCAGGCTCGGCAAGCAGGAGCTCGGACGTACGAGGGATCATGTCGGGGTTGGTGGTCCAAGCGGACAGCCGGAAGACAGACATGTCGCTACCGTCCAATGTCGCAGGAACCAGCCGGTCGACGAGGCAAAAGGGGGCGAGCGGCTGCACGGCGGAGGAGATGTCCCAGCCATGGTCCGGAATGCCGGTGATCTCGATGTCGACGGAGATGCAAAGTGAGACAGGCCTGGCCCCGGCTAGATGGCTCCATGGATTCAGAATCAGCCGAAACCTGGCAGCACGAACCGGTCTTGCAGCGACACGGGCGTGGTCGGCGGCATCCCGAAACCGGATGAGGAACTCGTCTCGCGGCGATGGTGGACGGAGAAGTCCACAGGCCCGAGCAGGAAGCGCCCGCTCAGCTCTCGCGTGACATCAGTGGCGGAGATGCCGGAGCGGTTCCCGGCGACGATGGCCACCAAGGCGAGGTCCATGGCATGATCGGCCGCATCCAAGCGTGCAAACCACGGCAGGTAGCAGACGGCTCCAGCCGGCCGCATCCAAGCGTGCAGACCACGACAGGTAACAGACGACTCCAGTCGGCCATAGGGTGGGGTGGCCCGACAACGCCAGGGGCGTGGCCTGCGCATAGGTGCCCGCGGAAACGGGGGGCAAGGGAGTAGCCGAAGCAGGTGGCGAAGGGGTGACCGCGGCAGAGGAGGTGGTGATGGTGGCGATGGATGTCGAGGTAGGCTCATCCCGGGCCCGGAGGACGTGGGTGGGGATGGGCCCGCTAAGCTCGAAGCCGAGGAGCCAACGGATTGCGGGGATGATGGACGCGTATGCTTAGCCGCGAGCGTGACGCTCAGGGAAGACGGGCGCGGGGCGATGCAGAACCTCGCAATGTGACCGAAGAAGCGGCAACGTCGACAGCACGCATCCTTCCGGCACTCAGAGCGAGGGTGACCGGTGCCAAGGCAGTGTGGGCACTCCCAAGGGTGCGGAGAAGACGGCAAGCTGCGAGTGTGGCTGGCGCGGTTGTCCCGCCTGCGGCGATGCATGCCGTGGGGGCGCGGGCGATGCCGGCCCTCGGCGACCTCCCAGCCACCGCCATATGCAGGCCTGGCCTTGGCCTCGTGCACGACCCGGTGCACCTCGTAACGGGGGGCGAGGCGCACGGCGGGCGGTGAGGGCTGGGGAGCATGATGGGAGGAGGGGACCTGTGGAGCTAGGGCCCCCGGCGACGAACAGAGGGCGAGATGGTAGGACCATGGTGAAGGAAATATGCCCTAGAGGCAATAATAATGTTATTATTTTATTTCCTTATATCATGATAAATGGTTATTATTCATTCTAGAATTGTATTATCCGGAAACATAATACATGTGTGAATACATAGACAAACCAAACGTCACTAGTATGCCTCTACTTGACTAGCTCGTTAATCGAAGATGGTTATGTTTCCTAACCATAGACATGTGTTGTCATTTGATTAATGGGATCACATCATTAGGAGAATGATGTGATTGACATGACCCATTCCATTAGCTTAGCACCCGATCGTTTAGTATGTTGCTATTGCTTTCTTCATGACTTATACATGTTCCTATGACTATGAGATTATGCAACTATCCCGTTTACCGGAGGAACACTTTGTGTGCTACCAAACGTCACAACGTAACTGGGTGATTATAAAGGAGCTCTACAGGTGTCTCCAAAGGTGAATGTTGGGTTGGCGTATTTCGAGATTAGGATTTGTCACTCCGATTGTCGGAGAGGTATCTCTGGGCCCTCTCGGTAATGCACATCACATAAGCCTTGCAAGCATTACAACTAATGAGTTAGTTGCGAGATGATGTATTACGAAACGAGTAAAGAGACTTGCCGGTAACGAGATTGAACTAGGTATTGAGATACCGACGATCGAATCTCGGGCAAGTAACATACCGATGACAAAAGGAACAACGTATGTTGTTATGCGGTCTGACCGATAAAGATCTTCATAGAATATGTAGGAGCCAATATGAGCATCCAGGTTCCGCTATTGGTTATTCACCGGAGACGTGTCTCGGTCATGTCTACATTGTTCTCGAACCCTAGGGTCCGCACGCTTAAGGTTTCAATGACAGTTATATTATGAGTTTATGAGTTTTTATGTACCGAAGTTAGTTCGGAGTCCCGGATGTGATCACGGACATAACGAGGAGTCTCGAAATGGTCAAGACATAAAGATTGATATATTGGACGGCTATATTTGGACACCGAAAGTGTTCCGGGTGATTTCGGAGAAAACCGGAGAGCCGGAGGGTTACCGGAACCCCCCCGGGAGAAGTAATGGGCCATATGGGCCTTAGTGGAGAGAGAGAGGGGCAGCAAGGGTGGGCCGCGCGCCTCCTCCCCCCTGGTCCGAATTGGACTATGAGAGAGGGGGGCGGCGCCCCCCTTTCCTTCTCCCTCCCCACTTCTTTCCCCCTCCTAGTAGGAGTCCTACTCCTACTAGGAGGAGGACTCCTCCTTGGCGCGCCATAGGGGCCGGCCGGCCTCCTCCCCTTGCTCCTTTATATACGGGGGCAGGGGGCACCCCTAGAAACACAAGTAGATCCACGTGATCATATTCTTAGCCGTGTGCGGTGCCCCCTTCCACCATAATCCTTGATAATATTGTAGCGGTGCTTAGGCGAAGCCCTGCGACGGTAGTGCATCAAGATCGTCACCACGCCGTCGTGCTGACGGAACTCTTCCCCGACACTTTGCTAGATCGGAGTCCGGGGATCGTCATCGAGCTGAACGTGTGCTAAAACTCGGAGGTGCCGTAGTTTCGGTGCTTGATCGGTCGGGCCGTGAAGACGTACGACTACATCAACCGTGTTGTGCTAACGCTTCCGCTGTCGGTCTACAAGGGTACGTAGATCACACTCTCCCCTCTCGTTGCTATGCATCACCATGATCTTGCGTGTGCGTAGGAATTTTTTTTGAAATTACTACGTTCCCCAACAGTGGCATCCGAGCCTAGGTTTTATGTGTTGATGTTATATGCACGAGTAGAACACAAGTGAGTTGTGGGCGATATAAGTCATACTGCTTACCAGCATGTCATACTTTGGTTCGGCGGTATTGTTGGACGAAGCGGCCCGGACCGACATTACGCGTACGCTTACGCGAGACTGGTTCTCCCGACGTGCTTTGCACAAAGGTGGCTAGCGGGTGACAGTTTCTCCAACTTTAGTTGAACCGAGTGTGGCTACGCCCGGTCCTTGCGAAGGTTAAAACAGCACCAACTTGACAAACTATCGTTGTGGTTTTGATGCATAGGTAAGATTGGTTCTTGCTTAAGCCCGTAGCAGCCACGTAAAACTTGCAACAACAAAGTAGAGGATGTCTAACTTGTTTTTGCAGGGCATGTTGTGATGTGATATGGTCAAGACATGATGCTAAATTTTATTGTATGAGATGATCATGTTTTGTAACCAAGTTATCGGCAACTGGCAGGAGCCATATGGTTGTCGCTTTATTGTATGCAATGCAATTGCGCTGTAATGCTTTACTTTATCACTAAGCGGTAGCGATAGTCGTGGAAGCATAAGATTGGCGAGACGACAATGATGCTACGATGGTGATCAAGGTGTCGCGCCGATGACGATGGTGATCACGACGGTGCTTCGAAGATGGAGATCACAAGCACAAGATGATGATGGCCATATCATATCACTTATATTGATTGCATGTGATGTTTATCTTTTATGCATCTTATCTTGCTTTGATTGACGGTAGCATTTTAAGATGATCTCTCACTAATTATCAAGAAGTGTTCTCCCTGAGTATGCACCATTGTGAAAGTTCTTCGTGCTGAGACACCACGTGATGATCGGGTGTGATAGGCTCTACGTTCAAATACAACGGATGCAAAACAGTTGCACACGTAGAATACTCAGGTTATACTTGACGAGCCAAGCATATACAGATATGGCCTTGGAACACAGAGACCGAAATGTCGAGCGTGAATCATATAGTAGATATGATCAACATAGCGATGTTCACCAATGAAACTACTCCATCTCACGTGATGATCGGACATGGTTTAGTTGATTTGGATCACGTAATCACTTAGAGGATTAGAGGGATGTCTATCTAAGTGGGAGTTCCTTAGTAATGTGATTAATTGAACCTAAATTTATCATGAACTTAGTACCTGATAGTATCTTGCTTATTTATGTTTGATTGTAGATAGATGGCATGTGCTGTTGTTCCGTTGAATTTTAATGCATTCCTTGAGAAAGCAAAGTTGAAAGATGATGGTAGCAATTACACGGACTGGGTCCGTAACTTGAGGATTATCCTCATTGCTGCACAGAAGAATTACGTCCTGGAAGCACCGCTGGGTGCCAGGCCTGCTGCTGGAGCAACACCAGATGTTATGAACGTCTGGCAGAGCAAAGCTGATGACTACTCGATAGTTCAGTGTGCCATGCTTTACGGCTTAGAATCGGGACTTCAACGACGTTTTGAACGTCATGGAGCATATGAGATGTTCCAGGAGTTGAAGTTAATATTTCATGCAAATGCCCGGATTGAGAGATATGAAGTCTCCAATAAGTTCTATAGCTGCAAGATGGAGGAGAACAGTTCTATCAGTGAACATATACTCAAAATGTCTGGGTATAATAATCACTTGATTCAATTGGGAGTTAATCTTCCAGATGATTGCGTCATTGACATAATTCTCCAATCACTGCCACCAAGCTACAAGAGCTTCGTGATGAACTACAATATGCAAGGGATGAATAAGACTATTCCCGAGCTCTTCGCAATGCTGAAAGCTGCGGAGGTAGAAATCAAGAAGGAGCATCAAGTGTTGATGATCAACAAGACCACTAGTTTCAAGAAAAAGGGCAAATGGAAGAAGAAGGGAAACTTCAAAAAGAACAGCAAGCAAGTTGCTACTCAAGAGAAGAAACCCAAACCTGGACCTAAGCCTGAAACTAAGTGCTTCTACTGCAAGCAGACTGGTCACTGGAAGCGGAACTGCCCCAAGTATTTGGCGGATAAGAAGGATGGCAAGGTGAACAAAGGTATATGTGATATACATGATATTGATGTGTACCTTACTAATGCTCGCAGTAGCACCTGGGTATTTGATACTGGTTCTATTGCTAATATTTGCAACTCGAAACAGGGACTACGGATTAAGCGAAGATTGGCTAAGGACGAGGTGACGATGCGCGTGGGAAATGGTTCCAAAGTCGATGTGATCGCAGTCGGCACGCTACCTCTACATCTACCTTCGGGATTAGTATTACACCTAAATAATTGTTATTTGGTGCCAACGTTAAGCATGAACATTATATCTGGATCTTGTTTGATGCGAGACGGTTATTCATTTAAATCAGAGAATAATGGTTGTTCTATTTATATGAGTAATATCTTTTATGGTCATGCACCCTTAAAGAGTGGTCTATTCTTATTAAATCTCGATAGTAGTGACACACATATTCATAATGTTGAAGGCAAAATATGCAGAGTTGATAATGATAGTGCAACTTATTTGTGGCACTGCCGTTTGGGTCATATCGGTGTAAAGCGCATGAAGAAACTCCATACTGATGGGCTTTTGGAACCACTTGATTATGAATCACTTGGTACTTGCGAACCGTGCCTTATGGGTAAGATGACAAAAACACCATTCTCTGGTACTATGGAGAGAGGAACAGATTTGTTGGAAATCATACATACAGATGTATGTGGTCCGATGAATGTTGAGGCTCGTGGCGGATATCGTTATTTTCTCACCTTCAAAGATGACTTAAGCAGATATGGGTATATCTATTTAATGAAACATAAGTCTGAAACGTCTGAAAAGTTCAAAGAATTTCAGAGTGAAGTTGAAAATCATCGTAGCAAGAAAATAAAATTCCTACGATCTGATCGTGGAGGAGAATATTTGAGTTACGAGTTTGGTGTACATTTGAAACAATGTGGAATAGTTTCGCAACTCACGCCACCCGGAACACCACAGCGTAATGGTGTGTCCGAACGTCGTAATCGTACTATACTAGATATGGTGTGATCTATGATGTCTCTTACTGATTTACCGCTATCGTTTTGGGGATATGCTCTAGAGACGGCCGCATTCATGTTAAATAGGGCACCATCAAAATCCGTTGAGATGACGCCTTATGAACTGTGGTTTGGCAAGAAACCAAAGTTGTCGTTTCTGAAAGTTTGGGGCTGCGATGCTTATGTGAAAAAGCTTCAACCTGATAAGCTCGAACCCAAATCGGAGAAATGTGTCTTCATAGGATATCCAAAGGAAACTATTGGATACACCTTCTATCACAGATCCGAAGGCAAGACTTTTGTTGCTAAATTCGGAAACTTTCTAGAGAAGGAGTTTCTCTCGAAAGAAGTGAGTGGGAGGAAAGTAGAACTTGACGAGGTAACTGTACCTGCTCCCTTATTGGAAAGTAGTACATCACAGAAACCAGTTTCTGTGACACCTACACCAATTAGTGAGGAAGCTAATGATAATGATCATGAAACTTCAGAACAAGATACTACTGAACCTCGTAGATCAACCAGAGTAAGATCCGCGCCAGAGTGGTACGGTAATCCTGTTCTAGAAGTCATGCTACTAGATCATGATGAACCTACGAACTATGAAGAAGCGATGGTGAGCCCAAATTCCGCAAAATGGCTTGAAGCCATGAAATCTGAGATGGGATCCATGTATGAGGACAAAGTATGGACTTTGGTTGACTTGCCCAATGATCGGCAAGCGATTGAGAATAAATGGATCTTCAAGAAGAAGACTGACGCTGGCAGTAATGTTACTGTCTACAAAGCTCGACTTGTCGCAAAAGGTTTTCGGCAAGTTCAAGGGATTGACTATGATGAGACCTTCTCACCCGTAGCGATGCTTAAGTCTGTCCGAATCATGTTAGCAATTGCCACATTTTATGATTATGAAATTTGGCAAATGGATGTCAAAACTGCATTCCTGAATGGATTTCTACAAGAAGAGTTGTATATGATGCAGCCGGAAGGTTTTGTCGATCCAAAGGGAGCTAACAAAGTGTGCAAGCTCCAGCGATCCATTTATGGACTGGTGCAAGCCTCTCGGAGTTGGAATGAACGCTTTGATAGTGTGATCAAAGCATTTGGTTTTATACAGACTTTTGGAGAAGCTTGTATTTACAAGAAAGTGAGTGGGAGCTCTGTAGCATTTCTGATATTATATGTAGATGACATATTACTAATCGGAAATGATATAGAATTTCTGGATAGCATAAAAGGATACTTGAATAAAAGTTTTTTCAATGAAAGACCTCGGTGAAGCTGCCTACATATTGGGCATCAAGATCTATAGAGACAGATCGAGACGCTTAATTGGACTTTCACAAAGCACATACCTTGACAAAGTTTTGAAAAAGTTCAAAATGGATCAAGCAAAGAAAGGATTCTTGCCTGTGTTACAAGGTGTGAAATTGAGTAAGACTCAAAGTCCGACCAATGCAGAAGATAGAGAGAAAATGAAAGATGTTCCCTATGCTTCAGCCATAGGCTCTATCATGTATGCAATGCTGTGTACCAGACCTGATGTGTGTCTTACTATAAGTCTAGCAGGGAGGTACCAAAGTAATCCAGGAGTGGATCACTAGACAGTGGTCAAGAACATCCTGAAATACCTGAAAAGGACTAAGGATATGCTTCTCATATATGGAGGTGACCAAGAGCTCATCGTAAATGGTTACGTTATGCAAGCTTTGACACTGATCCGGACGATTCTAAATCGCAAACCGGATACGTGTTTACATTAAACGGTGGAGCTGTTAGTTGGTGCAGTTCTAAACAAAGCGTTGTGGTGGGATCTACATGTGAAGCGGAGTACATAGCTGCTTCGGAAGCAGCAAACGAAGGATTCTGGATGAAGGAGTTCATATCCGATCTAGGTGTCATACCTAGTGCATCGGGTCCAATGAAAATCTTTTGTGACAATACTGGTGCAATTGCCTTGGCAAAGGAATCCAGATTTCACAAGAGAACCAAGCACATCAAGAGACGCTTCAATTCCATCCGGGATCTAGTCCAGGTGGGAGACATAGAGATTTGCAAGATACATACGGATCTGAATGTAGCAGACTCGTTGACTAAGCCTCTTCCACGAGCAAAACATGATCAACACCAAAGCTCCATGGGTGTTAGAATCATTACTGTGTAATCTAGATTATTGACTCTAGTGCAAGTGGGAGACTGAAGGAAATATGCCCTAGAGGCAATAATAATGTTATTATTTTATTTCCTTATATCATGATAAATGTTTATTATTCATGCTAGAATTGTATTATCCGGAAACATAATACTTGTGTGAATACATAGACAAACCAAACGTCACTAGTATGCCTCTACTTGACTAGCTCGTTAATCGAAGATGGTTATGTTTCCTAACCATAGACATGTGTTGTCATTTGATTAATGGGATCACATCATTAGGAGAATGATGTGATTGACATGACCCATTCCATTATCTTAGCACCCGATCGTTTAGTATGTTGCTATTGCTTTCTTCATGACTTATACATGTTCCTATGACTATGAGATTATGCAACTCCCGTTTACCGGAGGAACACTTTGTGTGCTACCAAACGTCACAACGTAACTGGGTGATTATAAAGGAGCTCTACAGGTGTCTCCAAAGGTGAATGTTGAGTTGGCGTATTTCGAGATTAGGATTTGTCACTTCGATTGTCGGAGAGGTATCCCTGGGCCCTCTCGGTAATGCACATCACATAAGCCTTGCAAGCATTACAACTAATGAGTTAGTTGCGAGATGATGTATTACGAAACGAGTAAAGAGACTTGCCGGTAACGAGATTGAACTAGGTATTGAGATACCGACGATCGAATCTCGGGCAAGTAACATACCGATGACAAAGGGAACAACGTATGTTGTTATGCGGTCTGACCAATAAAGATCTTCGTAGAATATGTAGGAGCCAATATGAGCATCCAGGTTCCGCTATTGGTTATTGACCGGAGACGTGTCTCGGTCATGTCTACATTGTTCTCGAACCCTAGGGTCCGCACGCTTAAGGTTTCGATGACAGTTATATTATGAGTTTATGAGTTTTGATGTACCGAAGTTAGTTCGGAGTCCCGGATGTGATCATGGACATAACGAGGAGTCTCGAAATGGTCGAGACATAAAGATTGATATATTGGACGGCTATATTCGGACACCGGAAGTGTTCCGGGTGATTTCGGAGAAAACCGGAGAGCCGGAGGGTTACCGGAACCCCCCCGGGAGAAGTAATGGGCCATATGGGCCTTAGTGGAGAGAGAGAGGGGCATCCAGGGTGGGCCGCGTGCCTCCTCCCCCCCTGGTCCGAATTGGACTAGGAGAGGGGGGGCGGCGCCCCCCTTTCCTTCTCCCTCCCCACTTCTTTCCCCCTCCTAGTAGGAGTCCTACTCCTACTAGGAGGAGGACTCCTCCTTGGCGCGCCATAGGGGCCGGCTGGCCTCCTCCCCTTGCTCCTTTATATACGGGGGCAGGGGGCACCCGTAGAAACACAAGTTGATCCACATGATCATATTCTTAGCCGTGTGCGGTGCCCCCTTCCACCATAATCCTCGATAATATTGTAGCGGTGCTTAGGCGAAGCCCTGCGACGGTAGTGCATCAAGATCGTCACCATGCCATCGTGCTGACGGAACTCTTCCCCGACACTTTGCTGGATCGGAGTCCGGGGATCGTCATCGAGCTGAACGTGTGCTAAAACTCGGAGGTGCCGTAGTTTCGGTGCTTGATCGGTCGGGCCGTGAAGACGTACGACTACATCAACCGCGTTGTGCTAACGCTTCCGCTGTCGGTCTACAAGGGTACGTAGATCACACTCTCCCCTCTCGTTGCTATGCATCATCATGATCTTGTGTGTGCGTAGGAAATTTTTTGAAATTACTATGTTCCCCAACACATGGCACGCGGTCGGACTCCGCCGAGCACGGGCTGGATTCCAGCCAGCGGCACTCGCAGGTTCGGCCCCCCGCGGCCGGAGACGGGGAGGGGGTGGGAGAAGCCATGGTGAGGTGGGCGACGGCGCCGAAGTGGCGGCCGGGACGGAGGGGAGGTGGTCGACGGTGGCCGGAGTGGCCGCCGGCGATATGGGAGCGGAGCTAGGCTAGGGAACAGAGAATGCTCGGCCGTTGTACACACCAACCGATCGAGTACTACTATATCTGTCTTACATGAAAAAAAGTAAGGTTATCTGAAATGGGAAAAGCTTACCTTCAGCCGACCGATGTCGCACGCGCATCTGCCGGCGCCGTGTCCGTTGGATCGCCTGTTGATCAGACAGATGAGAACGGCCCCGCTTTCCTTGTCACACGCGTTCGTTTTCTGAAATAGAGCTATTGTTTCGGATAAGCATTCGTGCCACTGGCCTCCATTGACTCTTGTCTCTGAGAGGGCGATGCTTCTGGCTTTAGGAGGGCGGCGGGGGCAGGGGCGGGGGCGTTCGGCGACTGGGCATATCCAACGCAGCGGCGACAGCGACGGGTTCGGCGGTGGCCGACGTCGACTCCAGCAGGTATGGATGGAGACCCCCTCCCATTCCCCCTGCATTTCTAGGCGAGCACCGTCCTGGCACCACCAACACTAGACATAGCCACATCACAACACTTTACGTTCACGCACACTCCAAGTTTCTGCAACAACAACGTTGTTGCGGAACGGCGACAACGAAGACTGCGCGACACGACTAGAGATTTTGTTGCAATTTTTGTAGCAAGGGTCTTGTTACAGAAAATTAGGCACGGCATGAGATGTCTTTTTAGTTTTTGCAACAAGAGTCTTATTGCAAAAAAATAGAAAATAAGAGTTTTTGCAACAAGGGACTTGTTGCAGAAAATTATAAAAAATGACTTTTCGCAACAAAGCTCTTATTGCAAGAAATTAGAGATGAGAAAGTTTCGCAACAAAGCTCTTGTTGGAGGAAATTGGAGAGAAGATTTCAGACCTAAAGTAGCTCCTACGCGCCGGCGGCGGGCTGATTTCGCGGTGGGTTGGCGGCGGCGCCACACAGGGCGCAGCTCAGTCGGGGTCGGGTCAAGGCTGACTTGTTTCTGCAACAAAGTGTTTGTTACGAGAAATAACGAGTGAGCATGCGGGCGTAGCAGCGCCCAAAATGCATCTAAAATACTAATCTATAATATTATGTAATATTATGCATTACGGAGGTAGTACGTATGCACAATACTAACTTACTACTACCCTTACGAGCAGCATACATTGCCACGTCCAACGCGTTGCCGACTTGGCAACCAACACGATGCAACCCCGTATGCGGTACAACCACCGGAGTAGGATACGGTTTACAACTCTCACACGATCACTTTCCTAAACATATTTAAACAAACTTGGTGAGAAAACTATCTAGGACTCTAAACTTTGGTGACCTTAGACTACAACTAGGTTAATTTCTACATTAGCTTTTCCAATTTTGTGTTAATTTGTAGGAGGTGGTCTAAAATGTTCAGTTTTAGGGGAAGATGCTTTAAGTTTACAATGGGGCAGCCAGTGAGCTGTTATCATGAAGCAATCTATTACAGAATCAACAACATCGTTCTTCCCAAAATTTCATTCCGATAAGATACATTTGCTTAACTTGTGCTTATTATATCAATGTGGCAAACTGCATATACCAGAATACGTATGTACTATTACTATTTGCTATCATCAGTTGAGCAGGTCGTCCGAGGTGCAGTACTGACCGCCGGCGAGCGCCCGGTAGTAGCGGTCCCTGCAGTAAACCGGGCGTCCATTGGCGGCCTCCGCAGCAGCCGCAGCGAGGTCGTCGTCTTGCCTCACCTCGGCAGGCAGCTTCAGCAGGTCCTCTCTCCTGCACGCAGGCACGCCCCAGTCAATTCCGCTTGCAACAATGGCTTACAGTCTATTGTGAAAGCTGGGTAGCAGCATCGAGTTGACTCACTCACCTCATGATCGGCTTAGAGGAGGCGGTAGTGGGGGCTCCATTGAAGGAGTGGACGAATTCCTCGACGGGGGCGGCGAAGGCGAAGAGTGCCACCGCCCCGACGAGCAGCGCACCGGTGCCCACCAGTGTCTGTTTGAGCAGGTTGATCACCGGCTTTACCTGAAGAATCCGTCGATCACCAAGATAAAATGTGAAAAATCCATTTTTATAGTTATATAAGCGTCAACGATCATACATGTTTTCCCGCCAAAAGAAAGAAGCATATGGAATGATAAGAAAAGACAAGCTACAAGTTACCTTGTAAGATCCCAATAGCCTGTCGCGAGCCAGCACCTGCATCAGGAAGGAATTATACGTTTAAAGGCAGTCTGAATTGCATGGCTGTGCTTAAGCTGAACAAGCAAGCATGTACCCCTCAGTTTCTAAATATTTGTCTTTTTAGAAATTTAAATGGACTATCACATACGGATATATATAGACATATTTTAGAGTGTAGATTCGCTCGTTTTGCTTTGTATATAGTCACTTATTGCAATCTTTAAAAAGACAAATATTTAGGAATGGAGGGAGTATGATGATACATACCTCTGCTGGCTTGACCCACATTTGGCCATCGTACCACCCGGTTTCTTCATACGGCACGACTGCCGATAATAGCCTGTCACCCACGTAGCTCCAACCCTACAGCACTAGCACGTATTGTTATACTAGCACAGTTTTCTCAAATACGGCCGACGTTTGCCAAACTTACCAGGTAGATCCTGAGAACCACAAGAGACACCAGGAGCAGGGTCCCAATCCCAGCAGCTAGCACGAACTTGAGTGGATCCTGCATAGCGTTGACATACATATCATGGAGAAATTGGTCAAACAACACTGTGAGGAACAACATACTAGCACAATTTCCGCTGCTCATTAAACTGAAAATATAGAACCATAACGAACGGGCGTACCTTTCCGGGACTGAAACTTGCGGCTGAGATTGGGGCCGCCAGAACTGTAAATGTGACCAGGCACAGGCTGCCTAGGCGCATGAAGAAAGAGCCTGGACTCAGCTCTGCCCAAGAGTACAAGGTGCTCTCCTTGAGAGCGGAGTACTCGTTAACCTGAGCCAATCATCCACATTAAGCAGCAAAATCTTTCATTCAGACTGCAAGCTAGGTGCATGCCCAAGTGTCTAATTTCTTTTGTGCGAGACGCTAAATCATACCGGTCTTTGCTCGTATGGGACTCCGATCTCCATCCTGGGGTCCCAGCTCGGGCCGCCCCCGGCGAAGCGGCTTCGGCTGCTCTCCGGCTCCTCCTCCTTGAGCGCCATCGCCACCGCCACGCTCCTCAGCCTCTTTGCTCTCGTGGACGCTCCACCGCCCTGCGGAAGGGCTCCGGCGAGACGCCGCGGGGATGCTGTCGCGCCATGGTCATGCCCAAGAAGCAGCGCCACAGGCTGGACGGTGGTAATCTTCAGGCGGAGCAACATGGAAAAACTCGCGCCTATTATCTTCTAGCCCACCGTACGTACTGAACTCGGGGAGCGAGAGGGCACCATGTATAGCCGTGAACCTTTTACGTGGCCCAGGTTTTTCTTTTTTGCTTGCAGTTTTTCACTTTTTTGTGGCTCAGGCAGTGGAGTGGTCGCGACGGCCAGGTCTGGACACTCTGCCTACACGTGGTGGGATGCGCCGTGGCACGCTGCCTGCTCGTGCCGGCGCACGGCAAGCCAGGTGCGGACCACTATACATTGTTCTCCAATAATAAAAATATAATCATCCCAAAAACTTAAACTCGCAGCTGCGCTATCCGGCGGAGCCGAGCGCACACGCGAGTTGTCCGATGACTACGCACCTGCTAAATGATAAAACTGCTAAAAAAACGGCCTCCTTCCTCCTTGCGATGTACCTGCCGTTGTCAGATGGTGGATGATCACTAAGGATTACCTGCATGCATATGTTGATGTCATCTCACATTATTTCGTCTTTTTTAAAAAAAAGTATAACTTTTGAACCGAGTGTCAGAATGAAAATTCGTTTTCGCCATTAGGTTTCTCGCGACGAGATCTTCAAAACTAGATCTCATATGTGTATGTTTCGATGAATTTTTTTAAGCAATTTTGGTTCTAGTTGAGGCAATTTTAGTACTAAACAAAAGCAACTTCCTTGCATCATGTGTAATAGTGAATTTACCTATCAAGTATATCGTAGACGACATAAAAACCATGTGGGATAAATTTTCATTGTATGTAGGCAACTGCGCATCATTCGTAGGCAACTTTATAATATTGTAGGCAACTTAGTTTTTAAGGTAGGCTGACAGTATCTTAAGGGGGCTACCATGACTAGCTAGTAGTTTAACATCATCCTTAGTTGCATACAACTTAGCTTCATACATAGGCGGCTTTGGACCTAAATTGCTAACGCTACTTAGTTTTAAAAGCAACTTTGATGCTTGATGAGGCAACTTTAATGCTAAATAGAAGCAACTCCACTCCTAAAAATAATTAATTAGCAACAATAAGCAACTAACTAATAATACAGAACAACTACCGAACTGAGGTAGATAATATCACATCACCTTTATGAGCAACTTTCCTTCCACAAGAGGCAACTCTAGTGCTAAAAGCGGGCAACATCACTACCTTGTGTGTCCTAGTTAATTTTGTCTAACATTCTCCTAACTTCCTCATCGGTACTTCTAAGTTGCCTATTGTTCATGCTCATATGTCGTTGTTTCTAAATTGCCTATAATACTATGATGTCGTCTACCGATGATGCCCTTGTGTCTGCTATATATTGCTAGTTATGGTAGGCAACATGATGATGAATCTTGGCCACTTCGGAGTGTTTGTAGGCAACTTAGAAAAAACAATGATAAACAACTTCATATTATTCTAGGCAACTATTTTAACAAAATTAGGCAACTGAGCAGCAATTGTAGGCAACTAATTACCCGTAGCAGGCAACTAGGCATCAATTATAGGCAATTTATAGCATTTATAGTCAATTGAATATCAACTGTTTGCAACTAACCATCAACAATAGGCAATTGAACGACCATGATACACAAGTTAGAATAATGTTAACAAAACTGACAAATATACATAGTGCAGTGAAGTTGCTTTGTATGTACACTAAAGATGCCTTATGTTTTGTGTGATTTTTCTTGTTTTTATGCAAACCAACCTAATAGTGAGTCCAACTAGGCCAAAAAGAAGTCCAACTAGGCCAAAAAGAAGTTGCTCCTCAATAGCACTATAGTTGCCTCAATTGCACCCAAAGTTGCCCTAAAAAAAGTTTGACGAAACCAACTCATATGAGATCTCGTTTTGAAGAACTTGTCGTCAGAAACCTGACTGTGAAAACGGAACTTGATTTTGATGCTTCAATCAAAAGTTATGACTTTTACAACTTTTTAAACCCTAAATAAATGCACATGGGAGACGATCTAGGCTGATTCAATCAGTAGCCACGTGCGCTACAGGGGGTTCGGATCCTCTGTAGTCCAGTAATTACTGTACGGATACTGTAGCTATCAAAATCCGCCGTCCGTTTCAATCTGATGGCTCTCCTTCCTTCCCTCACCCTTTGCAGCAGTGGAGGATCCTAAAGACTGCGACCGTGACGGCCGGCAGAAGCGCACCGATAAGAAGCGACCACCACATAGCCTTACTAGCTGGTGCGTTTGCGTAGTTGCCCTTGCCGTGGCTCGGGTCGCCGGATGGGTAGCAGACGAAGACAAGCACACATGTATAGAAGATGATGCTGGCGAAGAGCAGCACCATGATCGGGCGGACCATGGACCATGGGCGGAGCGTACACGATCGTCGGCGTCCCGTACACGGGCACAGTGGGCATACTGTACATGAGCATGGGCGTCCGCATGTACTCCGGCGCCTCAGTCTGGTGTCGGCGTCCCGTACTCCGGCAACGGTTTCATGTGTTGGTGCATGAAGAAAGGTTTCCTCGCGAGCACCTAGACGTCGTCAACATCCGTCGCGTCCTCGACAACGGCAGCAAAGGCGCCCTCGCCTTCGGACAGCAGTGGCACGATCCTTGACTGCTCCTACCCTTGGCACGCCGCGCAGCTCGCCACGCTCTGGAGTGTGCGAAGCACTTGGCAGCGCCACGCGGGCCGGACGGGAGGGTGGTAGTACTCCGGCATTGACATCCCGTAGTGCAGCACATCAGATCCGATCATCGGAGTGGTCATGCACGCTGGCCATCCATACTATTCCAGCAAACAACACATGATCAACCGAATTATTTCAACCACACACCAAGGCAGTAAGGCTATGTGGCGGCTGGTTCTTACCGGTGCACTTCCGCCGGCCACCGTGGTCGTGGTCTTTAAGAGCCTTCCCTGCTGCAAAGGGTGAGAGACGGAAGGAGAGCCGTGGGATTTTAGCAGACGGTGGATTTGGACAGCTACAGTACCCGTACAGTAATTACTGGACTGCAGAGGAGCCGAACCCCGTTACGGGATATGACCAAACAATTTCCTTTTCTACACTAGACAGCTGGACATAACGACATGCACTTACTATATACGGCAATGCGCTCAAATCAACAAATGAGCGCAGCGGCGCTCCCTAGCCTCGTCCTATAATCATAGACCTACTAAATTTTATTAAACCTTCCAAACTAATTCTGCCCCCTTCCCTACTGAGGTGGGCCCTTTCCCTCCCATATTTTCCAAGGGAAATGTTTCCATCTGGCCGAAATGTTGCGCCGGACGCACGCAGGCCTTGCGATCAATATGGATTGTGCATTGCCTAGGCCTCCCTCTTTTCCCTTTCCCGTACAAACCGATTTCCCACCTTCCCCTTACTTCAACCTCACGACGAGCACTAGGCGCCGCTACAATCACACAGTTCCTTCATCTTCGCTCTCATGCGCAGCACCCCAGCATGAACAAGGCCTTGCTCATAGGGTGAGTCACGTCGGGGTGGATAAAACGTCGACAATCAGTGCCTCCTCCCTCCCTTTTCCCCCTCTCAGCCCCGCATCCTCGCCTTCCCGCGCATGAGCTGCAACCGGCAGTTGTCAGAGCTGTAAACAGCTTTACAAACGCTACGAACGACTTCTTTTTTGTTGGAACCATTAAACTGACGACGGTGAGCTACAAACGACAGTCGATGGAGCTGCAACCAGTGGTACAAAATGCTACAACCGTCCTTTTTTTGCTGGAACCAGAAAGAGCGGAGGCTGCGAATGGCGCAGGAGGAGATGCAAATAGTACCGCAAAATGCTACATCTTTTGTCCAAGGAAGCTAACATATGCTTCTAAAAAAGCTTCAAACAAATACGGGGAAGTTGTGGGGTGGCCAACGCGCATACTGAAAAAGCTGCAACCGGCTACGAGATAGTGGCAATGGGTCATATGAAAAGCTTCAACCGAGGAACGACAAGCTGATGATGGAGAGTGGCGATGACAAAAGCTGAGCGGCGTTGCACGGGGTGATGCAACTCACGACGACGGCGGTGCTAATTTTCTGTTGCAACCGTTATCGTCGTTTGCTACGACCGGCGGAATTTTTTGCTACATCCATTCATGGCAGAGCGGCGACTTAGGATGGCGGTGACGCTATTTTTTGCTACAACCATCATCGTTTTTTGTTACGACCAGCGGGATTTTCGCTACATCCTTTCCATGGTGCGAATGGTGGTCGTCGTTCCTAGAAACTCATGGGGCGAGCGTCGACGGTGAAGACGGCAGGGGCGCACTGGAGTGCTGAAACCATCAGCATCGACTGTAGGAGTTTCATTCAGTTGACGCGGAATTTGCAACCGATTGACGCCGAGATTTTTGCAACCGACACTACTGCAGGATGGTCCAAACGCGACACTACGATCAGAGACCCTTCGAAGAAACTGTGTGCGATGCCATAATCGCAAACGGTGGTGTAAAAAACCCATCAAAAAAGGTGCAAAACGTTTGCGATGGCAGATGCATCAAACACGGTTCAGAATTTAGTTGCGTGTGTGATGCAGGGCATACGTTTCAGCTCAATTAACTATTTGGGATGAGGAGGCACAAAAGAAACGGGCAGCCAGATGAAGGCATGTGCGATATACAACATACAGTTCACTGGGATGAACTGTGTGTGATTAGGCAACACAATGGAAACGGTTCAACTGAACAAGATGTGTGTGATACGCGGTAAACAGGTCCGTAATCTAAAATGTGTGCGAAGACCAATAATAACACAGACGATTGCTGCTAATAAGCCGTGTGAATTGCTCTGTCTAAAGTAGAATAACATGTATATATATAACTGAAATAAACATCCAATTACATAAGTGACTATATAGATCATTCACACACACCTCAATAAACAATGGCATGCATTCTAAAGTAGGAGAAACGATCGTCTAGTCATCTACTTCCTGTGACGCTCCCAGCATTGCTATGTGGCTCTCCCTCATCTGGGTCAGGAAGAAGACATTTCCTCATGTCAACGATCCGCCTGTACATCTCGTAGCTTGTGTATGCGTTCATGGCCACGTACTTGACATGTTGTTCATCCAGTCTCTTATGCCACACACTGTGCCAGGCGTTCTTGTCCTTATTGCTCTCTTGCTTCATCCTCGCGTAGTAGGGGTCGATGATGGCCGAGGCGAGGTCAACCAGGGAGTTCAGTTTGCTTTTTGTCGCTGCCTCAGACCTTGTAGTGGTGTTGGATGTTGACAAGATTCGGGCATTTCAAGTCCGAAACCTTGAGCGCTTTTAGATCATTGTGGTGTCCACCGTAGCGAAACAGTAGTCGGAGCTGTTGATAAACTTGGAGAAACGCTCGCAAGGCCTTGTGGCAAGGTGGAAGTGGTAGACGAGGATGTCATGTCGCACACACAACTGGACGACGGAAACCTTCTGATCGTGCCCGGCACGACCGATGGTGTACTCGAGGTCGAAGCCGACCACTCGGTACTTGTCCTCGGCAAGGAACTGCTCCATAGTTTAGATGGAGCTCTCCACCGAGAACGGATCGTTCGTGTACACCACCGAGAGGGCCTTCCCCCTCACGTGGGTGTCCACTACGTGATGCGTGGTGAACTACCCACAGTTGTCATCGTCGGCCGCTGGGAGCGCCATTGGAGCCACAGGGAGCGCCATTGGAACCGCTGGATGTCCTCTTTGTATGTGTCCTCGTGGGTGTGCTTATTGTGTCGTGTGAGACAACAGGTGAAGGTAAATGGCCGCAGGAATAAAAGAGGGTCAGGCGGCGTGGATTCTCGGCGTGTCCGCATGGCAGTTTTTGCAGCGGGTAACTGCATCGTCGCGCCGCGCCCGGCGCAACCACTTGAACGTGCATGATCATGCGCCGACCCAAAACACTGGCAGCGCGCATGGAGGGACGAGGGCAGAGCAACCGGAGGGACACGAGAGCAGAGCGCGCACGGCGGGACCCGAGCAGAGCGCGTCGCGGCCGCCTGAACCGCAAGCAACCACACACATAGAGCAGTTGAACACGCAGGAAATGGTCTCCTACAAGTCGGCCGACAGTTGCGTCGCTGCGTAGAGAGCGGCCATGTGGTACCACCTCCGCCTAGTCTATAGTCTCCTTTATATCCCGTGCCATATTTTGCCCTCAAATTTAACCAACAAAATGTTAATGCATGTTTCAAAAATTATATAATTGGAAACTATGTTCAAATACAAATCCAACTATATAATTTTTGGCGACATGCATTCGTATTTTATTAGTTAAATCATACTTATAAACCAGGACGGTGGTATAGTAGGTAATTAAATCACAAACTTTTTTTATTAACCGTATGTGTACGTGGCCTTTCGTCCTCCTCTCGCACGTCTTGTCACCCCGCTGCCGCAGACGGCTTACAGCGCAAGATTGCGCAGCGTGCGGGGGCGTTCTTTTTGCCAAACGGTGGCGCCAATGAATCGTCGGTGAGCCCGTTCCCGTGCAACCTCGCAGGTTCCCGTGCAAGCTTCCCGCCCGACTCGGTGAAATCCCCCAAAATCCCAATGCTTACGGCCTGCTATAAAAACCCTCATGGCCGGCGAGTCCTGCGTCGCATTTTCCCCTCCATCACTGTAGCTTATCTCATCTGCTTCTCCCACGTCCGCCAATGGCACTGGTCCATCATCGTCGCTCAGCCACTCTGTCGTCATCAGAGGACAGCTCTAGCTGGGAGGCTACACCGCGACGGTGGCGCAGTCCCTGACATAGTGTAGTGCGCGTGGCGTCCTTGTTGGGTGTGCGTGGAACACCCACCACACGCTCCGCCGCTAGTGCCCGTCGGCAGCTGTTGCCGGCCGCCGTTGCTGCCACACCACCATCGAAAGCCAGGGCCATCGCCCGCTCCGCCGCCGTGGCCCGAAGGCGGGAGATGGCCGTTGTGGCCGCCACCCGACTGCCGGCCACTGTGGCCATCACCCGCTCCGCCACCGCAGACCGAAGGCGGGAGGTGGTGGTCGTGGCCGCCAGCCCACCGTCGACCGCCGGGGTCATCACCCGCTCCGCCACCGCTGCCCGAAGGCGGGAGGCGGAGGTGGATGCCCGCACATGCGACAGCGACCTTGCGTGCTACACCGAGTTCCTGGGGGAGGAGAAGGAGCGCCTCGTCGAGCACGCAAAGAGCCTTACCGCCGTAGTGGCCGTGGCACATGCCACCTCAGAGGCGAGGAATCAGGAGATCTACGAGGAGAACCACCGCTTCGAGAGGGGTCGTCTGGAGCGGTAGAGGGCATTCGAGGTCAGCGTCGTTGAAGCCGCATTAGCGGCAGGCACTTCATTGCGGTTGCCCAGCTCATCGGTAGGCTCCTCCTCCTCCGCCTCTTACTGAGCGCGCTCGGCAGAGGAGAGGCAGCCAAAAGTAGTACAAAGCCCCTCCGCAGTAATAGTAGTATTTAGGGGCTATTTTGTTTAGTTCATCTGACTATAGATGTGGTGGAACTGTACAACATACTTAAAATTAGCTAGTATATATAGTTGAACTAGCTATTTCAATACATGGTTGGCAACAATTGGGGAAAAGTTTGGTCGGTTCAGCTGTCGAGTTGAACTGTTTGTATAAATTAAGAACGACTGCTTAATCTACGAATAAAATCTATGCTTAATTACTGAATTTTAGTTGCAAAAATAAGATACTACTAGTGATTTTTAGCTTCATATTTTGACAAATCGCAGTGTGATACGTCTCCAATGTATCCACTTTTCCAAACACTTTTGCCCTCGTCTTGGACTCTAATTTGCATGATTTGAATGTAACTAACTCGGACTGGCGCTGTTTTCAGCAGAATTACCATGGTGTTATTTATGTGCAGAAACAAACGTTATCGGAATGACCTGAAACTTCACGGAGCAATTTTTTGGAAAATATAAAAAATACCTGCAAAAGATGAAGGCCAGGGGCCCACCACCTCTCCATGAGGGTGGGGGGCGCGCCTACCCCCCTAGGGCGCTCCCCCTACCTCGTGGGCCCCCTGGTGCCTCTCCGACTGCAACTCCAACTCTATATATTGTGTTTCAGGGAGAAAAAAACCAGAGAGAAGAATTCATCACGTTTTACGATACGGAGCCGCCGCCAAGCCCTAAAACCTCTCGGGAGGGCTGATCTGGAGTCTGTTCGGGGCTCCGGAGAGGGGAATCCGTCGCCATCGTCATCATCAACCATCCTCCATCACCAATTTCATGATCTCACCGCCGTGCGTGAGTAATTCCATCGTAGGCTTGCTGGACGGTGATGGGTTGGATGGGATCTATCATGTAATCGAGTTAGTTTTGTTAGGGTTTGATCCCTAGTGTCCACTATGTTCTGAGATTGATGTTGCTATGACTTTGCTATGCTTAATGCTTGTCACTAGGGCCCGAGTGCCATGATTTCAGATCTGAACCTATTATGTTTTCATCAATATATGAGTGTTCTTGATCCTATCTTGCAAGTCTATAGTCACCTATTATGTGTTATGGTCCGTTAACCCTGAAGTGACAATAATCGGGATACTTACCGGTGATGACCGTAGTTTGAGGAGTTCATGTATTCACTATGTGTTAATGCTTTGTTCCGGTACTCTATTAAAAGGAGGCCTTAATATCCCTTAGTTTCCGTAAGGACCCCGCTGCCACGGGAGGGTAGGACAAAAGATGTCATGCAAGTTCTTTTCTATAAGCACATATGATTACATTCAGAATACATGCCTACATTACATCAATGAACTGGAGCTACTTTTGTGTCACCCTAGGTTATGACTGTTACATGATGAACCGCATCCGGCATAATTCTCCATCACTGATCCATTGCCTACGAGCTTTCCACATATTGTTCTTCGCTTATTTACTTTTCCGTTGCTATTGTTATCATCACTACAAAATACCAAAAACATTACTTTTACTATTGTTACCTTTTGCTACCGTTACCACTACTATCATATTACTTTGCTACTAAATACTTTGCTGCAGATATTAAGTTTCCAGGTGTGGTTGAATTGACAACTCAGCTGCTAATACTTGAGAGTATTCTTTGGCTCCCCTTGTGTCGAATCAATAAATTTGGGTTGAATACTCTACCCTCAAACATTGTTGCGATCCCCTATACTTGTGGGTTATCAAGACTATTATCTGGCGCCGTTGCCGGGGAGCATAGCTCTATTCTTTGAGTCACTTGGGATTTATATCTGCTTATCATTATGAAGAACTTGAAAGATCCAAGAACCAAGATTTATCCCTCCACTATGAGGGGAGGTAAGGAACTGCCATCTAGCTTTGCACTTGATTCACCTTCTGTTTTGAGTAAGCTTGCGACACCTACACCTGCTTCTGCTATTTGTTCTGATATGTCGCATGTTATTGATGATGCCACTTCTGCTATGCATCATACTTATGATGAAACTACTTCTATGCCTGATACTATTGTGCCACTTAGTGATTTTCTTGATGAACAAATTGCTAGGGCTAGAGAGATTGAAAATATTGAATCTGATAATACTGATGAAAGTGGTGATGAAGAATCACTTGTTATTATTGAGGGTTATGTTTTTGATCAAGAAGCTTCTTTAGCTATTTTAGCTTGCAAAGATAGAAACGAACTTAAGAGGTTATTAGCTAAATGGAACAAGCAATCTCTAAATGCTAGAATGAAACCTGACCCTGCTTTTGCTACTTCACCTATCTGTGTTACCGATAAGGATTATGAATTCTCTGTTGATCCTGATATAATTACTTTGGTTGAATCTGATCCTTTTCATGGCTATGTATCTGAAACTGTTGTGGCACATTGTCAGTGTCAAAATCGGCGGATCTCGGGTAGGGGGTCCCGAACTGTGTGTCTAGGCCGGATGGTAACAGGAGGTAGGGGACACGATGTTTTACCCAGGTTCGGGCCCTCTTGATGGAGGTAAAACCCTACGTCCTGCTTGATTAATATTGATGATATGGGTGTTACAAGAGTAGATCTACCACGAGATCAGAGAGGCTAAACCCTAGAAGCTAGCCTATGGTATGATTGTATGTTATGGTTGTCGTCCTACGGACTAAAACCCTTCGGTTTATATAGACACCGGAGAGGGTTAGGGTTACACAAGGTCGGTTACAAAGGAGGAGATATCCATATTCGTATTGCCTAGCTTGCCTTCCACGCCAAGTAGAGTCCCATCCAGACACGAGACGAAGTCTTCAATCTTGTATCTTCATAGTCTAACAGTCCGGCCAGTGGAGATAGTCCGGCTATCCGGAGACCCCCTAATCCAGGACTCCCATAGTAGCCCCTGAACCAGGCTTCAATGACGATGAGTCTGGCGCGCAATATTGTCTTCGGCATTGCAAGGCGGGTTCCTTCTCCGAATACATCACAGAAGAATTTGAATACAAGGATAGTGTCCGACCCTGCAAAATAAGTTCCACATTCCACCATAGAGAGAATAATATTTTCGCAGATCTAATTCGCTGGCTTGTTTCGGCAGCATGACGTTACGTCATGGCCTGGTGATTATTCGAACCGTTTCTTTTAACCAGCCCCGCACATAACGCGAGGCAGTTTTTTGACACGTCTTGTCAAAGCAGAGATCGTGTCCCCTTATTATGGGATTCTCATCAATACGGGCGTGGATAACCCAACCGCGCCATCAATTGCGGCGCTTGGGGGATAAGCGAGTTTTACCAGGCAAGTGGGGACGCTTAGTTTCATCCGCCCATATAAAGGGATAAGGATTCACCTTTCTATCCACGCCTTCTTCCTCCTTTGCTCATCCGCTTCCGCACACTCGAGCTCTAGCGCCCAAGTCCTCACTTCCATCTCAACCTTCTCCAACCATGTCCGGAGCGGGAGGCAAGTGGATGGTCTCCTCCGTCACGGAGGGAGACATCAAAAAACTGAGGAGAGCCAGATACCTGCCCGACGACATCGCGCACCGGCTCCTAGATGAGGGGCAGCTCATCCCCACCCCCAGGCCCCATGAGAGGGTGGTATTCCTCACCCATTTCCTCCGTGGACTGGGATTCCCTCTCCATCCCTTTGTCTGGGGGCTCATGTTTTATTATGGCCAGGATTTCCACGATGTGGCCCCGAACTTCATCCTCAACATCTCGGCGTTTATCGTCGTGTGCGAGGCCTTCCTCCGCATCAAGCCCCACTTCGGCTTATGGCTGAAGACCTTCAACGTCAAGCCGAAGGTGGTGGGCGGCCGCCAGGCGGAGTGCGGAGGCGCCATGGTGGGCAAGATGCCCAACATAACATGGCTCGAGGGCTCCTTTGTGGAGACCATAAAGGGGTGGCAATCGGGGTGGTTCTCTATCACCGAGCCGCGCGACCCCGCATGGGTAGCAGCCCCCGAGTTCCGATCTGGCATCCCATGCGGCTCACCTCCTGGAAAGAGAAGGGCCTGTCCTGGGGTAGTTCGAAAGAGCTGACCGGACTCCAAACATGTATTCAAAACATGGTGGACAAGAAGCTCAAGCTTGTCAACATAGTCCAGGTTATGCTCATCCGCCGGATACTCCGGTGCCAACAACGGGAGTTCACCTTGTGGGAGTTCAATCCAGCGTAGCACCGGACTCTGAACAGGCTCTTCGACACAACTCATGAAGACGCCTGGAGGGTGCTGTTTAAATGTGCCGAGGTCCCTCCTCCTATCACCGAGGATCGCGGATTCAGCGCGAAGCGCCAAGCCAGTGCGGTAAGTTGTTTTACCTTTCACAGGATATTCATTTTTATATAGATTGACTCTATGCGGGATCTAAACTCCCGTGCCTTTGACAGGACTGGCAGAAGATGGCCGGACAGATCGACTGTCCGGCTCCTTTGCCCGAAGGCCCCGCAGACGCCCTTCTGGCGAAGATGTTGACTCCGGCCCCTTATAAGGTGCCGGAGAAGACCAAGAAGGCCAAGGGAGCTCGAAAGAGTTCCTGACCCCAGGCATCGTCGGACTCACCATCCGATGACTCTGCGGCACACTCTTCCCCCGAAGACGAGGAAGAAGAAGAAGAAGAAGAAGAAGAAGATGCTCCCCCACCGACTGGGGGAGACAGAAAAAGGAAGGCCGCCCCAACTGGGGGGCCGAAGGGTCCAAGAAGGGAAGGACCCTCCTTCCAGACAGCTCCACTGCCGCCAACGAAGGCGAAGACGAGTGGTTGCCCAGGGCCAAGCCCCTGGGGAGATCATAAGTATTCAGATACCAAAGTAACCCATAGGATTCCTTTGTCGCACTGCTTTCCCTAATCGCCGAACATAATTACGCAGGCCGCCACGAGCTAATATCGAGGTATCGTCGGATGGCTCCATGGGCTCGTCGGACATGGATAGCGATCCAGTCCCGACCGCCACCTCCCCTCATCTTGTCGACGACGCCGAAGTGTTGTCTCAAGAGGCACCGAATCGAGGGGGGTCCGTCCTGGAGGCGTCTCAAGGCGACCTTCCGGACTCCGGGAGCCGAGGGGACGGGGTCCCCGAGAGCTCCGAGTTAGGCCCTCAGCCGAACATCGCGCCGGATCCTCCAACAGTTCCGGGCTTGGGCAGGCGGTCCCCTTCTAAGAGGGGCAAAACGCCAGTGCCGTTGACCTCTACCCATCCAGAGGCACCGGACAACCTGCTGGAAGCGCTTCGCAGCGCTTCCATCAATGAGGAGCACCGCACCATCATGAGTGCGGTGATCCAGAAGGTTCAGTCCACCAAGAGAGGATTGAATGAAGCCTGTGCCAGCCTTCTAACAGGCTTCCAGGTAAGTGTTTTAAAATGTAGTAGAAGTATTACCGCATAGACAGTAGCCCCTGATGCTTTGTTCGGTGTTCACAAAGAAAAGCCGAATAGAGGATCAAATAATATCGCAGGAGTCTAATATAAGTATGTCAATATGCATATGCAGGCTTCTCAGCTGGCGTCCGCCGCACTAACTGCGGAGGTCACCGTACTGAAGCAGGACCTTGATGGGTCCAAGAAAGAGCTCGGCCTTGCCAAGAGGCAGCTCGAGGAGAACGAGGGTAAGTAATACCCTGTCTATAGATATGTATATATAAAAAAGGACGCGATTGCAAAATGACAGGGTCATTGTATGTTTTGCCAGGGGCCACGACCGAGGTGGCGACCCTGAAGCAAGCGCTGACCAAGGCCGAAGATACAGCGGCCAAGGAGCGCACCGAGCGAGAGAGGCACGAGGCTCGGGTGGGCGAGGTGCAGCAAGAGCTCCAGGCTCTCGTGACGAAGCACGAGGCGTTGGAGCTTGACTTGAAGACGCGAGAGTCTGTGCTTGCCGCGGCCCATGAGAGCGCGAAGAGTGCCAAGGCCGAGGCCTAGAAGGCCCTTCAGGAGATCGACGCGATGAAGAAGATAGTGGCGGGGAAGGCTTTCTATATGCAAAACAAGCATGTCAAAGTGAATTACTGATTACTTACCCGAATCCGGAGCTCTTCAGGAGCATTCGCAGATTTGCCCCGCAGTGTGTCCGATGCCGCACAATTTTACCAGGCCGAGGACGGAAGCTCGACGGAGAAGTTGTTCTGGTCTCAGTATGCTGAGGCCGAACATCCGGTGCCGATGAGCGACCAGCTGAAGCAGATGGTCGAGCTACATAAGGCGACCGATCAGGCCATGAAGGGCTTTATAGTCTGGCTGTGGCCTGGCGACGCCCTTCCGAACAGCTTCTTCGGCCTGGTGAGGCCGCTTGTGGATGCCTGCCCATGGCTGGAGGTTGTCAAGCGATCCGTCTGCATTGAAGGTGCACGTCGGGCTTTCGCCCGTGTAAAAATGCAGTGGGTCAAGCTAAACGCCGTGAAGCTGATCAAGGAGGGGCCGCCGGAGGGCAAGGAGCACCGCCACCCCGAGATGTATTACGAGGGTGTTCTGCCGGGTGCCCGTCTTATCGCGGATGAGTGTTCGAAAGATGTAATATTTGAGTAAACTTTCTCGTTTTATCCTGTATTTATGAAAACCTGTTTCATATGCACTATGCAACGCTTATTTGAATTTAAAATATTACCTTCTGTTTGGCTGTTTATCGAATCTGAGAGATGGCTAGTCCTCGGCTTCTGCCCCCATGCCGCTAGAGCTGGGGTGTTCGGGATAAACCTAAGCACTCTTGTTCCCATATTTGGGTCCTTCGAGGGAGGTGCTCAGCACAACGAACAAGGAAACCGGACTAATATTGCTTTATCACTCTCACTTAGCCATATAATTCTATAATTTTAAATTTCGGCGAAGCCCCTGGTATTCGGAAGGCCGAATTCGGGGAGAGATACACGCCTTTAAGCCGGACAGGGCCGGCCCCTCGCCCTAAGCGGCATAAGTCTTTAGGGACTCGAAAAACCTCGCCGAACAGCGACCAGTCTCTCGCGGGGTCCTCGCATCTTGAGCTTGAGGTATGCATAATGCGGTACTGCATTGAATCTAGCAAATGCGGTTCGCCCGAGCAGCGCATGATAACCACTACGGAACGGGACTATATCGAAGATTAACTCTTCGCTTCGGAAGTTATCCGGGGATCTGAAGACCACATCCAGTGTAATTGATCCTGTGCAATGGGCCTCTACACCTGGAATAACGCTCTTAAAGGTCGTTTTTGTGGGTTTGATCCTTGAGGGTTCTATACCCATTTTGCGCACTGTGTCCTGATAAAGCAGGTTCAGGCTGCCGCCGCCATCCATAAGGACTCGAGTGAGGTGAAATCCGTCGATGATTGGGTCTAGGACCAGTGCGGCAAATCAGCCATGACGGATACTAGTGGGGTGGTCCCTGCGATCGAAGGTGATCGGGAAGGAGGACGAAGGGTTGGACTTTGGGGCGACTGGATCCAATGCATATACGTCCCTGAGCGCACGCTTCCGCTCCCTCTTGGGAATGTGGGTTGCGTATATCATGTTCATCGTCCGCACTTGCGGGGGAAACCTCTTCTGTCCTCCGGTGTGCGGCTGCCGGGGTTCCTCCTCGTCATCGCTATGTGGCCCCTTGTCCTTGTTTTCGGCAATTAACTTGCCGGCCTGCTTGAACACCCAACAATCCCTGTTGGTGTGATTGGCTGGCTTGTCTGGGGTGCCGTGTATTTGACACGAGCGATCGAGTATACGGTCGAAGCTGGACGGACCCGGCGTACTTTGTTTGAATGCCTTTTTCCGCTGACCGGGTTTAGAGCCTTTGAATCCGGCATTGACTGCCGTATCCTCAGTATTTTTGCTGTTAATGCGGCGCTTATGCTTGTTGCGACGTGACCTACTATTGCCGTCCTTGGTATCTATGGTACCATGGTTTTTTTAGAGGTTATTACTGCGAGCCAGCCAACTGTCTTCTCCCGCACAAAAGCGGGTCATGAGCGTCATGAGAGCTGCCATAGATTTCGGCTTTTCCTGACCAAGGTGCCGGGCTAGCCACTCGTCTCGGATGTTGTGCTTGAAAGCTGCTAAGGCCTCCGCATCCGGACAGTCGACGATTTGATTTTTCTTTGTAAGGAACCGAGTCCAGAACTGCCTGGTCGACTCTTCTGGCTGCTGAATTATGTGGCTCAAATCATCGGCGTCTGGTGGTCGCACATAAGTGCCCTGAAAGTTGTCGAGGCATGCGGCTTCCAGATCTTCCCAACAGCTAATGGAGTCCGCTGGCAAGTTGTTAAGCCAATGCCGCGCTGGTCCTTTGAGCTTTAGTGGGAGGTATTTGATGGCGTGTAAGTCATCACCGCGGGCCATGTGGATGTGGAGGAGGAAGTCCTCAATCCATATTGCGGGATCTGTTGTGCCGTCGTATGATTCAATGTTTACAGGTTTGAAACCTTCTGGGAATTGATGTTCCATTACTTCGTCTGTGAAGCATAAGGGGTGTGCGGCGCCTCTGTATTGGGCTATATCACGACGCAGCTCGAATGGGTCTTCCCCGCTGTGTTCGCCTCGGCCAGATTTGCTTTTACTGTATCCGGTGTGACGTTTATTGTCTCACAGAGTGGTGCGCCCTCCTGATCCATAGATCGATCTTGAATGCTTTGCTTTGTCCTCCAATATGTCTCGCAGGTCTGGCGTATCTCCCCATGCCTTTTTATTTGAATGGCGTTGGGGTGGAGGCTGAACTTTTTGCTGGAATGCCTCTCTATCGCGGCCACGAGGTGGCCGATCAGCCATGTCATACGCTTCTTTCTCCAATCGGGGTAGTAGCCTGCGCCTTGGGTAACTCTTGGAGGGGCGCTCGAGTTTATATTCCTCAGCTGCGAGGACTTCAGTCCATTTGTCAGTTAGCAAATTTTGATCAGCTTGGAGCTGTTGCTGCTCTTTCTTCAAGCTATTTGCCGTGGCCATAAGCCGGCGCTTGAAGCGCTCTTGTTCGACAGGATCCTCTGGGACGGCGAATTCATCGTCGCCGAGGCTTGCCTCGTCTTCGGAGGGGGGATGTAATTGTCATCCTCCTCCTCTCCGCCAGCCGCTCTCTCAGGAGAGCTGGCTCCTTCATCCTCCTGCCCTAAATCTTGCTGGAGGGGATTGTTGTTGTCTTCGGCGCTATCCGGAGTGTTATTATCTCCTGTGCTGGTATCATCACTTTTGCTTTGGCGGAACTTAGAGCGGCGCCGCTGACGTCGGCGCTTGGGTTGCTTCTTGAAGGGGTCATCCTCCGCTATCTCATCGCCATTGCCTTCGTTGGGTGTATCCACCATGTATATGTCATATGACGAGTCGGCTTTCCAGTGCCATATAGGTGCTGGTTCATGTTCGTCTCCTACATCGTCGTCCATACCGTCGATGTCTTCGGAGTCGAAGTCGAGCATGTCGGTTAAATCATCGACAGTGGCTACGAAGTGGGTGGTGGGTGGGCGTCGAATTTCCTCGTCTTCCGCATCCCAATCCTGTTGGCCATAATCCGGCCAGGGCTCTCCTGACAAAGAGAGAGTCCTTAGTGAATTCAGAATGTCGCTGAGGGGCGAGTGCTTCAGGGGCGCGGACGGTTCAGAGTCTGGCACCTTGGAGTCATGGGCTGCGTAGAGGATTATGCTGGTGTTTGGCTCAATCGCCGTCGAGACTGCAGCCCCTGAGGTGGTGTCTAGCCACCCGTCCTCGATTGGCGCAGTTTACTCCGAGCTAAGGGTCGGAGCAGATGCGGGCGCGGCCTCTAGGGTACTGTTCGGCGGCAGAGCTAGATCATACCCATCGCGACAGTGTGGCGTGCCCGGCTGTGGCTCGAATCCGTCGAAGATCAAGTCTCCGCGGATGTCGGCCGTGTAGTTCAAACTTCCAAATCTGACCCGATGGCCAGGGGCATAGCTTTCAATCTGCTCCAGGTGGCCAAGCGAATTAGCCGTAGTGCAAAGCCGCCGAATACGAAGATCTGTCCGGGGAGAAAAGTCTCACCCTGGACCGCATCGCTATCGACTGCTTGATTATATTGTGATGATATGGGTATTACAAGAGTTAGATCTACTACGAGACCAGAGAGGCTAAACCCTAGAAGCTAGCCTATGGTATGATTGTATGTTTGTCCTACGGACTAAAACCCTCCTGGTTTATATAGACACCAGAGAGGGTTAGGGTTACACAAGGTCGGTTACAAAGGAGGAGATATCCATATCCGTATTGCCTAGCTTGCCTTCCACGCCAAGTAGAGTCCCATCCGGACACGAGACGAAGTCTTCAATCTTGTATCTTCATAGTCTAACAGTCCGGCCAATGGATATAGTTCTGGCTGTCCGGAGACCCCCTAATCCAGGACTCCCACACACATCTTAAATAGAAATGATTAGCATCCCTGTCACTAAAATGAGATCCATATTTGTATTGGCCCTAGCTTGCCTTCCACGCCAAGAGAGTCCCATCCGGACACGAGACGAAGTCTTCAATCTTGTTATCTTCATAGTCTAACAGTCCGGCCAATGGAGATAGCTCGCTGTCCAGGAGACCCCCTAATCCAGGACCTTCCCACACACATCTTACTAAATTAAATGATATAGCCACCCTGTTCACGACTGATGAGAGAACTCGTTACTTTTATATCCTTAAAATATTTCCGTTCTCATTAAAGGGTGATGCTAAGTTATGGTTTAATTCTCTTAATCCTGGTTGTGTGCTTAGTCCCCGGGATATGATTTATTACTTCTCTGCTAAATATTTCCCTGCTCATAAGAAACAAGCTGCTTTAAGGGATATATATAATTTTGTGCAAATTAAAGAAGAGAGTCTCCCACAAGCTTGGGGGAGGCTTCTCCAATTACTTAATGCTTTGCCTGATCATCCTCTTAAGAAAAATGAAATACTTGATATCTTTTATAATGGACTAACCGATGCTTCCAGAGATTACCTAGATAGTTGTGTTGGTTCTGTTTTCAGGGAAAGAACACCGGATGAAGCTGAAATTCTATTGAATAATATGTTGACAAATGAAAATAATTGGACACCTCCGGAGCCAATTCCTGAGCCTATTCCTAAACCAACTCTGAAGAAGAGGGGTATTCTATTTCTCAGTCCTGAAGATATGCAAGAGGCAAAGAAATCTATGAAAGAAAAAGGTATTAAAGCTGAAGATGTTAAGAATTTACCTCCTATTGAAGAAATACATGGTCTTAATTTACCGCCTGTTGAAGAAACATATGATCTTAATCTTACCTATTGAAGAAACTCATGGTCTTGATAACCCGACACAGGTAGTAAAGGTAAATTCTCTCTATAGATATGATAAAGCTGAAATCCCATTTACTAAGTTTGCTAGCCCATGCTTAGATGAGTTTGATAAATTTATGGCTAAGCAAGAAGACTTTAATGCTTATTTTGACACGGTCTTAATTTACCGCCTGTTGAAGAAACATATGATCTTAATACTTTACCTATTGAAGAAACTCATGGTCTTGATAACCCAACACAGGTAGTAAAGGTAAATTCTCTCTATAGATATGATAAAGCTAAAATCCCATTTACTAAGTTTGCTAGCCCATGCCTAGATGAGTTTGATAAATTTATGGCTAAGCAAGAAGACTTTAATGCTTATTTTGGTAGACAATTGAAATACAATTCAAATATGCTTGAACACTTGGGTGATTATATGGCCAATGTCAAAGGTGAACTTAAACTTATTAGTAAACATGCTTCTATGGTTACCACTCAAGTAGAACAAGTACTTAAAGCTCAAAATGATTTGCTCAATGAATTGAATAGTAAGGATAATGATAATGCTGTTAGAGTGGCTACTAGAACTGGTAGAATGACTCAGGAACCTTTGTATCCTGAAGGCCACCCTAAGAGAATTGAGCAATATTCTCAGAGAAATAATATAGATCCACCTAGTCCTTCTAAAAGGAAGAAAAAGAAAAATGATAGGACTTTGCATGCTTCTAGTGAACCTATTACTGAAACACCTGAGAATCCAAATGATATTTCTATTTCTGATGCTGAAACACAATCTGGTAATGAACCTGAAACTAGTAATAATGTCACTGATAATGTTCATGATGATGCTCAACCTAGTAAAGATAATGATGTAGAAATTGAACCTGCTATTGATCTTGATAACCCACAATCAAATAATCAACATTATGATAAGAAAGATTTTGGTTGCTAGGAAACATGGTGAAGAAAGAGAACCATGGGTTCAGAAACCCATGCCTTTTCCTCCCAAACCATCCAAGAAAAAGGATGATGAGCATTTTGAGCGCTTTGCTAAAATGATTAGACCTATCTTTTTGCGTATGCGATTAACTGATATGCTCAAAATGAATCCTTATGCTAAGTATATGAAAGAAATTGTTACAAATAAAAGAAAGATACCGGAAGCTAAAATTTCCACCATGCTTGCTAATTATACTTTTAAGGGTGGAATACCAAAGAAACTAGGAGATGCCGGTGTACCCACTATACCATGCTCTATTAAAAGAAACTATGTTAAAACTGCTTTATGTGATCTTGGAGCCGGTGTTAGTGTTATGCCTCTCTCTTTATATCGTAGACTTGATTTGAATAAGTTGACACCTACTAAAATATCTTTGCAAATGGCTGATAAATCAACTGCTATACCTGTCGGTATTTGTGAGGATGTGCCCGTTGTAGTTGCAAACATTACTATTTTAAGGGAGTTTGTTATTCTTGATATTCCCGAGGACGATAGTATGTCTATTATTCTTGGAAGACCCTTTTTGAATACTGCAGGGGCTGTCATTGATTGCACTAAAGGCAATGTCACTTTTCATGTTAATGGTAATGAGCATACGGTACACTTTTCGAGGAAACAACCTCAAGTTCATAGTATCAACTCTATTGGAAAAATTCCATCGATTATATTTGGAGGTTTTGAATTTCCTCTTCCTACTGTCAAGAAGAAATATGATATTCTTATTATTGGGGATGTGCATATCCCCGTTGAGGTAACATAGTGTTATTCAAAATTTCTCCGGTTCCATGTTATTTGGAATAAGTTCGTTAACAAGACTTGATCAACCTTGTTAGTGGATTCCTTTTGATGATCATGAGATGGATGAAACTAGAAAGCACAACCTTCTGTACTTCACTTTTACTTTGTGTTATTTATATTAAATAAAATAAAAATAAATGTTTTTCTGTCTGTTATCTGGTTATCTGTGCAATATAAAAATACCCCAAAAATAAAAGTTCTCCAAATGCCCTGAAATTTAAATATGATTTTTTCTAGAATATTTGAGAATATTTGGCACTGAGAACACAGCAGGGGGGTCAACCACCTGCCCACGAGGTTGGAGGGCGCGCCCTACCCCCTGGGCGGGCCCCCCTGCCTCGTGGGCCCACGATGGCCCTCCTCCACTTATCCTTTCATCCACACACTCCTTCTTCCTCCCCCAAACACGAATATCCAGCTCAAACCCGAGTCCAAGCTTGTTTTGCTGCCATTTTCGATCTCCTTGCTCAAATCACCCCTCACAAAACTGCTTGGGGAGATTGTTCCTTGGTATGTGACTCCTCCATTAGTCCAATTAGATTTTGTTCTAGTGATTTATTCATTGCAAATTTTTGCTGCTTAGGTGACCCTGTTCTTGAGCTTGCATGTCAAATTTATATGGTCAAAAGTAGTTTTGATGCATGATATAGGCCCCAGGCACTTGTAGGAGTACTTGCTATCAATATTATTGAGTTTGGTTTACTTTTATTTTGAGGTTACTAAAAAAATTCAGAATTTTTCAGAGGAAGAAAAATGCTTAGGAAAATGTTCCAAGGTGGTTCCTCAAGGAAGCAAGGACCCAGGCTTGCAATGCGTGATGCTGATGAAGAGCCACCAAGAGACGCTCCAGTGCATCCTTGTGAGTGGCCTTTTGAAAATTTTATGGATCGAGCAGGAATTAAGTAAGAATTCAACGCATATTTGCGTAGCGCCGATCTTGTGAGCTTCGAGGAAGAGAAGTGCAGCCAGTATCACAACCTCACCAGTACCTTTGTGAGGAGGCTTGAATTTTCAACTTCACATAATTCTCCAACTGTCATGTTTGATCTTTATGAAAATTCTTATACTATGGACTTAGAGGATTTTACCACTGCTTGCAAACTTCCACAATGGGGTAGTATAAGGGATCCTCGCAAATCTGAATTTAGAGATTTTCTTGCTATCATAACTGTGGGAGAATCTAGAGATATAACACAAGCCACCATAGCTTAGGGAGCATTCGCTTTCCTGCTATACATTATTTTGCTCTCTTCATAGGTAGATGCATTAATGGTAAAGATGAAGCATGTCATATGTGTGTTCCTGACCTCAGTATTCTTAGGAGTGCTGTGTTAGGAGACAAATTTTAAAATTTGGGAGCCATTGTTGCATGTAGGTTGCATCTTAATAGATTTAATGGAGATTTCTTTGGTGGAATTTATGCAACCTGCATAGCTAATTTTCTTGGTGTAGCCATACGAGAAGATGATATTGAATTACCTCCTTCTTACCTAGACTTTAATGCTATGGTTCACCACCAGTTTTTTGAGAGGAATGAATCCCCTCTCCAGTATCGACTAATCTTTGACAAATGTCGTGCTGTCCATATTACTCTCCATGCTCCTGCCTTCTTCGCTCATCAGGCAAAAGGAAGATATACTATTACCAGAGAGGAGGCAGATGAGTACGAGAGGAGAGCGGAGGCCGCTCGTCGCCATGCTGCAGCTCAGCAGGCGATAGCCGCTACATCGCAGTACGACCCCAACTACTATTATGGATATCCGCCAGGCCAGCCATGGCCATAGACCAACTTAGGCCAAAAGCCTAAGCTTGGGGGAGTATGTATTTCCCACCGACATTACATTTATGTTCACACACTCATTGCTAGATGTCGGTGCTCATACTTTTTCATTGTATCATCCATGCTAGTTTATTTTCCTTTTTATGCTTTCTTCTTGTGTGTTTAATAAACCTTAAGAAAAACCAAAAAAATTAGTTGTAGCTTTTAGCTAGTATTAATTTTCCATCCTTGTAGTAGTAATTAAAAAGAAAACCCAAAAATATTTCCTGTTCTTCTTTTGCTTGTTGGGGGCTTTCCCGTGTAAATAGTTTTATTTCTTTTATTTTCTTTGGGGGCCGATAGGAGAAGACCATAATTAAATTGTTGAAGTGGCTCTTATATGCATACTTGTTGATCTGACAAAAGAGCCCATATTGTCCTGTCTTCTCCTGTTTTTTGAATGCTTGCAGATTCCAGCTTAGTCCAACGCACGTGCACTATTATTATTATCCACATTGTTCGGTCGTGCAAGTGAAAGGCAATTATGACGATCTATGATGGACTGACTGAGATGAGAAAAGCTGGTATGAACTCGACCTCTCTTGTTTTTGTAAATATGATTAGTTCATCGTTCATAATTCAGCCTATTATGAATAAACATGTTCGCAATGACAACTAGAGATCATAGTTTCTTGTGCCATGCTTGATTAGCTATGAGTTATAATGGTTTACCTTGCGTGCCAACATGCTATTGAAATGGTTATGATGTGGTATGATAGGGTGGTATCCTCCTCTGAATGATTTAAGTGACTTGACTTGGCGCATGTTCACGCATGTAGTTGAAAAAAATCAACATAGCCTTCACGATATTTATGTTCATGGTGGATTATATCCTACTCATGCTTGCATTCGGTGTTGATTAATTTTAATGCATGTTCATGACTGTTGTCACTCTCTAGTTGGTCGCTTCCCAGTCTTTTGCTAGCCTTCACCTGTACTAAGCGGGAATACTGCTTGTGCATCCAATCCCTTAAACCCCAAAGTTATTCCACATGAGTCCACTATACCTACCTATATATGGTATCTACCTGCCGTTCCAAGTAAATTTGTATGTGCCAAACTCTAAACCTTCAAATAAATATCATGTTTTGTATGCTCTAATAGCTCATGTCTCAACTAGGGCTGTTTGTATCTTCCATGTTAGGCGGGTTATTCTCAAGAGGAGTGGACTCCGCTCCTCACTCACGAGATAAATGGCTGGTCACTGGGATGCCTAGTCCCATGCTTTATGCAAACTAAATCAAAATAATTTCAAACAAAAATCCCCCTGGGACTCTTGTTAGTTGGAGGCACTCGTTGTTTCGAGCAAGCCATGTATTGATGCTTGTTGGTGGAAGGGGGAGTATAAACTTTACCATTCTGTTTGGGAACCGCCTATAATGTGTGTAGCATGGAAGATATCGCCATCTCTTGGTTGTTATGTTGACAATGAAAGTATACCGCAAAAAATATTATTCACCTCTGTTTTAAAACCGAGCTCTGGCACCTCTACAAATCCCTGCTTCCCTCTGCGAAGGGCCTACCTATTTACTTTTATGCTTAGTCATCATGCTCTTATTAAAAAGCACCAGTTGGAGAGCACCACTGTCATTTGCATTCATTACTGTTAGTTTACATTGAGTATGACTTGACTGGATCTCTTTTACAATGAATTACAATGTCTAGTCAGTCCTTGGTCTTTAAAGGTGCTCTGCATTTATGTTTTGCGGTCTCAGAAAGGGCTAGCGAGATACCATCTTGTTATATCATATTATGGTTGTTTTGAGAAAGTGTTGTCATCCGAGATTTATTATTATTGCTCGCTAGTTGATTATGCTATTGATATGAGTAAACTTGAGACCTGAGCATTATTGCGAATGTGGTTAGTTCTAATCTTTGCTGAAAACATGAATGCTGGCTTTACATATTTACAACAACAAGAGCAAACAGAGTTTGTAAAAGTTTTTCTTTATCACTTTCAGTTTGTCAACTGAATAGCTTGAGGACAAGCAAAGGTTTAAGCTTGGGGGAGTTGATACATCTCCAACGTATCCACTTTCCCAAACACTTTTGCCCTTGTTTTGGACTCTAACTTGCATGATTTGAATGGAACTAACCCGGACTGACGCTGTTTTCAGCAGAATTACCATGGTGTTATTTATGTGCAGAAACAAACGTTCTCGGAATGACCTGAAACTTCACGGAGCAACTTTTTGGAAAATAAAAAATACCTGCAAAAGATGAAGGCCAGGGGGCCCACCACCTCTCCACGAGGGTGGGGGGCACGCCTGCCCCCCTAGGGCACGCCCCCCTACCTCGTGGGCCCCCTGGTGCCTCTCCGACTCCAACTCCAACTCTATATATTGTGTTTCGGGGAGAGAAAAAATCTGAGAGAAGAATTCATCGCGTTTTACGATACGGAGCCGCCGCTAAGCCCTAAAACCTCTCAGGAGGGCTGATCTGGAGTCCGTTCGGGGCTCCGGAGATGGGAATCCGTCGCCATCGTCATCATCAACCATCCTCCATCACCAATTTCATGATGCTCACCGCCGTGCGTGAGTAATTCCATCGTAGGCTTGCTGGACGGTGATGGGTTGGATGGGATCTATCATGTAATCGAGTTAGTTTTGTTAGGGTTTGATCCCTAGTGTCCACTATGTTCTGAGATTGATGTTGCTATGACTTTGCTATGCTTAATGCTTGTCACTAGGGCCCGAGTGCCATGATTTCAGATCTGAACCTATTATGTTTTCATCAATATATGAGTGTCCTTGATCCTATCTTGCAAGTCTATAATCACCTATTATGTGTTATGGTCCGTTAACCCCGAAGTGACAATAATCGGGATACTTACCGATGATGACCGTAGTTTGAGGAGTTCATGTATTCACTATGTGTTAATGCTTTGTTCGAGTACTCTATTAAAAGGAGGCCTTAATATCCCTTAGTTTCCGTAAGGACCCCACTACCACGGGAGGGTAGGACAAAAGATGTCATGCAAGTTCTTTTCGATAAGCACGTATGACTATATCCGGAATACATGCCTACATTACATCAATGAACTGGAGCTAGTTTTGTGTCACCCTAGGTTATGACTGTTACATGATGAACCGCATCCGGCATAATTCTCCATCACTAATTCATTGCCTACGAGCTTTCCATATATTGTTCTTCGCTTATTCACTTTTCCGTTGCTATTGCTATCATCACTACAAAATACCAAAAACATTACTTTTACTACTGTTACCTTTTGCTACCGTTACCACTACTATCATATTACTTTGCTGCAGATATTAAGTTTCCAGGTGTGGTTGAATTGACAACTCAGCTGCTAATACTTGAGAGTATTCTTTGGCTCCCCTTGTGTCGAATCAATAAATTTGGGTTGAATACTCTACCCTCGAAAACTGTTGCGATCCCCTATACTTGTGGGTTATCACAGTGTTACAAGGACCGACAAATCTTACCAAATTGTTTGTACGTGGTTGCACACGGGTCATCCAAAACAACCGTTTGCGTTGAAGGGATGCACAAATCCTGCGCTGCTCTCACTTTGCATACGGGTGTTCTATCTAAAACGTTTGCGATCAAGAGCTGCAGAAATCCTGCTCGACACATTTTCTCTTGGCTTCTTGGGGAAGCTGTCGGTTTGCATATGGGTGTTCTTTTTTCGAGGGGGAATACGCCTAGCAGCGTATCATTTCATTAATAGAGGAGGAGAAGTAGTTGTTACAGGGAGTTACAGGGTGCGGACCCACAGACGTACACAAGCCGGCGTCTCGGAGGCGCAACGATGAGCAGGGTGGAGAGGATGCTCAGCCTCATAGCAGGTGGATCAGGCTAGAGGTAAGATGCTAGCTATCCTAGTGGCGCCCGCCTTGGCCAAAAGGCGGGCATCGTCCTTGATGCTCTAGATCAGGTCTTTAGTGGAGGGGCGTAGGCCGTCGAAGATGGCCGCGTTGCGATGCTTCCAAATTCCCCAAGCAGTCAGCGCAATGATGGAGTTAAGGCATTTCCTCAAAGAGCCAGGGAAGGTCTCCGCAGCCGCAGTCCACCAGGCGAAGAAGCTCGCGGTGTCGTCGAGCGGCGGGGCGACTAGGCGACACCAGGAGAGGATTTTGTGCTAGGTGATGCGAGAGAACACGCAGCCGGCGAGAAGGTGATCGATTGACTCCACCTCCTGGTCGTAGAGAATGCATGTTGGGTGCGTGGATAGGCCACGGCGCACTAGCCGCTCTGCGGTCCAACATCGGTCGAGGTAGGCGAGCCAGAGGAAGACTTTGTTGTTGAGAGGGCCCCAGCTTTTCCAGAGAAGTTTCCAGCATGGTGGTGAGGTGGAGCCGTGGAACAACACACGGTAGCAAGAGCTGGCAGTGTAGACTCCATTAGTTGTCCAATTCCAGGAGAGGCGATCAGGCTCATCAGAGAGGGCGACAAGTTGTAGCTTGCGCCACAAGTTCACGTACTCGATGACTGCCTGGGGCCCGAGGGTGCCATGGATATCACCGATCCAAGCACTATTGGTGAGCCCATCGTGCGGTGAGGCCGATGACGCGGCACAAGAGAGGTGAGAGTGGGGGCGAGCTCAGGAATAGAATGGCCATCAAGCCAGTGGTCACTCCAGAAGTGGCATGTCTTGCCGTCGCCAAGATGCCAGGAGGTGGAGGCCCGGAAGAAACGGGCAGCCTCGTCGTCCCGGGGGAGCTGCAGATGATGCCTCGGCCGCGAAGGGTCGGTGGCCTTGAGCTAGAGCCAGCGAAACCTCGATGATATGCCGGTGAGGCGGAGGTCCCTCACGCCAAGGCCATCGAACTCCACCGGGCAGCACACGCGCTGCCAGGAAACCATGCAACATCCAGAGCTGGCATCCCGGCGTCCATGCCAGAAGAAGTCTCGGATAATGCGAGTAATTTTCTTGAGGATCTTCAGGCATATGGCAATCGCCATGAGAATGTGAATGGGCATGGCGGTGAGCACGTGGCGCACAAGGGCAAGCCGCTAACCGCGAGTTAGAAGCGCGGCCTTCCAAGTCGCGAGCTTTCTCGCCAGCTTATCCACCAGAGGAAGCAGAGCCGATGAGGGGGTCTTGCGGATGGACAGGGGAAGACCCAGGTAAACGATGGGGAAGTTCGCGACTGCGCATCCAATCGTGGAGTTAATGGTGGTGAATGGGGGTGGCCGAGCATTTGAGGAAGTTGGTACGCAGACCGGAGGCGTCGCTGAACACCCGCAGCAGCTCACGGATCGTAGCCAGCACCGAACTGGTTGGGTGGCAGAAGATCACCACATCATCGGCGAACAGCGATATGCTTGACGCGGCGTGCCGGTTGGTAAGTCGCTGAAGCATGCCGGCGCGCGATGCATGCTGGAGCAGGGAGTTCAGTGTGTCAATCGCAATGACGAAGAGCAGCGGCAAGACGGGGTCGCCCTGGTGCAGCCCGCATGCATGATCGATGGGTGGCCCGGGGTTACCGTTGACAAGGACTCGCGTGGATCCCATGGAGAGGAGGATGCACACCCATTCGCACCAGCGGTGCCCAAAGCCGAGGTGGCGCAAAGTTTGAAAGAGAAAGGGCCAGGATACGATATCGAACGCCTTCGCGATGTCGAGCTTGAGGAGAATTCTAGGGGCCTTCAAGTTATGGAGCAGGTGAGCGGTTTGTTGAACTAGCAGGAAGTTGTCGTGCACAGTGCGACCAGCAATGAATGCGCTCTGGTTGACAGAGACAAGCCTCCCCATCTTTGGAGTGAGCCTCAGAGAGAGAACTTTAGCAAAAAGCTTGGCCAGCAAGTGAATCAAGCTGATCGGCATGTAGTCAGCGAGCGTGCACGCATCGGGCTTCTTGGGGAGGAGAATGAGAAGGGCTTCGTTGAGCTTGTGAAAGCCGCGACCGTTCAGGGCGTAGAGTTTATCAAAGCAGCATAGATGTACTAAAACGTTTGCGATGAGTGTTTTATATTTCAAAAGCAAATTAAACTGCGGCTTGGGTGCCATTAATAGAGAGGATGCGAGCAAGGCGGGCGGCCATGGAACTCCAAGGGCTCGCTTCCCAGTGAGCCTGCGCAGCGTACAGCTCGCACGCTTCCCGGTGAGCCTGCACACTCGAGGACAACTCGCACGCCTCTCGGTCAGCCTGTGCACCGGACGGCACTCGCACGCCTCCCGTCCAGTCAAGGTCAAGCAGTTGTCCACACGGCACCTCCTACAACCATTATAACCAAGACGCATGGCTTCACGTGAATGGTTAACAGAATTTTGGATTTACTAGAATTAAAAAACAGACATCTCAATGTTTTGCTGGCAATCAATGGTGCCCTAGTGTTTGAAATTCATTATCATTTCTTGCATGAGACCTAACCATGCACCCAAGGACACATATTTGATTTTTCAACCAATTTATATGCACTGCAGCATGTGCACGTAGTTCAAATTTGAATTATGCACATAAATGCATTGAAAACTCAGTTAATGCATAAAAATGTCCAAACGAACCCCGAAAAATCAAAAAAAATTCACACAACACTCCTGTTGTTCTATGTTGATACGAGAAAAAAATTTGAAAGCAATAAGAGGCAATGTATATCGTTTCATCCCCAAAGGTGGGACGTTCCCTACTGAAAACCATCATGCGTGTTGTGAGAAGCTCCGGTTTGTGAGAAGCATATACCCAAACCTGCCCCAAAGGGGACAAAATTTGTACCACGGCATGTTGATGCCGCTCCATGATAGCATGCCAAGTTTCATGAATTTCAGACAAGTTTTGGATTTACTAGAATTTAGAAACTAGGCATCTCAATGTTTTGCCGGCAATCAACGGTGCCCTGGTGTTTGAAATTCATTCCCATTTCTTGCATGGGACCTAAGCATGCACCCAAGGACACATATTTTATTTTTCGACCAATTTATATGCACTGGAGGATGCGCATGTAGTTCAAATTAGAATTATGCACATAAATGCATTGAAAACTCAGTTAATGCATAAAAATGTCCAAACAAACCCCGAAAAATCACAAAAATTTCACACAACACTCCTGTTGTTCTATGTTGACACGAGAAAAAAGATTGAAAGCAATAAGAGGCAATGGATATCATTTCGTCCCCAAAGGTGGGACGTTCCCTACCGAAAACCATCATGCTTCTGGTGAGAAGCTCTGGGTTGTGAGAAGCATATACCCAAACCTGCCCCATATGGGACAAAATTTGTACCACGACATGTTGATGCCGCTCCATGATAGCATGTCGTGTTTCATGAATTTTAGACAAGTTTTGGATTTACTAGAATTTAAAAACCAGGCATCTCAATGTTTTGCCGGCAATCAACGGTTCCCTAGTGTTTAAAATTCATTCCCATTTCTTGCATGGGAACTAAGCATGCACCCAAGGACACAGATTTGATTTTTCAACCAATTTATATGCACTGGAGCATGAGCATGTAGTTCAAATTTGAATTATGCACATAAGTGCATTGAAAACTCAGTTAATGCATAAAAATGTCCAAATGAACCCCGAAAAATCACAAAAAATCACACAACACTCCTGTTGTTCTCTGTTGACACGACAAAAAAATTTGAAAGCAATAAGAGGCAATGGATATCGTTTCGTCCCCAAAGGTGGGACGTTCCCTACAAAAACCATCATGCTTGTTGTGAGAAGCTCCAGTTTTTGAGAAGCATATACCCAAACCTTCCCCAAATGGGCAAAAAATTTACCACGGCATGTTGATGCCGCTCCATGATAGCATGCCAAGTTTCATGAATTTCAGACGAGTTTTTGATTTGTTAGAATTTAAAAACCAGGCATCTCAATGTTTTGCCGGCAATCAACGGTGCCCTGGTGTTTGAAATTCATTCTATTTTCTTGCTTGGGACCTAGGCATGCACCCAAGGACACATATTTTATTTTTCAACCAATTTATATGCACTGGAGCATGTGCATGTAGTTCAAATTTTAACTATGCACATAAATGCATTGAAAACTCAGTTAATGCATAAAAATGTCCAAACGAACCCCAAAAAATCACACAACACTCCTGTTGTTCTATGTTGACACGAGAAAAAAATTTGAAAGCAATAAGAGGCAATGGATATCATTTCATCCCCAAAGGTGGGACGTTCCCTACCGAAAACCATCATGCTTGTTGTGAGAAGCTCCGGTTTGTGAGAAGCATATACCCAAACCTGCCCCAAATGGGACAAAATTTGTACCACGGCCTGTTGATGCCGCTCCATGATAGCGTGCCAAGTTTCATGAATTTCAGACGAGTTTTGGATTTACTAGAATTTAAAAACCAGGCATCTCAATGTTTTCCCGGGAATCAACGGTGCCCCGGTGTTTGAAATTCATTCCCATTTCTTGCATGGGAACTAAGCATGCACCCAAGGACACAGATTTGATTTTTCAACCAATTTATATGCACTGGAGCATGTGCATGTAGTTCAAATTTGAATTATGCACATGAAATGCATTGAAAACTCAGTTAATACATAAAAATGTACAAACGAACCCCGAAAAATCACAAAAATTCACACAGCACTCCTGTTGTTCTATATTGACATGAGAAAAAAATTGAAAGCAATAAGAGGCAATGGATATTGTTTCGTCCCCAAAGGTGGGACGTTCCCTACCGAAAACCATCATGCTTGTTGTGAGAAGCTCCGGTTTTTGAGAAGCATATACCCAAACCTGCCCCAAATGGGACAAAATTTTTACCACGATATGTTGATGCCGCTCCATGATAGCATGGCCAGTTTCATGAATTTCACATGAGTTTTTGATTTACTAGAATTTAAAAACCAGGCATCTCAATGTTTTGTCGGCAATCAACGGTGCGCTGGTGTTTGAAATTCATTCCCATTTCTTGCATGGGACCTAAGCATGCACCCAAGGACACATATTTGATTTTTCAACCAATTTATATGCACTAGAGCATGTGCATGTAGTTCAAATTTGAATTGTTTACCTAAAATGGCTAGAAAACCAATTTAATGTATAAAATGTTCAAACGAACCCTAGATAATTCCAATCCTTTTACGACGCAAATATAGTTGCATGTTCACTCCAGATAAAAGGTCTAGCAATTCAAACACCGTCCATTGCCACTGTGACCCTGTTATGTAATTCAAATAAAGATGAAAATCAAGTAGATCACACACAGTTTATTATCAGCAACTGTTTGAGATGTAGTACAAAATATCTTGGAGGACCGTCGGTGTATAGTACGCCTATGGCTTACGCGAGAAGGTGCGTCGGCTATAGTCCACAGCCGGCGTCTCAAGCACACTAGCTCACTCCCCAAATATCATTTCACTGTTCAATTGTCACCGGTGAAAGATGGGCATGCGGACCCGTGTCGTGAGGGCAACTTCGGTGGCCCACTCTGGCAAGAGCGCGGCCGCAGCCGCCATGCGCGGGCTAACAAAGTGCATGAGCGCGGCCGCAATTTGCGACCAGGCGACAAAGGCATCCCAAAACGGATGCTGGTGCTTCTCAGGTGGCGGCAACAACATCTACCTCGGGGATAGCAACTGGCGAGAGAGGCACATCAGCTGTCCGTTTCGCAGTGGCGGCCTTAGCCCTGATGGAGGCCGCCCACGCCCAGCTCCTGGCGGTCACCGCACAAATCGAACGAAGCTTCTCCGACAACGGTCGGCAACCAACAGCCGAAGAGCTGGCAATCGCCGAGAGCGTTCGAGCAGCCGTCCGTTCCTCCACCGCATACCTTGCGACGACGGAGCCCGTCGAAGCCCAGACCGTGTCCGCCCACGCCCAACTCGCGGCAAACTTTTCTAAAGAGATGGCGGACGCGGATGGTGAGATGCTTGCCAAGTATGGTGCGATGGATGCCATGGAGCCCCTTCCCCAGGGGACCGTCGGGCGTGAGCTGGACATGGAGGCGGCGGCAGAGATCGACGAGCACCAGCCATAGTAGTACTCTTTGTTTGGTTTAATTAAGAGCGCCGGTCTTTAATTTGTTAGATTAATGTTTAGGTTAGCTAGCTCTGTTTAATTATTGAACTTGCTCGATTAAGAAGTGTGGGTGTGCTGTAGTCTCCTTTGTGTACCCAAATTATGCAATGACGTGGATGACCACTATAACCATGGAAATTCAAACCAAAACTTTTGACGTTCAAACTCATCACACACGGGTTAAGCTATCTGAATCGTTTGTTATGTCCACATATCGTACACAGTTCTGAATAAGGGTCCGTGTCTGATGACACTTTGCGCGCCAGTTTTTTGGCTGAAGCGATTCCAAATTTCCGGCTTCCGCGGAAATATCTACCTCCCCGCCCCCCCCCCCTTAACAAAAGCCACATTTCCCCTCTTTCCTCCTTCCTTTCCAAGTTGAAACCTTCACTGCTTGCTTGCAGCGCCGCCGCCTCCTCGCCGGCGACCCTCCTTCACGCTGCTCGGCCTCCTCTATCCATGCAGGTAATCCACACCCGACCCCCATCCTCCTCCTCCTTCCACATCCCACATGCCCCAACCGCCAGCGCGAGCGCGACACCTTCCACCCAAATCACCGACCCCTCCACCAAAAAAGCGCCGGCCTAAGCCATGGTGCACGCAGTATAGCCAGGACCTCAAGGAGCATTTGGCAACGGAGAAGCAAATCACAGCCGCACATGCAGATGAGGTCACGATGGCTGCCATTCATGCCGACCCCCAGATGTTGAAGGAGCACCTTGCCAATTGCTAGCTACGCAGGTTAAGGATGCTCGATTTACCCGTTGCATATGCTTCTCATGCCTTTCTTCACAAATTCTAGTGAATTGTGCTATCTAATTTCACCATGCAATCTGTTGCTCTAGTGTATATGTTCTATATGTCGTGCAGTGTGGTGCTTACTTATTAACTGTTTTGTTAATTAGTTGTCGTTTTCAGTTAACTGTTTGGTTCAATTATGCAAATGTGATGTTCAATTCTTCAGGCTGCAATTTTGTATTGTCTTCCATGTGAGAAAATAAATCGAATTTATCTTTACAAAATTGTGGGTGCATTCTGTTATTGTATACCATGTGAGGAATAAATTGAATTTGGTTGTAGTAAATACATGAGAAACAAATACAATTGCTACAATTGGATGTAGTTAACTGTTTGGTTAACTCTCTGATCTTCTATTAGGAGTATGTTATATTGTGCAATGTGGTGCTTAGTTAATGTTTGGTTCATTTGTTGTGGTGCGATGTCCAATTATCGTGGGTAGAATTTTGTATTGTTGTGCATGTGAGGAATAAATCGAATTTTGCTACACTTAATACATGAGAAACATATACAAGTGCTATATTTCCTAGTTCTTAATCATTCTTGGTTTGGGTAAATGGGTTTTCCATGTGGCTTCAATTAATCTGATGAAAAATCTGCAATGTGCTTATTTTTCATTAACATATTTTACTGATAGCATGCGAACCCTTACTTAACCTAATGACTAACTACCTTATATGTGTTGCAGGGAAACAATGGGAAGCACTGAGGTTTCCAATCGAGGTTAGCACGTGCATGGTCCGTTGTCTAATAGCACATTATTGTGAAATTGAGGAACCATTCTAATATTTTGGTTTTTAACAATTTGGTCTTGCACATGTAGGTCCTGCTGTCAGAGGTTTTGACCCACTGTTCGACACTTTTTGCATATGGGGAAATGAATTATCCATGAATATCAATCAAATCAAGAAACTCAGAAATATTGTTAGGATAAAGAAATTAGCGACAAAAAACAACAAGATCTTTGTCTGCACAATGAAGAAGACATTAGTTCACTACAAGATGGTACTAACTATTATACCTTGCCTTTTTTATTCCTTTGCCCCATTTCCAATATAGAGAAGATATTTATGCACATCCTTGTTTTCAGGCCTTTCCAAAGAAGTTCACTGATGATTACCTATCAAACCACCTATATGGTCAGGAGGCGAGGAATATTTTCATACAACACCCACGGTTCAATATTGAAGTGTTCCTGAAGAGGACGAAGGACGGATGGTTAATCATCCACAGGCACTGGCCTAAAGTTGCAAAGACCTTCAACATGAATGAAGGCTCAATATTCGCCTTCCGCTTTAGCAGTTTTCCAGATGAGATGCATCTGTCTATATACCGTCTATGATGCTAATTTCGAAAGGTTCTACATGTTGCATGTGGAACTTACTGCTGGTGCAGTTGTGTAATGGGGTAGCTGAGTCCTGAAGCTATATCATCTTGTACTTTGATGTATTTCAATTATGAAATTTTGCTTCCTTAATATGGAAATGAAATATATTGTGTGCGTAATATGAAATGTCAGTTAGATTAATAAATGGATATGAATAATCGAATAATTAGCCTGCTAATTGTGTTTTGCTATTGCAAAGGGTTGTTGAAAAAAATCCCGTGGGCGATGACCTCAGGCAACGCACACAGTTTCTAGGAATAAACTGTGTTGGATCAATGAACAATTACACACGACTTTCTCTTGAAAACTGTTTGCGTTAGGCCACCTTGCGCAAACGTTTACCACATAAAAACTGTGTGTGATGGACATCCTTTGCCACACAGTTTCTTCTACGGACCGTGTGTGATACATTCAATAATGCAAACGATTTAACGGGAAAAATTGTGTGTGATGTACCTATGAACGGAAACGTTTTCCTTGGAGCGACTGTGTGGGATGTGCATACAAACAGAAACGTTTAGCGGGGACTGACTGTGTGGGATGTACTTGCGACCAGATACAATTTTGCCGTATAATTGTATTTTTTAGCTCTACTGTACGTATTTCCTTATTTGAGTGCTTGCCGGTCGCACACGACCTCATTTTGCCGAACGTGTGTGCCAGGAGGGCGTATCGCCGACGGTTTCTGGGTCGTGTGGGAAGGACCCCCTATCGCCCACACGTTTCTATTTGTTTAGGACCGACGCGTAGAAGTGCGAGGTTCCTCGGCGAGCACCATCACTGGGGACGATGTGATAACCCATAAGTATAGGGGATCGCAACATTTTTCCAGGGTAGAGTATTCAACCCAAATTTATTGATTCGACACAATGGGAGCCAAAGAATATTTGCAAGTATTAACAGCTGAGTTGTCAATTGAACCACAACTGAAGATTAATTATCTGCAGCAAAGTGATCAATAACAAAGTAGTATGATAGTTTTGATAGTACTAGCAACAGCAATAGGAACAATAACAGTGATTGCAATGATTTTGTAGCAAGTATAATAGTAACGATAGTAGTAGTAACTTAGCAGAAACAATACAAGAGAAACTCGTAGGCATTAGATCAGTGAATTCATTGGATGATATTCATCATATAACAGTCATAACCTAGGGCGATACGGAACTACCTCCAGTTCATAAATATAATGTAGGCATGTATTCCGTAAATAGTCATACGTGCTTATGGAAAGAACTTTCATGGCATCTTTTGTCCTATCCTCCCCTTGCAGAGGGGTCCAATTGGAAATTAAGGGATATTAAGGCCTCCTTTTAATAGAGAACCGGAACAAAGCATTAGCACATAGTGAATACATGAAGACCTCAAACTACGATCATCACCGGAAAGTATCCCGACTTCTGTCACTCTGTGGTTAATGGATCATAACACGTAATAGGTGAATATAACTTGCAAGATCGGATCTAGGACATAGATATAATGGTGTTAGCATAAATGGTTCAGATCTGAAATCATGGTACCCGGGCCCAAAGAGACAAGAATTAAGCATAGCAAAGTCATATCAACATCAATCTCAGAACATAGTGGATACTAGGGATTAAGCCCTAACAAAACTAACTAGATTACATTATGAATCTCTCCCAACTCCTCACCGACCACCAAGCCTACGAAGGAATTACTCACTCCCGCTGGGGAGCATCGTGGAATTGGCGATGGAGAAGATTTGGTGATGACGAAGATCGAAGATCCCCTCTCCGGAGCCCCAAACGGAATCCAGATCTGGCCTCCCGATGAAGAACATGAGGTGGCGGCGGCTCCATCTTGCGAAACGCGATAATTCTTTCTCCCTTATTTTTTCTTAAAAATAGGTATTTATGGAGTTGGATTCAGGGTCTGCGGGGCCACCAGGTGGGGACAACCCACCTGGGCGCTCCAGGAGGGGGAGGCGCGCCCTGGTGGGTTGTGCTCACCCACACCCCCTCCGATGGTTCTTGGCTCAAGTAATTCTCTTTTATTATATAAAAAACCCTCACAAAGTTTCGTTCCAATCCGAGAACTTTTATTTCTGCACAAAAACAACACCATGGTAGTTGTGCTGAAAGGAGCGTCAGTCCGGGTTAGTATCACTCAAATCATGTAAATTAGAGTCCAAAACAAGAGGAAAAGCGTGAGGGATCCCCGCTTTCATAGCAGATGATCGTGATTGGTTTGAGTTGTGTATTTCATTTTGGTGATGTCGTATGGTGCCCTCCGTGTTGCGCAAACGTGAGGGATCCCCGTTGTAGGGTGTTGCAATACATTCATAATTCGCTTATGGTGGGTGGCGTGAGTGACAGAAGCACATGCCCGAGTAAGGGGGCTGTTGCGTATGGGATAAAGAGGAACTGGTACACGTCGGTCCTAAACAAACTATACATTCATAATTCGCTTAGTTAATAATCCATTTACTAATCTAATTGACATTCATATTAAGCACATAATATATTCCATTTCCATATTAAGGAAGCGGGATTTCATAATTGAAATACATCGGAGTACAACATGATATAGCTTTAGCACTCAGCTACCACATTACACAACTGAACCAGCAGCAAGTTTCACATGCAACATCTAGAACCTTTCGAAAGTAGCATCATAGACGGTACATAGAGAGATGCATCTCATCTGGAAAACTGCTGAAGCGGAAGGCAAATATTGAGCCTTCATTCATGTTGAAGGTCTTTGCAACTTTAGGCCAGTGCCTGTGGATGATTGACCGTCCATCCTTCGACCTCTTCAGGAAAACTTCAATATTGAACCGTGGGTGTTGTATGATCAGTGAACCCTGAAAACAACGATGTGCATAAATATCTTCTATGACGCCCCCGATTTGACCGTACACTAATCATACACGCAAATGTGTACGACCAAGATCAGGGACTCATGGGAAAATATCACAACACAACTCCAGACACAAATTGAAATAATACAAGCTTTATATTACAAGCCAGGGGCCTCGAGGGCTTGAATACATAAGCTCGAAAACACAAGAGTCAGCGGAATAATATCCGAGTATAGACATAAGTTAAACAAGTTTGCCTTAAGAAGGCTAGCACAAAAGTAGCAATGATTGAAAAGGCAAGGCCTCCTGCCTGGGACCTCCTAACTACTCCTCGAAGTCAAACTCCGCATAGAATCATCTTTGGGATCCTCTGGCTCCTGGACTCCATAATATAATCGCAGTAACTGGGAAAAGGGGGAAAAGAAGTAGGAAAGCACCCGTGAGCACTCATCCAAAGTACTCGCAAGAAAGGATATACACTAAATATGCATTGGTATCAATGAAATGGGTAGTATCTGTGGACTGAATAGCAGAATGCCAGAATAAGAGGGGGATAGCTAGTCCTATCGAAGACTATGCTTCTGGTAGTCTCTGTCGGATTTCGGGTTCCGGCAGACCCTTGAGGTTTGAACACTGGGGTGCGCGCGGAGATTTCGCCTCCTACCTACCTGCACCCCTCCTCCGCCTTGCTGAGATCTAAGCTATGGAAATAACAACACGAGAGACACATGGTTTATACTGGTTCGGGCCACCGTTGTGGTGTAATACCCTACTCCAGTGTGTGGTGTGGTGGATTGCCTCTTGGGCTGATGATGATGAACAATACAAGGAAGAACAGCCTCGCGAGGGTCTGTTCTTAGCTGGGGCGATGAATTGCTGGGAGGAGTTCAGTCACCCTTCTCTCTCTCTCTCTCTCTCTCTCTTCTCGATTGTTGATGCCGATCTCCCTCTTGATTCGATCTCCAACCTCTTCGATCTCTAACCTCCTCCCTTTTGATCCTATGGGAGGCTGGTCCTATTTATAGAGGCCCTGGTCCTCTTCCCAAATATCGAGCGGGAAGGGAGCCAACAATGGCGGGCTAATTTGAAGGGGGACAGCTAGTACCAGTTATCCTAACAAAAGTAGTCTTCACCTGCACAAAGCTCTGGTGGTGACGCCGTCTTGGGCTCCACGATGACCTCCGTCTTGCAGTCCTCCTGGCCTTGGTCTTGTTGCACCGAAATGGCAACCTATGCCTGATGCCTTGGTACTCCACGGCTGCGCTTGCTCCCTTTGCACCAAAGAGGAAAGGAGGACACTGTGTGGGCTGGCGCCCGCCTGGCGCCCTTGGTCGTCATGGCTTGCGTCACGGGCACCTCATGAGGTACCCCGCCTTGATCTCTCCGCCTCCTTGCGAGCCAGCCCGGTGAGGCCGTGCCTGAGGAAGCTCCGCGTTGTCCGCCCCGCGAGGCTTGGCCCCTCGCGAGGGTCTTGGGTCTGTGTTGGTGAAGATGGGCCGTGCTAGGCCCCCCTTTGAGCCACGCCGCAGGCCGTAGGCAGGCAAGTCTGGGGACCCCCGTTCCCAGAACGCCGACAGTAGCCCCCGGGCCTAGGGCGCGCCCGGACTTGGCCGTGCAGGGAGGCGGAAGGGCAAGAGCGAAGCGCCGCGGGCCCTAACAGCCTGCGGCCTTGGGCGCCGCGTGGCGGTTGATTGGACGTGAGCGCATTGGCAACCGTGCGAGTTGATAAAGGAGCGGCATCCGCCTAGGCTTTGCTTTTTGCTTTCTCCGGTTGCTGCTCAGATCCGCTTTCTTGTGCCTCTCCTTCCTTTCTCCAAAATTTCCAGATCTACTCCGACCGCGTGACCTAGGAAGCCATGGCGCCTCGTCAGCCCCCGGCCGTAGCTTGGTACTCGTCTGCCCTGGACATGTTCGGCGAGCCTCGCCCGGTTGCGCCAGATGGCGGCGGCATGGGGCATTGACGGGGCGAAGGTGTTCAAGGCCGGCTCCGCCACCCCTGAGGGTCAAGGGAGCACCTTCTATCCGTTCTTCGTAAGTGCCATTGCTGCTGTCTTGGTGCCTCCCTTCTCCGAGTTCTTCTTCTCTGTCCTCCGCCATTATAAGCTACAGGCTTTGCATCTCCACCCCAACTCCGTCCTTCTCCTGGCAATCTTCGCCTATTACTGCGAGGCTCACGTAGGGGTGCAGCCCTCAGTGGCCTTGCTGCGCCACTACTTCTACCTCCGGAGCTCTCGCGGTCCTGCTTCCGCGTGCGTGAGCTTCATCGCGTACGGTGGCGCCATTGCCATTTCGAACCCCGGGAAAAGGATTGAGGGCTTCAGGAGCAAGTGGGTCTTGGCGGATGCTGGGCGCATCCACCCTCGGCTGATCTTGCCCACGGAGCAGCCCACGAGCTCCAGCGATTGGGGTCGAGCGGAGCTCGCGGACCCCCGCGCGAAGCTGGTGTTGGAGAAGATGGACGCGGATCTGAGGCCGGCCAACATGGCGGCAACGAAGCTAACCGGCGCGTCGCTGCTGAGGGAGTTCCTGGAGCACCAGCTGGCTCCGCTTCGGCAGTACTCACTTCCGATGTGGAGGCCTCATCCGAGCCCCGCGACCTTGGCCGACGGAGATCTGGCTGCGGTCCTGCAATCTCTGGTCGGGGGCGATGTGGCGAGGTTGGAGGGCACTCCTACGCCCTTGTTCCTCCGCGACGACTGGGAGCAGGTAGTGGAGTCCATGCCCGTCTTCAACGGGGACGGGCCCGTGCCCATGGAAACTCCCGGGGAATCGGTGGACGCGTCCTCCGACGACTCCAGCGAAGAGGAGGAAGGAGGGGAGCAGGAAAAAGGGCCTGACTCCGAGGTGACTGACGGAGAGTCGAGGGCTCCCCTCCCCGGCGCAGGTCCCGCATTCTCCGCCTCTCTCCGAGCGATGATGACGAGCATGACGACGAGCAGGACGGTGGGAGCTTGCCCCCGATCCCGAAGAAGGACAGGATCGGGCTGATCTCCCGCGGGTCTGCCCCGGCCCCAAGGCGGACCGCAGACGCACCTTCCGCTTCCAAGCTTCCCGAGGTTGACCCTTCCAGCTGGCTTTCAGGCTTCAAATTTGGCCGGAGGCCGCTTGAGCTCACTGGCGACGACCCATAAGCATTTGATTCTTGTCTTTATTTCTTGCTCTGCTTCTGAGGCTTGACGTCCGCATCTCTTGGATAGGCTGGTGCCCGCAGCAAAGAAGTCAAAGGGAGCTCCCGAGGTTCCATCCGTGGCAGCGCCTCTGCCCGCGAAGGAGGGTGACCGTGACGCACAGGCTTCTCCTGCCTGGTCGTCCTCGCGAGGCCTAGCTGAGCCGGCTGAGGCGAGCTCAGCCCCCATGGCCCAAGTGACTCCTGAGGTGTCCTTGCCTGCCGCCGCCACTACAGCCGTTGAGGCACAGCAGACTCCGCCTCGGGATGCTGTGGCCGTGCTGCCGCCTTCTCCTCCTACTCCACCGGCTGCTGTCTCTCTGACTCCTTCTGCCGTTCTGGATCGTGCTGCTGCTGAGCTGGACCGACTGCGGCAGGATCTTCTTGGCGCCGACCCTCGCTTGGTGGCCGGGCGCTTGGAACTGGCTTCAGGATGGGTTCGCTCCGACGCTTTGATTCGGGCGGCGCTGGTCCAGGCCTCAACGGCTTGCCACGAGGAGAAGCAGGTCATCCTTGAGGCGAAGGCTGCTCGTGACGCAGCCCTGGGGGAGGTGGTCGACGTCCGTGGTCGCTGCAAGGCGCTGGAGGACGAGCTGCAAGGCCTACGGGACCAGCTCGCGAAAGAGGTCCGCCTTCGCCAAGAGCAGGAACAAGGCGTGAAGGCTCGCGAGGCGGCCGTGAAGGAGAGGGAGGTCAAGCTCAGGAAGCGCCGCGACCGCCTAGGCGCGCTGGAGCAGGAGTTGGGGGCGAGGAAGGCTGATCTGGATGACAAGGCCCTAGTTCTTTCCGAGGACCACGTGGCCTTCACGGAGATGGAGGCGAAGGCTCGCTCCTCGCTGAGGACGCTTTACGGCAGCGGCTTGGAGAGACCGCTGGCTGGCGCCGAGGATGGCCCCGCCAAGCTGCTTCCCTTCCTGGTTCGTGCTCTTGAAGATGTCGCCCTTGGTCTTGGCCCCACGGCTGAGGCCGAGGCATGTGTCCTGTCTTCTGCAACACTGACGCGGGTCCTCACCGACATCTACCTTCGCGATCCCGGTGTCGACCTCGACAGCCTGCTGGAGCCAGTAAGCGGCGAGCGTGCCGCTGCCGCTGCCGAGGCCATGAAGGGTTGCGTGGAGGCTCTGCTGGGGAAGTTCCGGGCCTTCAGCACCAAGCCGAAGCAAGGCGCTGCCGACCCCACTGCTCCATGAGGCGAACCCACTCCGCGCTGCTCCACCGCCGACAAGTGACTCCGTTGTGGCTCCTGTCCTGCCTTTAATTCCTGCACATGTATCATGCCTCGGGGAGGCGTTTAAACTTGCGTTTGGCATTGAGCTAACAGTGTGGACTATAATATTTGCTTTTGAATTCCTTGAAATTTGCGCTTTTCCTTCCTACTTGCTTATGTTCTACGCTGGCAGAGCCCGGCCCCGCGCATACCTCACCCAGCGTTAGTCCCGACCGGAAACCAGGACGGGGCCAAGGAGTGAGGGGCTACATGACAAGTTAGGCTCCTGAGTCGCGATGCTCAGGAGTCCCCCTTGGCGCACCAACAACAAGTAGGGAGGTGTGATGTGGGTGGATCTACCGTTCTACGTCTGCAGAGCCCGGCCACGCATACCTCAACTGCTGTTAGCCTTTCGGAACTAAGGAGTGAGGGGCTACGTGACCAGTTTAGGCTCCTGAGTCGCGATGCTCAGGAGTCCCCCTTGACGCTCAAATGGCCTTCGTACCTTGGCTCCGCTCGGGGAGAGACGCGCGACGAACCAGGCCCGGGGGGGCCTGGCTGGGCGGCGTGCGTCCGGGCATGACCCAAGCGCAGCCCCCGTGCCCAGCCCCCTCGCACGACACTCCCGAGGGGAGGCGTTACGATGAGGCTAGACACTGAGCTCTGGGCTCCCTGAGGTTGATGCGGCCCGGGGGCCACCCTCAGTTGTTTATCACCAGCACGGAGCATAGCGCTTCCGTATGTGTACAGGCATAGCCGCTCCTCGGCAGTGTCGTCAGCCAGCGGGGAGCATGGTGCTTCCACTGGTACGTGGGAGGGGGGCCCCCTCCGGGAGGAGCCCCCGGGGCATGTACAGCCCCGCCCTGACACGTGGCTGGCACGGTAGGGCCTGGCGAGGTGTATCTGGGCACCCGTGAGCCAGCGCGGGACTCACGGGGCCCTACCTCTAGGCGGGTTGCGCCTGGCACTGCGACTTATCTTGTGATGTGTCCCTGCAAATTTGGTTAGATGCCGGCACTCTACGTCCTCGGATCCCGGCCCTCGAGCTGGTCTCAGCCGTCGCTGGTATGCCAGGTCGCGATGTCGTGGACAAGGCCAGAGGGTGAGGGCTGGAGAGCCAGTAAGAGCCCTGAGTCGCGATGCTCAGGTACCCCCCCTTTAACATGCAAGTGGTCGGCATGGAGAAGAAGAGGTGCCGTGGACCGGCATCAAATAATCAAGCATGGTGGGTCGAACACATAACCGGAAATAAACGCAAATGGGATACATGCCGCTGGGTCTGGCCCGAGCGACTTGGGGATCATGCAGCCCGAGGGGCGCCCCCAACAAGGTAAGCTAACAACATGAAATAAAAGGGATACACGCCGCAGGGACAGACCCACGCGGCCTGGGAATAATGCAGCCCTGGGGGGTGCTCCCAGCTGGAAGTGAAATTTGAAAGATGTCACCTGATGGCGTTGAGGACGAAGGGGTGTTGGTGTAGCAGACTCGGTGGGCTGCGAAAGCCGATCCTCACGAGCCCCCAGGCCCAGGGGCCTCGGGAGGCGCTGGCGGCTCCTCGCGGACCATCTCCATCTCCGCCAAGGCTGCGGAACGCCTGGCCTCTTGTGCCTTCGTGATGCCCCTCATGAGGCGCTAGTACGTGGCAGCCGCGTTCCGCAAGCCGTAAGGCATGCGAACATAGCTGTGGGGTGGACCTCCGCAGCGCCCCACTCGCGAGGGCCAGAGGCGCTCCAGACAGGCGACTCGGTTGAGCCCTGGTATGTCGATGCAGACGCGCAGCCCACCATCCTCGCCTGGATGGGGATCCACTGCTGGTAGGCGGCGGCCGCCCTTCATGACTCTTGACTCCTGTAGCTCCTGAATGGCCTTGCTGACGAACTCCTGAGGGTCTGGCTCTCCTTGCCTTGCTCCTTCTTGAGGGAAACGTGCTTCGAAACACGCCTCCATGTGGTGCCCAAGCGCCTCCCTCGTGACCCTAGCTAGGTCGGTGGCCCTCCTGGGGAGAGCCCCCGAGCCCTGCCTGAGGAGGGCGCCGGGCGTGCTTTCCTATGTGATGGAAGGAGGTTCCCCCTGGGCAGGCACGGGCCCAGAGGTGTCTGCCTCCTGAGGGGACGGGCCGGACGATGTCTTCTTCTTGGGGGCGGCCTCGAGAAGCCTCCTGCTTCCGCGATCCGGGTCTTCCAGTGACGCGGCCTGAAAGGCTCATTCCAGGGAACACACCGCGTCCTTCTCTTCACAGGGCACCGTGATGACTCCGCCACTTCCTGGCATCTTGAGGACGTTGTAGCCGTGGTGAGTTACGGCCATGAACTTGGCCAGCGCTGGGTACCCAAGGATGGCGTTGTACGGCAGGCGAATGTGAGCGACGTCGAAGTCGATTAGCTCGGTGCGGTAGTTGTCGCGTGCCCCGAAGGTGACAGGGAGGCGGACCTGCCCAATCGGGACCGTGGAGCCGTCGATGATTCCGGAGAAAGGCTTGGTTGGCTGAAGCTGGCTGTAGGGCACTTGGAGATTGTTGAATGTTTCCACGGACAGGACGTTGAGCCCTGCCCCGCCATCGATGAGGGTCCTGGTGACCACCACGTTGCTGATGATTGGGGAACAAAGCATCGGGAGGACTCCGGCTGTAGCCGCACACTTGAGCTGATCTGCTGAGCTGAACGTGATGGCGCACGCCGACCACCTGAGAGGGCGCGTGGCTGCGAGCCTGGGGAGGACTGCATTCACATCGCAGGCGAACTGCTTGAAGATGCATTGAGAGGCTGGGGCTTGAGCCCCGCCCAGGATGCAGGCAATCGTGCGCGGCTCCTGGAAGCCCCCAACCCCCTCGTCCTGGTGGCGGTCCTCATTTCTCCTTGGCTGCAGCGGCAGCGGAGGGAGGCCTGCGTTGCCTTGCGGGCGATCCTCGCAAGGCTGATCCCTCCAGTCTCCCTCGCGAGGCGGGTCTTGCCAGCGATCCTCGCGAGGTTGATCGCGCCACCCTTGGCGCGGGCCACGGTCTTCCCAGCGTCATGCGTTCCTTCCTCCTCCTCTACTGTAGCCCCGGTCACCGCGGTCGGGGCGACGGCCGATCCTTCCTTCTCGCACGGCTCGGAGCTCTTGACATTCGTTGGTGTTGTGGGTGTGGAGGTCGTGGTACACACAGTACCGACTGCCCTTGGAAGGTTCGGGCTAATCTCTGCCCCGCTTGGTGTCTGGTTCTGCCGAGACACGGCAGCCCCCTTGCGCTTCACATCCTTGGCCTTGGGCTTCTTCTCTTCTGGGTCTGCGGCAGGCAGCTCGAGTAGGGAGAGACGCCCTTCCTCAGCCCTGGCGCACTTGGTTGCCAAGTTGAACAGCTCCAAGGAAGTGCACAGGTCTTCATGCATCGCCAGCTCCTCCTTCATCTTGACATCGCGCACGCCGTCGGAGAAGGCTGAGATGATGGCCTCCTCAGTCACCTTGGGAATCTTGAGGCATGCGTTGTTGAAGCGCTGGATGTACTTCTGCAGGGTCTCCCCGGGTTGTTGCTTGATGCGGCGCATGTCGCTCACGGCGGGTGGCCGGTCGCGAGTACCTTGGAAGTTCGCGATGAAGCGGGTGCGCATCTCGTCGCAGGAGGAGATTGTGCCTGGAGCTAGGTTTAGGAGCCAGGTGCGGGCCACGTCCTTGAGCGCCATGGGAAACCAGTTCGCCATGACCTTCTCGTCTCCGTTGGCAGCTTCGATGCCCAGCTCATAGAGCTGGAGGAACTCCGTAGGGTTAGCCGTGCCGTCGTAACGAGGAGGCAGGTCTGGCTTGAACTTGCCGGGCCACGCGACGCTGCGTAGCTCGGTGGTGAAGGCACGATAGCCTGCTGTGGCCACGGGAGGCCTTGGGTGACGGAGAGCTTGGTCTTGCATGTCCCCTCGCGCTGCAGCTGGGAGCAGAGCGGGGTCTTGACGTGCGGGAGCAGGAGCATGGTCGCGACATACTGGAGCAGGGGTGGACGGCGCAGGAGAGCCCCCTGCGGCGCGGACGAGCTCGACGACGCGGTCGAGCCATTCTTCGTAGACGTCGTCGACGGGACGGTAGCACAGGAGCTCGTTTTCCGCGATGAGCGCAGCTCGAGCCTCCATGGGTGCGCGGAGCGCGCGGGACGAAGAACCAGCCGAGGTGAGCGAGGGAGTTGCGTTGCGGCCATCTTGCCGCACGGGCGGATGCTGAGACGATGCTTGCTGCTCGTCCCCCGCTGGGCCGGTGGCGGCGTTGACGGCAGGTGACGGGGAACGGCGAGGACGCCCGCCGACAGGAGCCGTCTGGGCGACGCGGGAAGCGAGAGCGGCCCGGCGCTCGACACGGGCCCGACGAGCGTCAGACATGGGTGCGATGGTCGGAGGAGAACGGGGTGGTGGAAGACGAATTCCGGCGCACCCCTACCTGGCGCGCCAAATGTCGGATTTCGGGTTCCGGCAGACCCTTGAGGTTCGAACACTGGGGTGCGTGCGGAGATTTCGCCTCCTACCTACCTGCACCCCTCCTCCGCCTCGCTGAGATCTAAGCTATGGAAAGAACAACACGAGAGACACAGGGTTTATACTGGTTCGGGCCACCGTTGTGGTGTAATACCCTACTCCAGTGTGTGGTGTGGTGGATTGCCTCTTGGGCTAATGATGATGAACAATACAAGGAAGAACAGCCTCGCGAGGGTCTGTTCTTGGCTGGGGCGATGAACTGCTGGGAGGAGTTCAGTCACCCTTCTCTCTCTCTCTCTCTCTCTCTCTCTCTTCTCGATTGTTGATGCCGATCTCCCTCTTTATTCGATCTCCAACCTCTTCGATCTCCAACCTCCTCCCTTTTGATCCTATGGGTGGCTGGTCCTATTTATAGAGGCCCTGGTCCTCTTCCCAAATATCGAGCGGGAAGGGAGCCAACAATGGCGGGCTAATTTGAAGGGGGACAGCTAGTACCAGTTATCCTGACAAAAGTAGTCTTCGCCTGCACAAAGCTCTGGTGGTGACGCCGTCTTGGGCTCCACGATGACCTCCGTCTTGCAGTCCTCCTGGCCTTGGTCTTGTTGCACCGAAATGGCAACCTTTGCCTGATGCCTCGGTACTCCGCGGCTGCGCTTGCTCCCTTTGCACCAAAGAGGAAAGGAGGACACTGCGTGGGCTGGCGCCCGCCTGGTGCCCTTGGTCGCCATGGCTTGCATCATGGGCACCTCATGAGGTACCCTGCCTTGATCTCTCCGCCTCCTCGCGAGCCAGCCCAGTGAGACCGTGCCTGAGGAAGCTCCGCCTCGTCCGCCCCGCGAGGCTTGGCCCCTCGCGAGGGTCTTGGGTCTGTGTTGGTGAAGATGGGCCGTGCTGGGCCCCCTTTGAGCTACGCCGCAGGCCGCAGGCAGGCAAGTCTGGGGACCCCTGTTCCCAGAACGCCGACAGTCTCCATCTTGAAGCAGTAGAAGAGAGTAGATGGTAAGTTAACCAAGTATCATCGCATAGCATAATCTAACCCGGCGATCCTCTCCTCGTCGCCCTGTGAGAGAGCGATCACCGGGTTGTATCTGGCACTTAAAAGGGTGTGTTTTATTAAGTATCTGGTTCTAGTTGTCATAAGGTCGATGTACAACTCTGGGTCATCCTTTTACAGAGGGACATAGCTATTCTAATAAATAAACTTCCCTGCAGGGGTGCACCACATTTCCCAACACGCTCGATCCCTTTTGGTCGGACAAACTTTTTTGGGTCATGTCCGGCCTCGGAAGATCAATACGTCGCAGCCCTACCTAGGCACAACAGAGAGGTCAACATGCCGGTCTAAATCCTATGGCGCAAGGGTATGGGCCCATCGCCCATTGCACACCTGCACGTTGCGAACGCGGCCGGTAAGCAGACCTAGCCTCCCTAATACAAGAGCAAGCGTTCCAGTCCAATGCGGCACGCGCCACACAGTCGCTGACGTCAAGAAGGCTTCGGCTGATACCACGACGTCGAGTGCTCATAACTGTTCCTGCGTAGTTGGTTAGTGCGTATAGGCTAGTGGCCAGACCCATATCAAATACCAAGATCTTGTTAAGCATGTTAATTGATGTAACCGCGGACACCGACCAGGGCGAGGCCCACCTTTCTCCTAGGTTGTCCCAACTTGCCCTGTTGCTCCGCCACAAAGTAACCGTCGGGGCCGTCGGGAACCCAGGCCCACCACTACCAGGATGGAACCACCTGTCCTTTCAGCCCCCACCTCGTAATCACTTGCAGGTGCTCTATGAGCCAACCCGACTTTAGTCACCACCATGTATCATGTATAATAGTATAGTATGTATATACCCGTGATCACCTCCCGAAGTGACCACGACCCGATAATATAGCATAGCAGACGGAAAAGAATGTAGGGCCACTGATGGAATACTAGCATCCTATAGTAAGCATTTAGGATTGCAGGTAAGGGTAACAACAGTAGTAGTAAAGACGGGCTATGCAGTAGAATAGGATTAACTGAAAGCAGTAACATGCTACACTACTCTAATACAAACAGTAGAGAGAAGGAATAGGCGATATCTGGAGATCAAGGGGGGGCTTGCCTGGTTGCTCTGGCAAGAAGGAGGGGTCGTCAACACCGTAGTCGAATTGGGGGTCGCCGGGAGTCTCGGGGTCTACCAGAAAGAAGTAACGGAGGGGGAACACAATAAGTAACAAAGCAATCAAAGCATCACAAAGTGTAACATGGAATTACGTGGTCCTAGAGGTGATCTAATGCATGGATAGGTCCTACCGGCGAAGGGGAAAAACATCCGGGAAAGTATTCCCGGTGTTTCGCGTTTTCGGACAGACGAGCCGGAGGGAGAAAGTTGCATGTTCGCTATGCTAGGTACGTGTGGTGGACGAATGGACTATGTATTTTGATTCATCTCGTCGTTCTGAGCAACTTTCATGTATAAAACTTTTTCATCCGAGTTACGGTTAATTTTCTATGATTTTTCAAAGATTTAACAATATTCTAGATTTTATTTTAATTCGAAAATAAAGGTTAAATTGCTAGGGACACCCAGCACAGGGTACACAAAAGTGCACCCAGTGGCTGACAGGTGGGTGTGATAGCCTAGCTTATTAGGGATGATAGACTACTCATATCAATAAGGAATTCCTTCTTTTCCGGGAACCTATTCGGACAGAACTCCAAAGTTAAGCATGCTCAGCTTGGAGTAGTGTCAGGATGGGTGACCGACCAGGAAGTTGCTCCCGGATGCGCATGAGTGAGGACAAAGTGCGCAGAAAAGACTAGTATTGATCTGTGGGGCCAGTATAGATCCTGCTAGGAGTAACGACCACCGGCTGGTGTGTCCGGGGCGTTACAAGTTGGTATTAGAGCCAACCCTCACGGTTACACGGATGTTTGCGGACAGGTGCGTGGTCATGTTGTTCATGACGTTTGTGACCTATCATGGCACCCGGCATGGCACATGTACCGCACTGGATGCACAGACGTATGTGCCAAGAGGGAACGTTCCTGTGGCCCGGCGAGGACGTCGGTTCCTCTGAGTGGGGGTGTATGTGATAGCCTGGCTTATTAGGGATGATAGACTACTCATATCAATAAGGAATTCCTTCTTTTTCGGTAGCCGTTTCGGACAGAACTCCAAAGTTAAGCGTGCTCAGCTTGGAGTAGTGTCAGGATGGGTGACCGACCGGGAAGTTACTCCCGGGTGCGCACGAGTGAGGACAAAGTGCGCAGAAAAGACTAGTATTGATCTGTGGGGTCAGTCTAGATCCCGCTAGGAGTAACGACCACCGGCGGGTGTGTCCGGGGCGTTACACTGGGCCAGGGGGTCCCAGTTGACCAGTCAACGCTTGACTGGTCAACAGGGGGTGGGGACCCCTGTCATACTGACATTTAGCTAATTAGAGATTAAGTTAGGCTAACTAAGTAATTAGTTTAATTAAACCATTTTAATTAAGTTAATTAATAATTAATTTTTTTAAAGGCTAGGGCGCTGTGGCCCGCTGGCAGTGGCACAAGGCCAACTCAGCGGGGCGGTTAACGGGTAGTGGGCGTGGGCGTGGGCGCCCGCGACTAAGGCCACCAGGGGCGATGGCCACGGCGGGGCACCGGTGGGGTGCGGGCTGGGGCCGGGGCGGAGCCAGCAGCGGGACGGCCATGCGAGGCTAGCCGAAGGCGAGGCGCGGCCGTGGGTCAGAGGCAGAGCGTGGGGCGGTGGGCCATTGCAGTAGCGGCGGCTGCGGCGTGGGCGTGCGAGGAGCGAGGCGCAGCGGAGCAGTGGGGGCAGCGGCTGCGGCGCAGAGTAGGCGGCACGACGCGGGCAGCGGAGAGTCAGGCGGGAGGGGGCGGCGAGCAGTAGCGCGGGGTGGGCGTGGTGGCGCGACCGGGGGAGGACGGTGCCGGAGCAGGAGGGTAGCCGCGCGGGGTCAGGCGCGCGTCCAGGGGTGGGGGGCGCCGGGCGCGGGTGCACCGGAATGGAGCCGAGGTGCGACGGCCGCCGGCGGCGCAAGCGAACAGGAGGCGCGCGGGCGGAGCACTAGGCCGCGGCAACGACGAAGGTCAACGGCGGCGAGCTTCGGTTGTAGCATGGCAGCTATGCCGGCTAGCTAGAGCTCGTAATCGAGCTCGGTTGCAGAGGGAAAAGGATGGAGGCTCACAGTTGAGCCCGGGGGGCGACTCGGGGAGGACGGGGCGGTGCCGGAGCGGCAGCACGACGGCGAGAGGCGCGCGGTGGCCGATGGGGAAGGAGGCTCGATCCTCAAGCTTGACGACTCCCTAGCTCGATACTGCAGGAGGAAGACGAGGTCGACAGTGACAGCTCTCCAAGACATCTTCGAGCGGCGTGGGGATAAGGTGGCCTCGGTGACGACGAGGGCATGGCGGCGGCAACACTCTCGGGCGATGAGGAAAATGATGAATGCAAGCGAGAGGGGAGAAGTGGAGCGACTAGGGTTTCCAGAGAGCAGGGGTGGCCTTTATGCACCATGGTGGGCCTCTGGATGGCTGCTCCGCAGCCAATCCAAGCCATGGACGCTGGGGGCGCGTCCAACACGCCTAAGTGAACAGGAGGTAGGAGAGGACTTCCTGGTGGGCTGGGTTACCTCCTGTAGCACGCAGGCCCAAGTGCACAGGGATCGGTTATTCTTTTTCTATTGTTTTCTGTGCCTTTTATCTCTCTCAGATTTCTAATTTCTATAAGTAGCAATCGATTTTTGTTCAACATGGTATTTGGCACATAAATACCAGTCAATATTTCAAGTCTGCATACAAAGTTTGGAGGCAATCGGAGTTAGATCAATAATTGACTATTTTGAAAAGACCATTTTTGTTGAGGTTGGACCACTTATTAAATTCCTAGAAATTTATTCGTGAGTTAAATGAAGTCGGTTTCAACATGACAATGAATAGGAGAATCTATAGAATAACGCGAACATTTAGTTTTACTGCTCGAAGAAAAAATAATTTCACTTGAAATTTAAATCTGAATTTGACTTTGATTTTGGACAAGTGGCAATTTGCATAGTAATCCGGATGATGTGGCCGCCATTAGTGTGTGATTACTGTAGCTCAACTACCAGGGTGTTATAAATCTCCTCCACTATAAGAAATCTCGTCTCGATATTTAAGAGGTGGAGTAAGGAGAGAAGAGTTGGTTATGATATTCTAACGAATCTTGTTTTTCGTGTTGCTCTCATCGAAGAGGTTGATCCATAATGTTGATGTCTTCAATTTGTTGCTTCAGGGCATCATGATGAAGTCCTCATCCTTTCTTTAGAAACTCCATCGTACTTACGAATAGGGTATAAGGGGAAAACTATAAGGACGGATGTCTGAAAGGATTGGCATCCGGTAATTATCTCAAGGAAGGAGATTTTAGAAGTACCAGGAAACAAATTGAGAGTGCTATAAGGAGGTTCAACAAGTTTTAACTAGGTAGGCATCAAGCTGGTGCCTATAACAGGTGATGAAGGGATTCAGAGCAATGAGGAATAATGTTGCCTATGATACCGGAATGAATCATGGTGAGGAAGTTAGCTCGTGAACTACATACGAAGCCAAGTGCAAAGAATATTTCGGAATCAAGGTTGTACAGGAGAGTCAAGTTTCGATCCTATGGAACTATGGGTTATGGGCCCACCATGTGGGTTAAAAGTAGCAGGAGCGGTGACAACTTGTGCGGTCGTGATAGCACGGCGTGTCAGAGGGTAGCCTATCATTTATGTCAGCAGCAACGTCGGTACCAAGGGCGAGGGACGAAAAGAACCATTTTCCTGCTCGTTGAACGAGGCGGACAAATAGGCAAAGTTCTCATCCATCGGTGTTCACCAGAATGCTATCAACAAAAGCAACAGGGTCTTTAGGACAGAATTATACACCGAGGTGTTTACATAAGCAGGAGAATATTACTGCTTAGATCATATAGACCTCAATAAAGGTTAAACCAAACAATGGAAAGGAAAATATGATTATCAGATTAAACAGAACAATGGAAAGGAAAAATGTGTTTAAACACATATTTCAGGGGTATATCCTTCCCAAGGACAAGTAGAGCATGATATCCGTGACAAGATATAATGTAGAAAACCCTTTAGGTAAGGGGAGAGAAATTTCATGACATTACCCATACAACGGTGTTTGGATAATTTGATAAAGAAAAATTTAGCGTTGTGCTTCAAATGTTCTTATTGAAAATCGGAGTACCACAGACATGCTTTGAGATAGCATTGACACAGTCTTCAAGCAAAGATCGAACTTGGATACACAAAGGATTCATCAGGAACAACATATAGAATAAGTCTTCCGATTTCCACATGGAAGAATGGTTAACCTTGCTAAATAGGAAACTATAACGGTAGGTTCTCCGGCTAGGTGTGCTAGGCATGACATCACCTTACCGAGTCATATAAAGACCAGTGTTATAACTCTTTGGAATATGTCCCAACCATCATATCTGACCGAGATTCATACCTCAGACTCAGGATGCCCGAGAAGAAAAGGGTGCAACAACAGTTAACGCAAAGACATTTTTAAGATTCTCAACAAATGAACCATGGAAGCAAGTTCCGAAACAAGAGTTCATCATTAAACCAAGGAGAGGATGAGGAGGTGGCTGATGAACTCAGCGACAATTCATCGAGATTTCCAAAAAGATGGATTTCCACAATCATGTGAATAAGGAGATAACATTTGTCAGATCAAATGGTATAATGATGTATGCTCGAGGAAAACATACACAATTTAACAATGATAGAAGGGTGCACCCTGAAATCTGGACTGTGTAGCACGATCAGTGTTTGAATGATGATTCAATAAGCAATAGACTTAGAATGAAACTATCGACCATTAACTTCAAAGCAATAGGGTTGCTAGAAGGGCAGAATCCAAACAGTACCATTCACTTGTTTGTATCCCGGTTAGAATCGACACGGGGGCAAGAATTAATGGTGATGATGAGAAGTATCACTATACCAGGAACTCTTAAGAGGTGGAGCAATCCTCACAACATCCTTGACATAAAAGACAGTAATACTTCAAGGTAGAACATAACACCAGATGGATAGAAAGGAACTCAAGGTACTACACGAAACATGAAAAAGTTTGTGTTGGAGGGAGGGCAATAAAGTTGCCGATGATAACACAAATCATCGATGGGCAAGGATGGTATTTCTCATCAAGAATTCGATAGATATCTCGGAAGAGCTCATAAGGTTGATGATGATCACGACACATTTGTCGAGATATTTCATGAAGATGTAATCAATCAGCGATGACATCAAGTCAAAGGAATGATGAAGCGAAAGGTTATTGGAACCATGGGTATGACACAAACTCGAAATCAAGCTTGCTGTTCAAGGCGAAATGATATGATGAGGAAAATCGACATAAGCTTAGCTCATCGTCAAAAATTGTGCTCCGGGAAGAAGGACCAGGTAGCATAGTTAAAAGTTTGCACGATAATGATATAGATGATTAGGTTAGGAATGACTTGAAGGATTAATAAACTCGTAAGGAACGAAAATTACTTAGAGTTATTGATCCGGAGTGCGGAACCGATTCACTTATCGGTGTTTTGGGTTGACAAACAACCCAACACCCATGAAGTGACAGCGACATGGAAAGGTAGTACTTCATGAAAAATTCATAATATGTAGAGCGATGGCATGATATCCTCGAGATACCAGGGGTAATACTCGAAGGTAGATCATAATAGAGGTCGGGCAGACGTATTGATCTGTAGAAGACAAATGTTTTAACTTGTCCGAGAAATGGGATCAAAGAAGAACAATCATGGTCGGAACCACGGTTGCAAAGGATCAATTCACAGATACCAGATGATAGTTATCAAGGAAATAGTTATTATTACAAGAAGTTTCCATGATAGGATCTACATCGTGTCCATGGGCAAGAACACAAAGTTCAAGGTTGACTCCCACTTCTTTAATGCATAACCTTTCATTCACTTCTCGCCTTCAACGAAGTTGTGGTGTCGACATTTTAACTGACATAACACTAGAAGGGTATGACTTGTGAAAACTTTTGGGTTCATACGGTTTAGGGAAGGTATAGGTTCAACCCATTAGGGCATCTTAGAAATACATACCACAAGCTTCAGGAGTAATTTATACAAGCTCGAAAGTAGAGCATGGTTGAGAAAGTAGAGGATACAATTTACCAACATCATTATGTATCCGAGGAAAGGCTCACAAGGTTATTGAATAAGAAGGACGCTATCGGATAATAATCCGACAAGGGGTCTTATGGTCCACAACAGAGCTGATGCGAGTATCGGTACTCTATCAAAGGAAAAAGGAATGAAAGGGCATCGGATTATAGAAACAACTGACTAATCCGCTCAAATGTAAAGGAATTATCATTTCCAAATCAAGGGATCAGAAGCCAACGCTCCCATTAAGAATGGATAAGTCGAATAGACTTAGGGGTACAATCAACAACAATTTGATTGGTCGATAACCAACTCATGTTTAAAATGATGTCTGAGCCGGAAGGATGAATTCTAGGATCTGATTGAGGATTTCGAGCATTCACAACATTTTGAATCGACGGACTCAAAATGATAATGACAAGGGATGCTGATAATATTATGAGACTTATGGGATTAACCATAATGCAAGCAAGCAAGAATTTCAAGAGCAATAGGCTGCTCAAGATTTTCGGAAGATCGAATAGTATTACGAAGAATTGTGTGAAACACATTATCAACTAGGAATGAACAAATCCTCGATAAGTGTGAGGAATTATTCGTAGGGGTATTCATGCCGCAAATATCTGTAAGGTAGTCTTCACAAACCCATGTAATACATAAGGGAAAGAGATACATAGTTGGCTTACAATTGCCACTTCACACAAATACATGAATAAAGCATTACATCATCCAGATACAATCAAGGTCCGACTACGGAACCAAAATAAAAGAAGAACCCCAAAAGCAACAAAGGTCCCCGATCGTCCCCAACTGGGCTCCATTACTGATCAACTAGAACGAAACAACACAAAGGACAAGATCTTCATCGAGCTCCTCCTGAGCTTGATTGCGTCATCTGCACGGACTCATCGACACCTGCAAGCTGGTTGTGGAAGTATCTGTGAGTCACGGGGACACATCAATCTCGCACCCTCGCGATCAAGACTATTTAAGCTTATGGGTAGGGTAAAGGTATGAGGTGGAGCTGCAACAAGCGACTAGCATATATGGTGGCTAACATACGTAAAAGAGAGCGAGAAGAGAAGGCAAAGCACGATCGATAAACTATGATCAAGAGGTGGTCCTAGAACAACCTACGTCAAACATAACTCCAACACCGTGTTCGCTTCCCGGACTCCGCCGGAAAGAGACCATCACGGTAACACACGCTGTTGATTCATTTCAAATAAGTTAACGTTCAAGTTATCTACAACCGGACATTAACAAATTCCCATCTGCCCATAACCGCGGGCACCGCTTTCGAAAGTTCAATCCCTGCAGGGGAGTCCCAACTTAGCCCATGACAAGCTCTCACGGTCAACGAAGGAATAGACCTCCTCCCAAGACGTTCCGATCAGACTCGGTATCTCGGTAATTCAAGACACTTCGATGGGTTAAAACAAGACCAGCAACACCGCCTGAATGTGCCGACAAATCCTGATAGGAGCTGCACATATCTCTTTCTCAGGGCACACTCAGATTGTCTAAACTTCCGGTAGTCCAGCCCAGAGTTGCCCCTGGTAGACACCGGCGGCTGACAGTTTGGACCAACACTCAAAGGAGCACTGGCCCGGGGGGGGGGGGGTTAAAATAATGATGACCCTTGAGTCTGCAGAACCCAAGGGAAAGAAAAGGCTAGGTGGCAAATGGTAAAACCAAGGTTGGGCATTGCTGGAAAAGCTTTAATCAAGGCGAACTATCAAGGGGTTCCCATTATAACCCAACCGCGTAAGGAACGCAAAATCCGGGAACATAACACCGATATGACGGAAACTAGGGCGGCAAGAGTGGAACAAAACACTAGGCGAGAGGCCGAGCCTTCCACCCTTTACCAAGTATATAGATGCATTAAGATAACATAGAAATATAATGATATCCCAACAAGTAAATAAAAGATGTTCCAACAAGGAACGGCCTCCAATCTTCACCTGCAACTAGCAACGCTATAAGAGGGGCTGAGCAAAGCGGTAACATAGCCAATCAACGGTTTGCTAGGATAGGGTGGGTTAGAGGTTTGAAATGGCAATAAGGGAGGCTTGCAAGCAAGTGGTAGGCATCGTAGCATTGGCACAGCAAAAGAGCGAGCAAACTAGCATAGCAAAGATAGTAGTGATTTCGAGGGTATGATCATCTTGCCTGCACAGTTGTCAGAGTTGACTAGATCCTCGAAAGCAAACTCAACGGGCTCCTTGTTAGCGAACTCGTCTCCCAGCTCTACCCAAACAAGACAAACAAGCAACAAGGATACAATCAACCACGTGCAAGGATCAAGCAATATGATGCAATGATGATATGCTATGCGGGATGTGATGCGGGATGCAAAATGCAAGATATGACAGTAAATGCATGAACCTGGCCTCAACTTGGAAAACCAAGTGTGCCACTGGAAATATGATATGAAATCGCTAGAAAACGATATAAAGAACGCCGGAATCGGAGTTATGGTTTGGAAATGGCAAGCGATTCAAAAATGACACCGGTCTGCGATTTACAGCAAGTAGCCATCTAAATGCAATGAGATGAACATGCTACAGCACCCAAACATGACAATAAAATACATGGAAGGGATGCACACAAGATGCATAACAAAAGTCTAGCACTGAGCTACGGCCAATTCATCCATTAACAGGTTCAAACAAGCATGGCAAAAATGCATATGACAAACAGATCTCAGACTTAGTGAAATTAACACTTGTCTGGAATTTCAGATCAGGTAGCCCTCTTCGGAGCAACAAAACTACATGCTACAGGACCTGAACATGGCAAAGTAAAGCATGGCATGGAGCTACTCAAAGAGCTTAACAAAAGTCCCTTAGTGACCTTGAGCCAAAAGGGATCGGAAAATACAATTGCAAGCATGTGAACATAGCAAAAACATAATCAGATCACAGACTTGGTGAAAACTGACACATGCTGAAACAGATATCAAGTAGGCATGTTTACGAGCTCGATGCACTCACTACGGTGCAAGTCATGGCAAGACAAGCATACCTCCGTCAAGAAGGCACAAAATTCAAGCTAGACATGGCAAGAACAATAGCATAGCATGCACGGATCAACTACAACAACATCGGCAAAATTGCAAACAAGTTGACAATCTACCCAGATTCACAAAGTAGCAAAAGTAGAGCTCGATTGACTCAAGCTAGGGTGCTCCATAATTGCAAACAAAGACATGGATGGATAGAGCACTACAAGGTTAACAAAACACCCTTACTGATCACCCTCAAAAGAGGCACGGATCACTAGGAAACAACATGAACATACGGCATCAAGAGATGAACAGCTCCAGGACTTTGAGAAAATACTAAGTCTCTGAAAACAGATTTACCAAGTGCACCACTTTGCAAGCTTGCACTAGTCACCACACACATCACAAAAATACATGGTTTGCACCTCTGGAAAGATGACAAAACCCTTAACAAAACACATGTAGAGCATCAGGGCATATCATGCACATATTAATCATGGCAAAAATGACAAAAACCTAAACGGATTAGCAGATCTGACAATTAACTCAAGTAGCCCTCTTCTAACAGCATTTCGGGCATCAAGATGAGCTCAAATGAAAATGATGCGATGGAAAGAAATGATGTACTCTCTGAGATGAACATTTTGATATGCTATATGCATGAATCGGAGCTACGGATGCAAAGTCACGGAGCTACGAACATGAGCACTTGGACTGAGAATTTCGGGACTTAGAGGAAAAACAACCTCCGGATTAGGGTTTACTGTTCACGGATCTAGATCTCGCGCACGCCGACCGAGGATGGCCGGCCGGAGTTTCGCCAGAGGAGGGCGCGGTGCGGCGCCGGGGAGGAGAGGAGGCTGGGCGGCGGGGCAGCGGACCCGGGCGGCGATGGCGCGCGGCGGCGGCGGTGCGATGCGGTGGCGGCGGAGCAGCGCGGTGGTGGCGGCGCGGCGCGGTGGCGCGGGAGGAAGGAGGCGGCGGCAGGGCGACGCGGGTGCGGGCGGCGGCGACTGGGCCCGTGGGGGCCCGCTACGGGCCTCGGCGGGCCGGGCGGCGGGGAGGCGCGGCGATGTGGGCGCCCGGGCGGACGAACCCCGAGCCGACACGTGGCGGCAGATGGGCGAGGCGGACGTGTCCGTCAGCAGGTTTTTTTGTCCGGCGGCGGCGGAGGCGAAATTTAGGTTTTCGGGGAGGAAGGAGATCCAAATTTCGGGGGGGGTGTTTAAATAGGCATAGAGGGAGCTAGGAGAGTCCAAATGAGGTGCGGTTTTCGGCCACGCAATCGTGATCGAACGCTCTAGATGATGGAGCAGAGTTAGGTGGGTTTTGGGCCAAAGTGGAGGGGTGTTGGGATGCAACACACACAAGGCCTTTTCGGTCCCTCGGTCAACCGTTGGAGTATCAAACAAAGTCCAAATGATACGAAACTTGACAGGCGGTCTACCGGTAGTAAACCAAGGCCGCTTGGCAAGTCTCGGTCCAATCCGGAAATGTTTAAACCCCACACATGAAAGAAAGGTAGAAATGACCACCGGAGGAGAACGATGCGCCGGATTGCAAAACGGACAACGGGAAAAATGCTCGGATGCATGAGACGAACATGTATGCAAATGAAATGCACATGATGACATGATATGCAATGCATGACACGCAAGCAATGACAAGGCAACAACAGCGAATAACTGGACGACACCTGGCACATAGGTCTTGGGGCGTTACAATCTTCTAATAGCAAGATCAACTGGGAATAAAAGTGAGAACGACAGGTGTATGTATTTATCCATATGGAAAATTCGGTGGTAAGAAATTGCAAAATAAATGGGCACATAGTCTCGAGAGAACTTCAGAGAGTATCTTCAGAATCTTCTGGCTAAGCAATCGATTGTCTGGAGTGAGGGGCTCTCCGGGAGAAAGCATTTTCGAGAACCTAAAGTTAGCTTTCTTTTTAGTAGAATTATTTAACCCGAATATAAGAGAGATCAGAGTCCTAGAGTAAAGGTCAAGGAATAAAAGATCCTAATACCACCCGATGGCGATGTGGGCCTGTAAGCCACACAGCCATGTTAGTACAAGTTTTTGAAAGACTAGACTCAACTTCGGCCAAGGAGTTTGGAAGGGGGATTACTACAGGCAGTCGGCTCTGATACCAACTTGTGACGCCCCCGATTTGACCGTACACTAATCATACACGCAATTGTGTACGACCAAGATCAGGGACTCACGGGAAGATATCACAACACAACTCTAGACACTAATTTAAATATTACAAGCCAGGGGCTTCGAGGGCTCGAATACATAAGCTCAAAAACACAAGAGTCGGCGGAATAATATCTGAGTACAAACATAAGTTAAACAAGTTTGCCTTAAGAAGGCTAGCACAAAAGTAGCAACGATCGAAAAGGCAAGGCCTCCTGCCTAGGACCTCCTAACTACTCCTCGAAGTCGAACTCCGCATAGAATCATCCTCGGGATCCTCGGGATCCTCTGGCTCCTGGACTCCATAATTTGATCGCAGTAACCAGGAAAAAGGGAAAAAGAAGTAGGAAAGCAACCGTGAGTACTCATCCAAAGTACTCGCAAGCAAGGATCTACACTACATATGCATTGGTATCAATGAAATGGGTAGTATCTATGGACTGAACAGCAGAATGCCAGAATAAGAGGGGATAGCTAGTCCTATCGAAGACTACACTTATGGCGGTCTCCATCTTGAAGAAGTAGAAGAGAGCAGATGGTAAGTTAACCAAGTATCATCGCATAGCATAATCCTACGCGGCGATCCTCTCCTCGTCGCCCTATGAGAAAGCGATCATCGGGTTGAAAGGGTGTGTTTTATTAACTATCCGGTTCTAGTTGTCATAAGGTCGACGTACAACTCCGGGTCGTCCTTTTACCGAGGGACACGGCTATTCGAATAGATAAACTTCCCTGCAGGGGTGCACCACATTTCCCAACACGCTCGATCCCTTTTGGTCGGACACACTTTTCTGGGTCATGTCCGGCCTCGGAAGATCAACATGTTGCAACCCTACCTACGCATAATAGAGAGGTCAGCACGCTGGTCTAAATCCTTTGGTGCAGGGGTCTGGGCCCATCGCCCATTGTACACCTGCACGTTGCGAACACGACAGGTAAGCAGACCTAGCCTCCCTAATACAAGATCAGGCGTTCCAGTCCAATCCGGCGCGCGCCACTCAGTCGCTGACGTCAAGAAGGCTTCAGCTAATACCACGACATCGAGTGCCCATAACTGTTCCCGCGTAGTTGGTTAGTGCATATAGGCCAGTGGCCAGACTCAGATCAAATACCAAGATCTCGTTAAGCGTGTTAATTGATCTAACCGCGGACGCCGACCATGTCCAGGCCCACTGTAGGATCGAAAGTATGTCTAGAGGGGGGGTGATTAGACTACTTGACCAAATAAAAACTGAACCTTTTCCCAATTTTAGTTCTTGGCAGATTTTAGCTATTTTAGGACAAGTCAAGCAATCATCACACAATTCAAGCAAGCATGCAAAGAGTATATTGGTAGCGGAAAGTAAAGCATGCAACTTGCAAGAATGTAAAGGGAAGGGTTTGGAGAATTCAAACGCAATTGGAGACACAGATGTTTTTCCCGTGGTTCGGATAGGTGGTGCTATCCTACATCCACGTTGATGGAGACTTCAACCCACGAAGGGTAACGGTTGCGCGAGTCCACGGAGGGCTCCACCCACAAAGGGTAACGGTTGCGCGAGTCCATGGAGGGCTCCACCCACGAAGGGTCCACGAAGAAGCAACCTTGTCTATCCCACCATGGCCATCGCCCACACAGGACTTGCCTCACTAGCGGTAGATCTTCACGAAGTAGGCGATCTCCTTGCCCTTACAAACTCCTTGGTTCAACAACACAATCTTATCGGAGGCTCCCAAGTGACACCTAGCCAATCTAGGAGACACCACTCTCCAAGAAGTAACAAATGGTGTGTAGGTAATGAACTCCTTGCTCTTGTGCTTCAAATGATAGTCTCCCCAACACTCAACTCTCTCTCATAGGATTTGGATTTTGTGGAAAGAAGATTTGAGTGGAAAGCAACTTGGGGAAGGCTAGAGATCAAGATTCATATGGTAGGAATGGAATATCTTGGTCTCAACACATGAGTAGGTGGTTCTCTCTCAGAACATATGAGTTGGAATTGTGTATGTGTTCTGATGGCTCTCTCCACGAATGAAGAGGAGGTGGAGGGGTATTTATATCCTCCACACAAAATCCAACCGTTACACACAGTTTTCCAATCTCGGTGGGACCGAATCAACAAACTCGGTCGGACCGAAAAAGTAAACCTAGTGACCGTTAGAGATTTTCGGTGGGACTGACATGCAACTCGGTGGGACTGATATGGTTAGGGTTTGGGCATAATGTAATCTCGGTGAGACCGATTACACAAACTCGGTGAGACCGAATTTGGTAATTAGCTAACCAGAGAGTTGGTCAGGCAAACTCGGTGGGACCGATTTGCTCTTTCGGTGAGACCGAAAAGTTACAAAAAGGAAACACTGAATTTACATTGCAATCTCGGTGGGACCGATCCGCTCTTTCGGTGAGACCGAAAAGTTACGAAAGGGAAATAGAGAGTTTGCAATCCCATCTCGGTGAGACCGAGATCCCTATCGGTAGAACCGAATTGCTAGGGTTTGGCAGTGGCTTATGACAAGTGAAACTCGATGGCGCCGGATAGAAAGAATCGGTATGACCGAGTTTGGCTTAGGGTTTAGGTCATATGTGGATATGGGAAAGTAGTTGAGGGTTTTGGAGCATATCACTAAGCACATGAAGCAAGAGGCTCATTAAGCAACACCTCATCCCTCCTTGATAGTATTGGCTTTTCCTAAAGACTCAATGTGATCTTGGATCACTAAAATATAAAATGAAGAGTCTTGAGCTTTTGAGCTTGAGCCAATCCTTTGTCCTTAGCATTTTGAGGGTTCCACTTTCACATCCATGCCACGCCAATCATTGAGCTTTCCTGAAATAGTCATCTTGGAATAGCATTAGCTCAATGAGCTATATGTTGTTATGAATATCCAAAACCACCTAGGGATAGTTGCACTTTCAATCTCCCCCTTTTTGGTAATTGATGACAACATATAGATCAAAGCTTCGACAAATGATAATAAGCATGAAATATATCGTCGCTTTGAGAAGTATGTGATAAGTAAGAGCTCCCCCTAAATTTGTGCATATTTAAAATTTGCTTTGGACTGCAAATGCACAAGGAGTTAGAGTCATGGGTTACTCTTCCATGTCACATACATCTTGGTGGAGCGCTTAAAATGATAAGAATGAAATACATGCACTCATCACCAAGAATAGTGAATGATCACATAAGATAGATAAGATAATAGCATTAAGCAAACATTAAGTGTAGCTTATGATCAAACACATGATCATCAATGTCTCACGAGAAATGACATAGTATCTCAAGAACTCAAAAGCAAATAAAGTTCGAAAAACCACCAAATAAAGCAAGAGAGAAAAAAGCAACACTCTCTCTCTCTCTCGAAGCCTATGATCTATACATTTTTCTCCCCCTTTGGCAACAAGTTACCAAAAAGTTCCTAGAAAATGCATAGTGCTAGATCGACACTCAGGCTTGATCTTCAGGTGGTGGTGGAGTCCGGAGCACTCCAAGGACAAAGCCTTCTGTAGACGTGGTTGGAGTTGAGGCTGAAGTAGATGCTGGAGCTGGTGGAACTGAGGCTGTAGCCGGTGCAGACGTGGTGGGTATGGTGTCAGCAACTGGCACGGCAGATGACCTCGGACCTCGTGGCACTCTGGCAAAGGCATCAGTTGTAGTCTTGCCTCTCCTCTCCTGCATGTCATCCTGGAGCTGCTCCACTGCAGTCTGAATTTCTGTCACCTTGACATCCAAGTCATAGAACTTTTGTTCCATGATTCTATCTAGGCTTGCCTGGTTCTGAGTTAGGGTGGCTAGTCCTTTCTCAATCCATAGGGTGGATGCAATCAGGTAACCAAGCTGCTCTTGTTTGGTTTTCAAGAAATACTCAGATGCCTCCTCTTGAGTTGGCATCTTGGCAGCTTTCTCCTTCCTTGCCTTCTCCTTCTTTGCTTGTGCTTGTGCAGATGATGGTTCATTCTCAGTCATAACAACTTGATTGTCCTCAAAATATGGACGGATGGGCAGGTGTTCCTTGTCCAATAAGTATATGCCCGTGCCCATCTTGGAGTTAATGAGCTCTTGAATTTGTGGGGCATACCCACAGCTCCTCTTCAGGTCTGCTGCAGTCCTCTTGATTGTCTCTACCATAAGGCTCATCACCTTGAACTTCTGTGGCACATCAAAGATATGTAGCAAGTTGATTGCATGGCCTCTGATCATCTTGTGATCTCCAGACTTGGGCAATAAGGTGTGCCTCAGTATCCAATTTATAGTTGGCAGCCCTGACAGAAGATAATGCACTGAGCCAAATTTGAAAGTGTCAAGTGCTTCATTTGGAATCTCCTTGTACATGTTGGACATAGAGTTATGATCCATCTTCTTCTTGGAATAGATATCCAAGTCATCCTCATGCTCCTCTGGGGCATTTATGAGCTGTGCCCACTCAGCAACAGTAGATTGGTACCTCGTACCTTCAGACATCCATGTGATCCTACCATCTGGATAGAAGTGTGCTGTGGAGTAGAATTGCATAATGAGCTCCTCGTTCCACTTTGTGAGCTTCTGCCCAACAAAGTCCTCTACTCCACATGCCTTGAAGCTATCCTGCACTCCAGGGTAGTACTCTTTGTTGTCCTTGATGTATTGCCAGTCAACCCATCTCATATCACAGACTATTGGCTTCTTATCAAGCAGCACTGTCTCATAGAAATCTTGTTGTTCCTTGGTGTGAAATCTGTAGTCAACAGCAGTCCTCCTCCTTGAAGCATACGGATCTGCTTCTCTCCACTTCCTCAGCCCTGAGTCTCTCCTGAGCTTCATATCCTCAGCCACAGGATGAGCATCATTGTGGTCTGGGATCTTGGGCTTGAGTTTTCTGAGAACTTGCTCTTCATCATCTTCTTCAGCAGCTTCAGGCACTGGGGCCTTGTTCTTCTCAGCAGCTGGGATGCTTCTTGTATTTCTCTTTGGCGCAGACTTGGGCTTGGAGGCAGCTTTGGGTGCTTCTTTGGGCTTAGATGCAGCAGCCCCTGATCTTATAGCATCACCCATAAGCTCAGGTGCCTTAGGTGCTGGTGCAGCAACCTCTTCTTCTTCCTCTTCTTCCATGATGGAAGCCTTTCCAAGCACTCTGGCTACGGTCTTCTTGACTCTTTCCTTCCTTTTCTTTCCTTCAGCAGCAACTGGCTCTTTGGGTGCAGGCTTTTCAGTTGAAGCTCTGGCCTTTGACATAGGCTGCCTGCCTGCTGGCCTTTTGACTTTCAGGCCTGGCTTTGTGCCCTGTGCTGGCTCAATTCTCTTTGATGTGGCTTCCTCTTCCTCTGCCACATAATCTTCATCCTCAGAATCTGAAGTTCTCTTCTTCCTCTGTTTGGTGGCAGCTTTTGGCAAATTGCTTGGGGTACTTCTGCTGCCATCATCTGAAGAGATGGAGGGACTAGTGCCCTCACTCATGTGCACCTGCTGTTCTAACACATTCTGGCTGTCACTCTGGTCTGACATGATGAACAAGCTGACTGCTGACCCTGTGAACAGTTTATAAATGAGGTAGAATAGATGAGCATCACAAAATGCAGAGATTTTTGCAAAAGAATGATCCAAAAACTTAGTTTTAGTTTCCCACTGAAATCATCTCGGATCTACCAATTTTTAAACTCGGTGATACCGAAGCAGTTTTGGCACCTAAACTAGTGAACTCGGTCAAACCGAGTCACAGTTCGGTGGCATCGAGACTGCTAGGGTTTCACAAAGTTCCAAAATCGGTCACACCGATAAGTAATTCTCGGTCAGACCGAGTCTCACTTGTGCAATGGCATAAGCCAAATCGGTGGGACCGAGTTTTTCAACTCGGTGGGTCCGAGATGGTTTCGGCGGAAACCTAACCCTAAAATTTTCGAATCAAACCTAATCTATGAGCGCATTGACTGGATAGGAGTGTTTCAATCGTGGCAGGAATCATGATGATCACAATGTGCTAAGAATCGGATTGGAGAATAGCACAAAGATCGAGTCCATACCCTAGTTCGGCGGAGACTCGCTACGGCGGCAACGGCGGGGTAGAATTCCGATGACGGCGACGGAGACCAGCGACTAGAGGCGGCTGGCGGCGAGGAGACGATCCGGAGACCAAGTTGGCAGAGCAGGCTATCGCGCGGGCGAAGGGGTTCGGAGAAATTTCCAAATTTTTGCCCGTGACTATATATAGCCCAACCCTGTCGGTGTGACCGAGTGGAACAACTCGGTGGCACCAAGATTCATAACTGCAAGCAGTTACTGAAACTCGGTGTGACCGAAAGGTTCAAATCGGTTGCACCGAGATCGAAAACCTAGATTAACTTAATGATCTCGGTAGGACCGAAAGTAGGGTATTGGTCAGACCGAGAATCATAAAGAGGTTTTGGAAGTTTAAGTCTATGACGAATCGGGGACTCCGAGCGCTCCTCACACAGAGTGGTTCGAATCTGACTTGATCAAATTTTGTGATGTAGCATGAATAGAGTTTGAGACGAGAAAAGCATAGATAGCTAGAGGAGGTTCTTAGGCATTCTTGTCCATCCACTTGGCAAAAGGAAATAAAACCAAACAATCAAAACAACAAGTGGATGTCCTTGAATGAGTAAAATATGCAACCAGCATGCTCACACAATAAGATGGCAAATGAAATATGTGACAAGGCATGCACAACCAATTCTAGCATCTATCAAGCAATTTGCGATGACAAGGTCATCTATATATGAGTATATTGACTTAGGAGTCAAGTGAGAACACTTGATCATAGGTCATACTCATCGTTTAAGCTCAAGTGGGGTTACCACTTTTACATAAAGCATTGTTGTGTTCACATCTTTAGAGTTGCTTTAGCTCAAGTCTTAGAGTAAAGCTCCCCCTAGATGTGATATCCCCCCTAAGAGGGATGAACTAACCTCAGGTTTTGTCGATGATGACTTCATGTAGATGTTGAAGATGTGGATGCTCAATGTTGATGTAGATCACTAGGAGCTATCCATTTGAGTGAATTGCACTTTCAATACCTACATGGGTTAGTCCCACAAGGAACAAACAAGGATATCCATAGACATAGAGTGATGCACACACAAGATGATGTCCATGAAAACTTTTAGGTTACCTTGTCCCTTGTCTTACCAACAAGAGGGTTTGTGACTCCTTGAACTAGTGCAAGATGTGGAAGTTGATTGCACTTGTTCTTGCCAAAATGATAAGAGTGAAGTATGTTGGCGGAGTCACCCTCAAGAACTCTCTAGTTCTTCTTCTTTTGGATCCACACCATCTTGATGGGAATCCTTGGAGTTGTAGTCGTACTTGATGAAGTGGAACTTGAAGTAGTCTTGGGAATCCACTTGAGTAAGGTCTTAGGAGCTTCTTCAAATGCATCAATTTCCTCTTGAAGCTTGTCCTTGCCTTTTTGCTTGTAGTCTTGTGGTGGAAGATCATCTTGAGCTTGTGTCCCCTTGAAAGAAGTATCATACTTCTCTTGTTGAGGAACAAACTTTGTCTTGGGGTATTGATCTTCTTCCCACTCAACTCCATTGGCATTTAACTTTCGTTCAAAACCAACACCTTGACTCTTCCGGTGCATTCCTTGCTTGCGCACAATTTCCTCGAATTGCTTACTCCTGGCAAGGCTTTTGTACACTCCTTTCTCTATAATTCCCTTCAATAAACTATTTTCTTCCTCAAGTGTAACTTGGCTAAGAGAATCATTAGTGGAATCAAGAGAACTACTAGAAGCAACAATATTGGATTTAGCATGATCATTGTTACTGCTAGAGGAGGAATCTTTCTTGTTCTTGTTACTAGACTTGACTTGAGGCATGTAAGTGGATAAGAGTAAACGCTTGGCAATGTAAGAAGAACTTTTCTTGCGGAGATCATCATTGATTGCTTTTAAGAACTCATGCTCTTGCTCAAGATTGAGCTTTTCAAAGCGTAATTTCTCATGAGCTCTTAAAAGTTCTCGATGATCTTCGGAGATAGTTTCATGAGCTAACTTAAGAGTGTTTAGTTCTTTAGTTAGAGCCTCAATCTTCTCCTTATCATTGTCATTCATTTTATCTTGATTAGCATGCTTAATTGACGTTTCATCATAGTATTCATCACTAGAGTTGTCAATAAGCAAATCATCACCTAACAAGTCATCTTCATCGCTATTGAAATCAACATACTCGGGGTGTGTTACCTTAGGACCTTTGGCCATGAAGCATCTTCCAATTCCTTCATTTGGTGAGTCAAATATGTCATAGGAGTTGGTCGACACAAGTGCTAGACCGGCAACACCTTCATCTTGAGTATCTTCGGAGTCGGAGTGACAACTTCTCTCGGAGTGGCTGTCGGAGTCGGAGCCGGATACCCATTCACCAACATGAGCTTGATGTCTTCGTTTTGTGTAGCTCCTTGATGATTTTTCCTTCCTTTCCTAATCCTTGCTTCTCCGTGAGTATCTTCGTTCATAACGATCATCTCTACTCCTTCTCTCTCTTGGTGGTGATTCTTTGCATCTTCGTTTTGGAGAATCTTCTCTTCTCTTGTAGGGAGCCGTACACTCATTGGAATAGTGTCCGGGTCTTCCACAACTGTAGCAGTTTCGCTCTCGACTAGAAGATCTTTTGTCATTGTAGGACCTTGACTT